>NC_089878.1:27878333-28186875 GCF_040182565.1 Anser cygnoides
ATGAGATCAAATGATGTTCTCAGTGTGTTGGGTGTTCTTTGGCTCTTTAGGAGGTCTGAGTTAGGCATAATTATTTGTGACTCTTTGTGAGCACATCAGGTTTAATTATTTCTAACTCTTGAAAAATCTTATATCAGAAACTTGAGTCTCCTGTAAATGGTGTAATTTACAATGTAGAGGGAAATTTCTTAAGGCAATGAAGTAGGTGTACCAACTCTGAAACTGTAGTAGGAGAGAGACATTTTCACCTTGTAGAAAGCCAAATAAACCCTTCAAACGCCTTTGGCATGTCACCCATTAAAACAGATCTTAGAATTACGCAGTAGTCACAGGGAGACTTAATACAGCCATGTCATGCTAGCTATAGACAGCAAATCCCATTAACTAACTGGCTTTCATGCCACAGGCTTTTTACTCTTAAGTTTATGGTGAAAGAATTTGGAAACAAGTTGCTTCTTTTGGCTCCCTTGAAGATAGCATTCACAAATAGCTCTGATGTTTTAATTTTTGTTATGAATATTATAAACTTAATATAAATTAATATAAGTTTTATATAAAACTTAAATTATGACCAAGTTTATAAATGATTGTTGAATAGCTTACTGCCTACCTTCTTGGATTTATGCAGTTGTTTCATTTTTAAAAGGTCTTCACACTAGCTGAAAATATTTGACAGCCCTTGATAACAGGCTGAATAAAAATGCACTGAGAGCTAGTCTGGAAAGGTTATTCTCCTGCCATAGTAAGTATATTCTAGCACTTCACATGATGTGATGCAGTCTGTAAGTGGGAAGTGCTTCAGGTTTTTAATATGGTAGTTACAGTTCCTAGGTCAGAGATGCCTTTTGATGTGGTCTATTTATGAGTATTTTAAAAATACTTCCTACATGAATGCTGTCTTTTTTCTTTTACTTTGTTTTAACAAGCTGTCTGAAAAAACTGTGGCACCTCATATACTTGCATGAAAAAGTTGGGTGAGACTCTGGCTGGGCCACAAAAGTGCAAGAGAGTAACCAAGGTTTTGTATATGTTGGGTGATAATTCCAAGGCAGGAAATGCTGAGAAGATCGGGCGATGGACTGTTTATCCACATTAGTAATTCTTAGCAGAAATGCCAATAGAACTAAACTGTTGTTTTCATTTCTGCTGGTTGCAGTGTTTGAATTGTGCTGCTGTCACTAGTCCCTTAAGCTAGCAAGTTTTCTTGGCACTGATTCTGAATAGTTTATAAACCTTTCCCAGAAACTACACCCTGCAGAGTTATTTTTTTAAAAAAAATGATACTGTTTTTAGTTCTTTATATTTCCTTTCAGTTTGCTTTTGTTCTGCTTACACCTTAGTTCAGGGTTGTTTTGGTGTCTGTACTAATGATCAGATTGCTTCACCGTGTTCTCACGGCATCATGGAGAACATCACCAAGGTCATTAGTCCAAGTGGCAAGTCTGTCTGTCTTTAATTAAACCTGGTATCTTCTGTTGTGGTATAACAAGTTTAACATAAAGCAGTGATGTGGCTAGGTTTACTTTAGTACTCGGATCTGAAAGATCCTATGTAAGCAGTGAATTATATATCCAGAAAGATGAGCTTGCAAAGCACACACCTATCCTCATTGCTTCATCTAGCTTCGTGTGGCCTAGTTCTCTGAGGGTTCCCCAGTCAGGCCTTCCGAACAACACAAGGCCAGCAAATCCCTTAAGGAAATGTTCTTCCACTGCTTGTTTTTCAGTTTAGCGCTTGCTTTGTCACCTCAGCAAGATTTTGGAAAACAGATGCTTACGCATGCTGTCTTCGTATAACAGTTGTCCCCAAAGAAATTAATATTAAAGTAATAAATAGTTCATTCGGAGAGCAGCAGTCTGTATGAAGAGAGCATGGCAGGGCAGTTTAGAGACAGCGCGGTCTCATCCTGAATGAAGCTGACAGCTTGCTTCGGCATCGTTACAAGGACCTTTTCTTTACATCAAGCTCTTGGGCAGACCATTGTCTTTGTGCCATTTTAAAATCTGATTACAAATCTGTTTGAAAAAATGTATTACTATGCTATAAACTACTATAATAGTTTACAGTAACTACTTATTACTATAAACAAGCTAACGTGAAACAGTTATAGACTACTCATATTCTGGCTATATATATCTGAAAATATATAGGTGAAATGTAAATTAACATCTTTCTGGAAAGAAGGTATATGTAATCACGATCTAAACAGCTCTTCTCTGAGCAATCAATGTGCATTTCAGTAGTTACTCTGGTTTCACAGTAGTTGTGAAAAATACCTAATCACATCCATAGTATGCAGGAAATATTACCTAATTGCTCTGTTTTCATTTGGACAGTGAACAAGCAAAATTTTGACATTCTTTGGCAGTTTGCATTGCAGCAGGAGTAGGACTTGTGTTTTTCAATACATTGCTAATAAGAGCTTTGGCACGAGTTTTGCATTTGACTCAAGCTTGGTATCTTATGAACAGACCACTCTTTACTAACTGTATAAAAAGAGTATTACTGAGCACCTAATCTCTTACTAATAGGAAAGGAAGTTTAATTATCTTCTGATTTAGTAGGTTGCCTACTTGATAGATTGTCATCAATTTCTATATGTTTGTCTACTCTCAGCCTCTGGAGTCTGTTCTGCTATATGTTAATACAATGCAATTCTAGACTGATTTCATTGAAGCTACTGAGAGCTACCAAAATATGTATGATTAGTATATACCCAAACAGCATGGAAGTTCTGGTTTCACTTGAAAAATTGAAATACCTGACAGAAAGGAAGCCTGAGGAACCTATTCCTAAGCTGCAAAAGCACAGTTTTTCTGTGAATTAGCAACCTTGATATATGCAGAAAGGAAATGTCTCCCAAGTACTCTCTTTTCAAGTTGTCTTCTGCAATCTATAGAAGAAAATGGAAGCAACAGAAAATAAAGTGGCTTCATGATTTTAAAGTATGTTTAAAGCATGTTTATTGGATTTCTTGTCATAACCCTGGTGATCACAGCAGCTGCAATGCCAGTTAAGGCTTCACCTAGAAAAAGGGTTTTTAGAAGTGTGACTTAAGTAATGTTTAAACAAACAAAATTAGATATTTCAGCTGTTACTATTTATCAGCTCTTTTTTGGCAACTGGAGCTTTAGCATTAATATTATTGTCTTATTATGTATTTTAGCCGAGTCGAGTTAAAAAGGCTTTGTGAAATATTTACTCGCATGTTTGCTGACCCTCACAGCAAGGTAAGATCACGATGACTGGCTCATTCTCTTGAATTAGCATGTGTGTATGTTTTACGTTGTTCCAAGATGAATATTCTTTATTTCTACCCCTGCCATCTGCTGGGGAAAACTGGCATTTATCAATTTCAGTTTTTATCTGTTTTACTCTGTAGGCAAGTGTCTCAATCTGTCTCCTGTTGCTAAGAACATATTACTCCATGCTTTCCAAAACCTTAATGCCTTTCGGGTGTCAGCTCCTTAAGTGAGAGGTTCAGTTTTATCTGTACTTCTCTAGGGATTTTCTTGGTGATATGCAATAGAGTGAGGTCTAAAGGGTAATAAACCATAGTTAAGCGTCTTGTCCTCTGGGGTTTGTATATACCTGCAAGCAGTATGGATTCTCATCAAGATGTTGTTTTGGATCTGTTTTATTTATTTTAAAACAACAACAATATACACACTTTGCCTTCTTTCTAACATTGTCCTTTGAAGTTGAAGGCTGTTCCCAGAATTTACAGGCATTTCTTAGAAAGAAGCAGGTTAGAGAATGGTGAAGGTGGGCCCATAAGCTTGTTCAGACCCAGAGTTATTTGTTTGCAAAATATTTCCCATTTATAGATAAGTTGATAGTTTATTACGCACTTGACCAATGTATGTTCTATGTGACAGTGGCCATCTCTCATCTTCACTGCCTTTAGAGAATTACTGCTGCAAATTCATTAGTTTTAAGTGTGAATATCAGCCACTAAATAGCTTCAATATAACTGAAGTCAAAGTTTGGTCCTTTGCTGTAAATTCAGGGTTCATTTCTGCCCACTGTCCTTTCTGAACTCTGTATTTGGGATGACATGTGGGACTGGAGTCTTGGAAGTCAGAATAAACTGGGAAGTGGGAAAGGACTTGGTAAAGTTTGGAGAAGGGTATACCAATCTTGGTAAAGATTGGAGAAGTTCTCCTGACTTGTTGACTTTAAAAGCATTGCTTTTCATGAGAGGAAACTGGATCTGATCCAAGGTATATAATGTTTTAAATAACTCTGAGAAGGTATTTTGTGTTAAGAAAATGTGAACTCTTAGTGAATGCATCTTTTATGTTGACAAATTGCATCTGAACAGTTGTGTTTGATCACTGCGTGCTAACGAGTGGTTTGTTTTGTTGCATGGCCTGCTTTGCCGTGGAATTCACAACAGAGAGTAAGTGTATTCTACCCTCTTCCTTCATTTGTTTCATGTGGTATTTTAATACAGCACATTCTAGATGTGTATTGTCTCTTTTTTCCGAAAAAATGTAGTCACTAAAATCATTCATTCATGAAACTGTCTATAACAATCATTCTGCAACTCGTATTTTAAATCCCTCTCCTTTGATTATTTTCAATTTAAAGCACAGCCTTCCTTTTTGTGACAGTTGTTTTGTTTATAGGTCTTCAGCATGTTTCTGGAAACCCTGGTTGATTTCATCATCATTCATAAAGATGACTTGCAGGATTGGCTTTTTGTTCTCCTGACACAGTTGCTAAAGAAAATGGGAGCAGATTTGCTGGGGTCTGTGCAAGCAAAAGTTCAAAAAGCTCTGGATGTTACCAGGTAGAGTACTCAGGTGGCAAATACTTTG
This sequence comes from Anser cygnoides, assembly GCF_040182565.1. Classification (NCBI taxonomy): domain Eukaryota; kingdom Metazoa; phylum Chordata; class Aves; order Anseriformes; family Anatidae; genus Anser; species Anser cygnoides. Next base: position 27,883,157 of record NC_089878.1, read on the forward strand.
TAGCTTTTTACAGGGTTACAGAAGGGCATCTGATGAACGTTGTAGAAAGCCAGCAGTGCCATACATTTTGAGGTCTCAATCCTAAGGAACACCAGTATAAATGAGAACAAAACTATGTCACAATATTTAAAGCATAGAATTAAAAAGGTCTTCGTTTTTGATAGATAACTTTAAAGCATAACTATTAAAGTGTGTAACTGATCACATTTGTTTTTTTGGTGTGCATGTGTTTGGATATCAGTTTTCTTTTTGACTGATTGAAAATAATTGTTTGCAGTGTTGACAGTATGAACAGTGCTTTAACACAAAGTACAGAGCATCTTACATGTGTTCAAACAATAATGCTAACGTCAGAATAAGACCTTGAAAGCTACTTCTTTTTGCACACCAGTTAGTTCTGTAGTCCATGCCCTCTTCTAAGGATGACTGGCACAGGACATAGTTACAATTAAGTTCAGCTTGTCCTGGAAAAGAGATAATAAATGAATAAGTAGTAGTAGTAGGAGATCATACTAGTAGGAATAGTTAGTTATCCAGGAGGAAACAAGACAGAGAAGAAAAAAGGAAGAAGAGAGAAATCAAAAACAGGCAGGAGCTCTGAGGGAAAGAGAAACCAGTCTGCTACTAGAGATAAGGGAAGAAATGAAGAGGGGATGGGCAGGTGTGCCAAAAACAGGATTAAGTGTACAGAAGTCAGTTAGAGTAACAGCATATAAAGGTATTGATTTAGCAGTGTTTTGTCAGTATTAAAAGAGTAATCAGGTGACCCTTAAACTTGAGTTTCTCTGAATGGTTGATGGTAAACTTAGGAAGAAAAGCATGATAGGTGCTGAACTCTGTTATGTAAGTTTTTATGTATTGAGTTAATTTAGCCCTGGAAGTGTGTGCAGCATTACATTTTTGCCTTTGTTTTCTTTGGACAGGGATTCTTTTCCATTTGATCAACAGTTTAACATTTTGATGAGGTTTATTGTGGATCAGACCCAAACACCAAACCTCAAGGTCAGTATCAGGCCTTTTCGCTGAAGCATAAACGTGGTTATTTTAGTTTGCCATGGCAGGTATAATTAAAGTGGAAGAAACCTGTCTGTGCAGGACAGCAGGGACCAGGCTCAGTCTGGACAGCTAGAGAGCTGAGACCCTAAGCAAACCTTAACAAGTGTTTGTTGCACAGAACATACATAATGCATGTAGGGTTTGGGGAAGAAACAGAGCTTTCTGTTACTGAATCTTCTTAATGGCGTACTGTTGTGCAGATTGTTTTTCAGGAGGCTGCCGTTCCAAGGCTATAGGTACACAGTAAACTCTGGAAATGATACATAATTGTTTCAGAGACAGGAATGTACAGGATGCCAAATGACTAGTGCTCTTTCTCCCATGTCCCAAAGTTTAAACCTTTTGAGGCTCCAGCCTCATGAGAGGCACCTGGAACAGTAACCATGGGCATGAAGCACCCCGCAGAACTTTAAAATATTCAACATGGGTGGAAACAGTGTGGTGATTTGCTTGCACAAATGGACATATTTTAAGCTAGTTCTGATATGCCATTCCAGACTCACTACACAAAACTTTTCCTGGGTAGAAAGTTGCTTTTGGTTTTGAAATGTGACATGGAGACATGGCACAGGGATATTTTTTCCCAAGTAAGGCATAAGTCTTGTCAATCTGCAGCAATGTCTGTTTATTACAGGATAATTCTATTTTTGCCAGCTCATGGTATTAACAAATAAGTCTTCACTTCTCAGGTGAAAGTTGCTATCCTGAAGTATATTGAGTCCTTGGCAAGACAGATGGATCCAACAGACTTTGTGAACTCCAGTGAGACAAGACTTGCTGTATCTAGAATTATAACTTGGACAACAGAACCAAAGAGCTCAGATGTGAGAAAGGTAAGGCAGAATGATGAAGTATTGGCAGTAGTTATTCTTTCTAAAAAGAGAAAAAGATTAAAAAAAAAAAAAAGTCATAAAGGTAATTAAAAATTCAGTGGTTTGAGTCATACATACCTTGCCTTCCAAACCAAATTGCCTATTCAGTAAAGACACATTTCTGAAGCATCTCTTCATAGATATTTTTATCTAGTTAGGTACTTAGCTGTCTGACTTTAACTACTATTACCACACAAAGGGGGTCACAGTTTAAAAATGTGCTTTTTATTGAGCAGTCTGGAAATATCTATAGATTTTTGTTTATTTAGATGCTTTGTAGACTGAAATGAAATCTAGCACAGCTTCTGCATTGTGATATTGTTAAAAGAAACTAAACAAATCAGTAAGCTACCAAGGGTTCTCAACTCTTTTCTTTTTTCCAGATTGAGATAAACAGTTTTTAAAATTGACACATTTAGGTCAGTCCTAGATAGTACAGTTAACTTGTTCTTTCTTTTTTGTTGCTGTAGATGCAAGTGCCAGGTAAGCTAAAATGGAGCACGTAGTGATACTCTTCTCTCCCAAGAGAAAAATGAGACTTTGTTTGATGTACTTGGCATCTGTAACAACTTAAAATTACCTCCAATTCCCCCCAAAATAATAATAAATAAACAAAAGAGAAAAAGTCATATCAGAATATACAAATTGTGTGAAATTTTTATGCTCTACATACACTTAGATTAGTATTTTATAACTTTAGAAATAAAATTATTTTTGATTATTTGATTCTGATGAATTGATCATTGGGTATCAAAGGTACTGCACCTCATTATTCAATATATGTGAATATATATGAATTCAATATATAGGATATTCAATATTCATTATCTGATAGCTGGCAAGACTTCAAAGAAGCTTTTTGTGTGCACGCTTTTTGCTTTCTTGCATACATTTGATTGGATCTAGAGAAAAATGTCTCATCTATTTTTTAGAAGACTTTCTCCAGGGGTTATTTGCTCTAGCATGACTGCAATTTGTACAAAGTAGTCTCAGAGAGTCCTAAAAGAGTGACTTAACTCCTAGAATTAAATCTGGAATGTGCATTTTCCTTTTGATATTTTCGTATACAAAGTCAGAAAGAATTAACAAAAGAGCAGTTTCTTCCCTTTTACAGTTCGAGTAAACCCCTAGCAGTTGACTCTGCTAGTGGCAGGCAAGAGGGAGTTATAAATTAATTTAACTAGAATAATACGTTGAAAAGCAAATAGCAAAAGTTTTGCATGTTGCTCAGCAGAAGAAATATTCCACCATTAGAGGTCATCATTGCTGCATGCAAAGTTGAGTGAACGGTATCTCTGCAGCAGCTGAAAATTTGGCTGTTAGCTGTGAAGTCATCGTGTGGGAAGTGTGTGTTCACAGTGCAGTGTCTGTCTCAAAGACTTGCAGAGCTGTGGTAAAAACTTGCAACAAGCTCCACCTGAGCAGTACCTGGGCTTTGGGGGCTGATAAGAGATTACTGAATCCAAATTCTCTTTATTAAATCTGCACGTGACTTGGATTTGCCTCTGATGCCTATAGCTTTCAAATTATTGCACAGTTAGGCTAATTTAGGATACTAAAAATGAATGCCCAGGTGATCTCTATTTCATCATACAGTTGCTGTACTATGATTTTATTAAGAGCATAGTACAAACTAAAGGCTTTAGAAGAAACACTGCTAGAAAGGATTTATAAGCAATCGTTGGCCATAATCTCTGTCAGGACTATAGTTAACAGACTAATAAATTCATTATGCAGTAACGAACAGGATTACAAGGGCTAACCCAGACAGGTGAAATGTTCTGAAGAACACAATTAAAATTGTCCTCCATTTTTTGGAGGCTACAACCTGGAAAAAAGTACCGCTTTTTATATCAGGAAGATTCATTGTCGTGGAAGGGATTACTGCAGATAACCTTCAAGGTCTGAGGTTCTCTAAGTGCAGAGCAGACCATGCGATTGAAAACATCGTCATAGTCTAAACATGGGTAGAAAGGGAACCAACTAAGACTACAGAGTTTCAGGTACTACAGGAGGCCTGTAACAACTATAAAATAAGATACTTTTCCAATAGAATCTGGATTTGAGATAATCCGTGCAATTGACTCAGCTCCTGTAAAGACAGGAGCCAACTTTATTTTTGGTACTGAGGAGTCTTGGCTGTCGTAGTCTAGTCCTTGTATACCACTGCAACTGATGATAGAACAGCAATGCCAGTGCTCAACTGCTTGTGAAGGCAACAGCTCTTCCTACAAGAAACTTAGTCACACAGGCACTGTGATTCTTACCTAGATTTAAATTACTGAATGCTATCTTAATGCAAGTAGCATTTGGGTGTGTGGTGGCCATACTATCCTGTCTGGATTTTACCTTACTAGAGATGGTAAAACAAAGTTGCTCATGCTAGTAGCAAAATATATAAAAGATTGCTGTCAGTTAATATGTAAAGCATGTGGCTATTGTGTGCACATGGCAATTTGTCATGCAGATTTTATCCTATGGTAGCAATCAAGGAATCTGTTCAAGAAATGGCTTATATTATCAGCCAGTAGTAGGATTATCCTTCTACTAGTGATATCAGTGTCCATCACTGTTTTGTATGTGATGGTCATGGAGATCCCAGCCCGCCATAGTGTTATGATACTGGAGAAAAATAGAACAAAAAGTGGCATCTAGTCCAAAGACCTTTTTCAAACTGAACAATATGTCTTTATTAATAAACTTTGCATATTCTTATGATGACAGGTTAAGCACACTTAATGGGCACGATTAACCTGTCTGACGTCTGACTTGGACTATGGTTCATGTTTTATAGCTAGTCAAAATGAGAAAGAAACTTAGTCAAAGGAAATGCTGTCGTGCATAAAGTGCTTTATGTTCTCATATTAAATAATATCTATCTAGCTAAACATGAACTCTGTTACCAAAAGAAAAAAAAGTACTCTGATGAACATAGAGTTGGTACTGACAAAATGGCATGATTCCCTCTCAGGGTAGAAACCATTTAAGCTGTTGAAAATAGCAATGAATTATGTATGGTCAAAATTATTGTCAGGCGTTAAGTTGTAAATAAGGTGATCTGCAATGTGTTGGGGGTAAATATTTGTCTTGTTTTAAAGATGGTTAATACTTCTGGGTGTTTACCATGCATTTAAGTTAAGGGTCACTTCCTGCAAACAGTAGAAGAAAGGTGAAAGACATTTGTCCTTTATGCTGAACAAAAGCTATTAGGTGGAAACAGATTGTGCTACATTGCACAGCAAACTAAGATGGGGTTCAAATGTTGCCCTCGGATGCAGTGAGAGCACCTGTTGGTAATTTCTGCACATGCAGCTGAATCCTGCTTTTTCCCTAAGCAGAACATGTCATTGGGCAGGGCATAGATCTACGTGACGCTAAATACTAGTGTCTAAACGTGTCTGCATTTTGTTTTCCTCTCTATTAACAGGGTGTTAATTATGTTGAATTTTTGTAAAAAATAAATAATATATATATATATATATATATATAGGATTTGGTGAAATCATTCTACAAAAGGCAGTTAATTACCACACAGAAAAATAGCACAAAATGGTAACCCAGTTAATGACCGGTCTGAGGACATGGTCAGTGACTGCACCGTGCTATCACTAATACTGCTAGCAAAGTTATTTTGCAATCCTTATAAACGTAAAATTCGTACTGAATTTGGATTGCAGGATTGGGCTCTGCGTGAGAAAATACTTTGATTTTGGAAAGGAGGCATCAATTTAGGAGTGGAAATGAATGAGGGCTTCTAATTTGACTCAGGCCAAAGCCTAAGGAAGCCTTGTGTCCAAGGCTCGGGTGGATGGAAGTTTTTATTAAACATGAGCACTCAGTGTCGCAGAGGGGTGGGGTGTCTATGAGGGCATGCAGGATCTTGGTATTTGGACTTGGCACAGGTTGAAGGGGAACAAGGCCTCCCAAGGTGAAGGGCCAGTGCCACTGCCTGCTGTCCTGGCAATCAGCCTGCTCGTAACAGTAAATGAAAAGATCTGTTTTGCATGATTATGATTTGGGCTACAAATCTCAGGGAAGAAGAAATTGTCCTTTGTGCCAGGTATCCTGCCTCGCTTCTCTGTTGATGAAACATTCATATGGTAGTTTTATTTTACAAGCCTGATTTTATTTTTACACATTATGGGCAGCCTTGTGTCATGTGCACATCGTGTTCTGCCTTCCACTTACGTAACTGGGGAAACTTTTTTTTTCCCCAACTGTCACCCTTATAACTGGGTTTGGCTGGGCTGCCCTTGAGTACAGACAGTGCATGGGACTAGGTAAGAAACTAGACGTGTTGTAGTGAATCAAAAAGCTCAGTAGAGTGCTTGTATTACTTGGATTTTCATGAAGATCAAGTCCTCCTCAGACCAAGGGGTAGTAGGGTGGTCCTTGGGTTGTCACTTAGCTTGCAGATGAAGTCTAGAGATGTCCAAAGAAAACGTGTTTGGGACCAATTCTTTTAATAACTGATTAGTCAGGAAACTGAGTTAGTCTGGAAAATTTCAAAGAAAGCCGCAGCAATATGCTCAAACAAGAAACAGATATTTCTTCAACTAGTAGTCCCAGATGTTGTTTCTCAAGAAATATTGAATATTGTCACTTTGAAAGGGAAACGATACCTAAAACCTGAAGAAACTTTGGGCAAAATAATGCTTCAGTGTCTATAACAGGACTAGCAACAGACAGAAGAGCAAACACTGCTAAGGAAATGAAATTGGACTCCTTTGCAGCTTGATGTCACGAAACCTCTAAAATCTCTGCTGGAGCTCGAATTTTCTATTTAGTGTCAGGCTGAGTCGAGCAATTCTGTGACAGAAATTTCACTGCAAAAGCACGCCCAAAGACTCCTGGTGAGCTGACACGGCATCATTCATCCTTAAGCGTTGGGCAATGAATACTGCTGACCAAGGCCTGTTACAGTAGCAGTGGCGGAGAGGGCATTTACACCAATGCTTTTGAATGGCAAATCGTTTTAATATTCCCCAGTAGGCAGGGCCTCGCCTCTCTGGCTTGGAGGGCTCTCCAGCATTTTTGCAATATGCCTACAACTTGCGTGTCTCGTTGACTCCGTTAAGGATCAAGTTACCAGAGAACCAGGCCTTAGGGTTTGATCTCAGGCTTACGGACTGTGTCCGTACTTCTGAGACCAGCCTTTTAGTCAAAGGAGATTTCTAAAGAAGTCAGACAAGGTCTAAATGCAAAGAACTACTCATTTCAGGCATTTTAACTTAGTTGGTGTTAGGGGAAAAATAGTGTAATGTATCAAAACTGACACTTGGTGGACTTGGGTATTTACTTGGTTTAATGCTATTAGAACAAAAAAGATCTTGGTGTTCTAACTATGTTTCCAAAACAGTAGCCCTTGTTTTCTGTTTGTTTTGAAATTGATGCTAGAGAGCTATGAGAGCCCAAATATTTTTAGTGTATGCAGTGTAAGGTAAATCGCTTTTCCCAGCATTAGTTGCAAGAAAATCATCGCATGCTTGTTGGAAACACGGTCTCAGGGCTAGATTTCCTTGAAGTGAATCTCTTGGATTTGTACAGCCTTATAGGATCCTCTAATGCTCAGCTTTTAATAGAAGCAGTTACCTTTTCTCAGTTTGCTTCAAACTGGAAGTGCCTGATGTTATGAGATAAGAAATTGCTTCATAAAATGTGAATACTCATGCTTATATTACGTGCATGGGCATTATATTTTTGTGTACGTGCCATGTATAGAAAAATATATGCACACCTTATGTAGGTATAAGTGACGGGTCTATTTTGAAAATCAGGATTTGAAACTCCTTGCAGTTTAAAGGGCATGTTTTTGTTACAAACTATCTTCAGAAACTTTTCTTCCTCCTTTTACAAGCTTACTCCTTTCTTCCTCCATTTTACAAGTTTACATGTGGGAATCACCCCCTCAGAATTCAGACCTACATCATGCCAGGCGTACCATAGGAGCTCCTTCAACCCATTTCTACTTCACATGCCATTTCACAACAAGCAGTTATTCACAGTAGCCTTCATCAGCTTTACTTCTGGGATAACATCTGGCTCTCCTGAAGTAATCTGAACACAAGTCTTTGCTGTGACCAGGTGACAAAAGAACAACATGCATAAGGAGTCGTAATCCATCCTAGAGCTGTAATGAGAATGTGGTGATTCAGTGCTGCATAGGTCTAGTTGGCACTTGTTTGAGATGCCTTTGACACATGTAATGCAACCATCTGGGACTTGTAAAAACCTTTCATGATATATTGTGTGCTGTATAAAACAGTGTGGATTTAATCTGTATATTAATTCTATATGTAAATCTGTTTAAAAACAATTTCTTCCTTTTCAGGATATGGATGTAAACAGCATATTCTAATACAAATCTTTTGGGAATATGTGTATTTAAAAACTGGAAATCAAGCTAACGTGCTTGAGTTATGTATGAACTGATGAAGATGTTTCATATTACCATATCAGTAATGTGGATGTCTCTTCTCATCTGATTATAGACCCAAAAAGGGAACAAAGAGGCGGTCTTGTTTGGCAGCCTTTTTTTTTTTTTAGCTTAGTGCCCAATCACAGTTAATTTTCTACTGGAAAATACACCTCAATAATGCTTGTTTAAAGCCCCTAAACACTCTCAGTGAAAGTGAATTAACTCACTTAACATCAGCTGCGCTCATCAGAGGATTGAAGCATTGCCATATGCCAATGTGTGCTAATACAATCTGCCTAATGTGTCTCTGTTGCCTCCTGATCTTTGTGGATCTATATTTGATCTGCATTTTAGTGTAAGTCCAAGGGACATGAGAGAGTGTGTGTCTCTGTTCCAGTATGCCTTACATTACCAAAACCACATTTACCCTAGGCTGGATGGTGAAATGAATAAAGCATACGGAGTATATTTTTCAAAAGTGAGTAGACGTGCACCTTCTTCAAACTAATCACATTATAGAAGGTGTCTGTAGACAGCATTGGGCTATTAGACTGACGTCCAGGCTGGAGTCAGGAGTTTGCAAGTTCTCAACTGTATCTTCCTCTGAACTCTCTGAGGCCCGTCTGCAAGGATAGGCACGGGCAGATGCAGGCTCCTCTTCCCGGGATGCCCTGGTGCCGTCTCAGAGCAGCATGCCACCGAGGCTCTGCACCTCAGCAGGGCTTCTCAAGCAGTTATGGAGATTGTCAGGAAGCTGCCAAAATAACACTTTGTAGGAGCTCTAAGGGATGGATGATCAGTAAACATGAGAGTTGTGGCTGAATTTAACTTCCGGTCACTGCTGCCCTCTGCTGAAAGGAATGCTCCTGTAGGTAAATCAAATATTAATGCTTTTTGTTTCTTGAGATTAAGCAAGCAACTGATTAAAACTCTTCTGCAAAAAGATAGCATGTGTACTGTTTAGATGATTTAGTTGAAATGCCTTCTTTAAATAATATCAACTTTCCTGTTTGTTAAACCCAGACCATGCATAGTTGGGTAGGTGAGGATTTGCCAGCTAGGACAACTGCAGCTTCCTCAGGGCCCGGTGAAGGAAACTTGGAAGAGAAATGTAAACAGGTAGACTAAAAGCTATGTGTACTAATCACACTAATCTAGTTTGCAGTCTCAATGGTCTAGCTGTGTAAAGAGACCTTGACTAGGTGCCTGAAGAAAGTGTGTCTGTGTGTCAAGTAATTTTTGGCTTTGTGCTTTTCTGTTACTTTTTGTTTTTGTGTCTCAACAGTTTGGGGTCCTCCCCTTTTATGGGGCTGATAATGTGGTGAGCCCATCACTGATACAGATTTGAGTAACTTGAAAACTGTTTTCAAATAGTTCAGGCAAGTAGCTGCTCATTCCGCTTGGTTGTTATCGGACCAGCTGCAGTAGCAACCATAAGGTGCTTGTATTCAGCTTAGGCCACTGACAGCATTACCCCTTAACATTTTTCCAGTTAGCCTGATCATTCTGCGTAATGAGCCCAAGCTGCTTCAAAAGGTCTTTAATATATTTCAACTAATTTGCAGAGGTTACTGGATTCTAATAAAATAATAATTTTTAAAAAAGGCGAAACAACTACAGCAACAAAACCTTCCAAGTTGCAAAAGCACTTGTGTCCCTTTAGCAGCTGGCAGTTAGACAGCATGACTTTTGCATTGGCATAAATATGAAACTTTGGGAGCTGTTGCCAGCTTGTGGAACCTGATCTCTTGCTGCATTGTTATAAGGAAAATAATGAAGTTGCATAAGCAATCCTTTGCAAATGATTCAACAACCTGACATGGAGCCAGACCCCCTCACTAGCACAGGCAGGCTATTTACTGGGGTTTCTCTAGCTCGAGCCAGCAGAGAACTGCCTCGTTAAGATTAGATAATCTATAGGGTCTACATTATTTCTTGCTGAAAGGAGATGGATTGGTGTTCCATGGTAATAGTACAGGAACGCAAGGGCAAAGGGAAATTCAGGTATTGCTCTCTTCAAATTATATGTCATCAAGCATGAGTGTTGCATGGAGAATGTTGGTATGTTATGTACAGAAGTAAGATTTTTGTTACGGGTTTGTTTTAATTTCCTTCAGTAATCTAGTGAAACAAGGACCAAGATTTTCAGAAATGACCAGTGATTATGAAAATGCTCTCTAATCAGTCACAGGCTGAGAATTCACAGATTTTAAAGCTCAAAGGGCTATTTGAAGGAGAAAAAAAGCCCTTCGACTAGGTAATGTATACTAAATGAGGACTATTTAAAAACAACACAGCCAAGATTAAACTGCATAGCTCCGCCGTTGCTTTTGAGAGCTTTACTGGAGCACCACTCACAGGCTGTAGTAGTCCTTGGCTTTATTTCAAACAATATAGACCATAGGTCTGCTTGCTTTGAGGCTGCATAAGAGTATACGCGTTGTGAGCCACTGTGCAGCCCCCCATTCAAAGCCCAGTGACCTACTTGCAGGCAGTAACAAAGCTACTGGAGAGCACAGTGTACACAAAATACTGGCAGCCTGGCAGAGAGTGCTAAAAACAAGCTGTGGTCTGTGCAAAGAGGGAGGGTGGACACAGTTCTGTTTTCATTACAGCCAAGACAAAGAAGTGAAACAAAACTGAGTTGATTTATGGGAGCTGAAAGTTTTCAGCGATTCCTGTAGTGCAGCATCAGTGCTGTCGGTGTCTGCGTGTCAGGGTTAACCTGTACCAGTTAGGTAGCCCTCTGCTTCAATGGGAAGCCACAGGATCAGAGTCCCTGGAGGAGCTTTGGTGAAATTCTTGCTCAGAGATCTGTGAGATGCTTTTTGGACCCCTCTGGCACACCACAAGAAAGATACTTCCAGAATACCGCGTTATAGACAGCGCATGGTCTTGTGCCTTTTTGGCTGTTTTTACACAGGAGTTTTCCAAGGTTGATCTTATTTTTAACCCATTGATGACACATGTGGTACAACGGTATCTTAAATCGTTTCCTGCCTCGCTGTGCCCTGGGCAGCACCTGACTGCTAGAATATCTCCAGGTATTCTAGTCTTTGAGCAATCTTTAAACCTGGGAACCTTCCTGATCAATTTTCCCTTTTTTTTTTTTTTTTTTTATCCTCACGTCTATGAGGTCTGCTTGTTCTGACACAAGATCTGCATGTCCATTTCCTAACAGTTCAGGATGTGCATGGTGTTCACAAATGTGACTGTATGTTGGCATGACTTGTCACTTTGCATTCAGTTCAACACGCTGATCTTGAGGTCTTGTTCACAGTAATATTTTTATTACAGAAAATAGTGTGCTGGTGAAACCTTTAAAGTTCTTTGATCACGGCTGACAGAAATACACGTGCCTGTTGGATACCATGCAAGCTTCCTGACAGAGCTGCCCAAAACTCAGGCCAGATGATGGTAGAGCCTGCAGTTAAGAAAGCCACAGGAAAAAATTATCTCCCTGCTTCTCATCTGTAGATCTTAGTGCAAAGTGATTGATGACGTGCTGTGTTTCTGTTCAAGTCAGTGGGAGTTCTGGCAGGAGGCAGCATGATCTATCTGAAATGAAGAGTCTGAAGACCTGTTTGTTGCAGTCCGTGGAAGCCAATCGAGTGTTGTGTGCCTCAGTTTCTTTGTTGGCTATATGGAAAGGATGTTACTTGTTAAACTTTGAGATCTACAGACGGAAAATGTTTTTATACACAAAGCTGTGTTGCTGCACATTGACCAGATGAGCAGAAGGATCAGCGTAGCTTGAACTGCAATTTGTATACTGAAACAATGAGGTGCTTTGATGCTCCTCCACTATGAAAGGGTTTCTGTGTACCCAAGTTCATCATCTGCTAACAGATTCCTCTTCACAGGGAACTGCAGATACACTTAATTATCACAACTTTACAAATGCGTTATTTACTAAAAGTTCCTTCTCCTTTGAGTTGATGAGAATAATGAATGTACAGTTATCCCCACAATAGTGAACTATATTTTTGCTCTCTTTAAAGTTATTTTTCATTTTTAGGAAATTTTGGAAAGTTCCCAAAGGGTAAGACACAAGTGTCTCCTCTTCCTAAGCCTGTTTGTGTGCTGTTCCAAAATAAAAGCACAAGTAGTCTCACTTCTTACCCTGTTAGCTTAAGGCACTGCTTTGTATCCAGATATATATTCTGGACTTTGGTGTGTCAATGGCTAGACCACAGTTGGAGAAGGTGGTACTGCAGATGTCCTCCACCATGGCTTTATTTTTACTGTTCTTATAATCACTTTTTTGTATTGTATCTTCATATATTCTCAAGGCAGGGGCAGAAGGAAGCAGGATTGGTGCAATCCACATGGGTTATATGTTGCTGGGGAAATCTAGTTAGGAACATGTGATATTAATTACTCCTGTAGATCTGCATTCGGTGATTTATTCTGCTTTCATTCCCATTTTATCCCATTGTCTTAGTTCAGGATGTGCAGAGCTTTATGTTTACTTACGGAGTTAGTGGAGATCCTGTTCTGCCAGCAGCTCTTCAGACAGATATGGCAAAACCCTTTACAGTGAGAGTAATGGCGAAATTGCCAGTTGTTTTGGTGGTATGCTGGTTACACTCCCTAAATTTAGGGAGTCTGGTGGGGTTTTTAGCCTGTCTAGGGAAGAGGGAAAGGTTTTTCTCCCCCTCTTGGTAGATCTTCCACTTAAGCCAGACTTCTGTTGCTGAAACAGCCTCAATGGTGAGGCAAGGAAAGGTGGGAAAACAGGAGCAGGGATTGTCTGATACAACAAAGTTGTTGGATCCTTAGGAAGAGAAGTGGGGTGGGAAGAGAACTCTAGTCCCTTTTGCACTTAGAATAAATAATATGGGAATGACAAATTGTAGTTCTAGATTCTTCATACTTATCTGAACGTTTTTGCAGTGACTTTTCAATGAAAATATGTGCTGGACAAGAGAATAAGATTTTTCTCACTAGCTGTGAGCTAGTACACACCTGAGTACACCGTACACATCTGAGGAATTACTGATATAATTAACGATATAAACGGCAAAGTGTATTGTAAGCTCAAAGAACTGAAAAGGTAACGGTAGCAGTTAGTAATTCCTTGCGACGCATGACGAGGAATATGTCAGAAGTTTAATATGGAGTTTAAATGAAACAAGTATTTACCATAACGATTGTTGCCAACAGAACGCATGCTCAGACTAAAAACCGGTGATCTTTTCTTCTTTTCAGGCAGCGCAAATAGTCCTGATTTCCCTCTTCGAACTGAACACTCCTGAGTTTACCATGTTACTTGGTGCCTTGCCAAAAACATTCCAGGACGGTGCTACCAAGCTCCTGCACAACCACCTCAAGAACTCCAGTAACACCAGTGTGGTGAGAGCCTGTGTTATTGCAAACAGCAGAGCACTAAGGCGGCAGCTCCCTGATAAGCTGTTGCAGATGTTCAGTAGTATAAACTGTCTGTAGCTGTTGTCTTGAAGCAATAGGACAGCAAAGGCTTCTGTTTGGTGTTGCTTTAATAGGGACTGTTAAAACTAATAATTCAGTTATTTTTAAGTTTAATACAGCCATTACAAGTGTAGATTTCAAAAAAAAAAAATGCTGAGAAGAACATTCATTGGGTTCATTGGGTTTGTGCTTTCAAGTCAGTGGTGCTTTTGAAAATTCTGCCAGTAATGAACTTTTGGCTAAAGCAGAGATCCTGATCCCTCAGATTTACTGGGTGTACTGCTACTATTAAAATCAGTTTAATTGATGATATATTGTCCATACAAAAGCTTGCAACATCTTTAATTTGACCTACCAGGTCTCCTCAGTTGACAATTGTTACCTTCTGTTTTGATTTTATGTAGAGCGCTTGCATATTTTAATTTCTCTGAAAATACATTAATAGAAAATTAAATTGTGCTTCTAAACCTTTTTTCCCCTCACAGCAGGAAGGATTAGGATATTTTTTGTCTTTTTCATGTGAAATCTTGTGAAATTTACTGGAATTTGAACCCTCCCATCTTTGCCCTTCCATAAAGACAAACAGACCTTTGTGTAAGCTAGAATTACAGTGTTAGGCTTCCAGGAGAAAGGACTGGAGTCTCTAGTCCCTTCTACCTCGTTTAACTTCCTCTTGTGTGAATTGAGTCAGAATCGGGAACGGTTTCTACTCATTTTGCTGCAATATAAATGATTACGCAGGCCAGTGGAAAAATGATAAGTTAGATTGCTTGCTTATGCTCATAACAAGCACAATCCGAATGCGTTAGGCAATGCGTAAAATAGCTGCATAATTAAATTGTTAAATTGCCAGGGTAATGGTCTGCATACTTTGGAGCCTGGAAAATAGTGTCTGAGAACCTGGGTAGCTTGGTGGATTGCTAAACCATTCTTCTGGCTATGTTGGCATACATGCTGCAGAGTTAAAATTACAGTTTCTTTGGATTGTAGAAAAGTGTGTATGTGCTTCTCGATCCTCTAGCAGTATGTTCAAGAATGTATTTCTGACTACATGAGCCATGGTTGCAGATTTTTAGGTTAGGAGCAAGAACCAAAACTCCTCTAAGCTTGTCTAGCGCAAACAAAGGCAATATTTGGACCTGTTGCTGTGTACGACTCTGTGTCTTGCAACACACTGCTAATCCCTGTCTTCCTGCTTCTGTGCCAGGGTTCTCCCAGCAATACCCTTGGTCGGACTCCTTCCCGGCACTCCAGCAGCAGAACCAGCCCCTTAACTTCACCTACCAACTGTTCCCATGGTGGGCTGTCTCCAAGGTAATGTGGCAGGTTAATTAAACCACTTACAAAATATTAAAGGGTTTCAACACTGAGCGTGCATTTTCAAAATGTGACTCACTTTGAAAACAAAGGAGACACCAAAGGTTTACAGTAAATTGCTCCAACGGAACAGGCTTTGAACACGGTAATACGTGGTTGGTGATTGCCTTCAGTGTTTGAGTCCTCGTGTTGATCTGTGTAACCTTAAAGTCTGTTCTTATATTAATTTTCTTTCATAGCTAGGCCTTCTCCAGAATCACATTTGTGGATTTAATAAAGGTAATATTGAATGGCAGCATTAGAAATGAGGTCTTGTTTAGGTTTCAGATATCACAAAGTACATGAAAACTTCCAGGTCAAGGGTTTTGGGAGTTTGTTTTTTAGGTGTACCCTTGTGATCAGTAATTCATCTCACTAGTGCAGTTCTTGTGCTGCTGAGAGAAATGCTAAGTCTCCCCTCTTCCCCTCTTGTGCTTTTCGAGGATGCACAACAAGCAGAGATGGTATTTTATTGCTGCACAACTTGCAAATCACCATCCTGGTTGCTCACTAGCAGAGTAGTGTCCTGATCCTTTGGGCAGCGTGTCTGTTGTAATTAGGTGTCTTGCTGAAGCTGCAGATGCTGTGCTAGAATATATTAATCCACTCCAAAACTTTGTGCTGAGTAAACACGGACTCTTGAATGTTGGGAATGTACATTTTGGGGTTACAGAAAAAATCAGAGCGGAGGAGATAATGGATTTAAACAGTGTGCTCTGGGGCCATAGAAATATTGGAGGACACTTCAAAGCTGCTGCTGTTGCCTGCCTGCCCTGCATCATCACTTCACTAAGTCATAACGAGAGACAGAAGGAAACATGCTGGGCAAGGACTGCAGTTCATAGTCCTGTATAGTAATTGGTGCTGAAATCTCTTGATCAGCCCTGTCGTGACTTGCTAAACCTTATCTGGAGGGATGCCTAGGCATTTGAGTTCCACATGTCAGTTAAAACACAGGTTGTTAGCATTTAATGCATCAGTTAAGACTAATTCCAGCAGCATATGAGGAAGGCACAGTTTCCTGAGGAAATTTTGGATATCTAAATACATCTTTGTGACCCTAGATCTGCTGTAATCCAAAACTAGACTGACAGGTTGCAAGCCAAGGTCGAGTTGCCTATTATGAGGCTTTTCAACAAAGGTTTCATTAAAAAATTAAGTGGTAGAGCTTCAGGGGAATGGTTCCAACAATGTTGCTTTCTCTTCTGCTAGCTTGAGTATTGTTGCTGTGCTGATTGATGTTTGTCATGGGAATTACGAACTGAGATATGCGTCTCCCAGTGATTGAGTCTTTGGCCATGTTTGCACGTGGCACGTTTTATAAATTCACAACCTTTTACAGTACATTTTGAGTTTTGCCATTGTGACACAACTCGTTTTTGCCACTTCACTCACTGCTCTTCAGTTTGTCTTTACATTCTTATCACCTGCTGATGTCAGAATATATGTATCAAAATGCTGATAGCTTTCATCATTCACTCAATAGTTTGGTGTTGCTGTTTTTAGCATTTGGAGTTTAGGAACAGAAGGATTTTTCCCACGTAATATGTTCTCGAGGAATAGTTAGAGAGGGCATGTAAACCTAGAGCATTCTGTCATTAAATTGCAAAGACCAAAATTGTCACTGGTGTAGTGGTCCAGGAATTTCCTTTCAAAAGCAATCATTCCTTCAATTTTTGGGTGGGATAGGGAGTTCTTAGAGATGTTGATCCAAAATTTTACATATCTTTTCTATTAGTGTGTCCTGCTTCCTTGCTGGATTTAGTTAATCAAAACTGACATGTAAAAATTACTGTTCAATGATAGGTGAAGCTATAAGCTGCTTTAAAAGCTTAAAAGCCATTTAAAATATTGAGGGGAGGATTCCTACCATTTTTGTGGGTATCATATAAGCAGTAACAGTAGCTGCAGATTTTCACCACTTGCAGAAAAAGCGGTGTTGCAAATCAGGGGCAGTCATTTCTGATATTCTGCAGGATTGCATCCCTCCTGAAGGTGTGTTGTGTAGTGCGGTTTGAGCATGGTCCTCACTTAAAGAACAAAGGAGAACTTGGTTGTTTTGAAGACTATGTGCAGTCCTTTAAGAAAAAAGGCTTTGGAAGATGTGTTAATAGACTTTGGGAAGCAGAGTATACTGCAGTACTGCAGATGATGGTGGTATAGATGCTTGTATGTCATCTTCCCATTGTAAATGCTTGTGGTTTGCAATTCGTCTTGTGATGCAGAACATGAGTTTTTTCTCTACAAACCCGAAAAATGAGCTGTTCCAGGTCATTCTGGTAGCAGTGTAAAAGGATAAATGTTACTGCTGTTTCTCTGCAGGGCCGTTCTTTGAAACCAGGTTTGCCATACCTCTTTTGGGGCCCATTCCCAAAGGGTTGTAGGAAGGTTGTCTGAGTATCTTACTATTGCCTATTAGGATATTCCGTGTGCAGGCTCTGCTTACCTTGTCTATGCCTATGGCTTGTCTGGGCAGCTCAAGAGCAGCTGGTTGAAAAGATTATCTTCAGTTCTTAATGCCAGCATTGATTTTGAGGATTACATTTTCCTTTGAACTTTATTGTGATACACAGATTGGAGGAGTCATGTATAAAGATGACTATGTTTTGGGGGCTGGGGTGTCTAGCCTTCCATGTAGAAAGGATAGTTTGGGTTTTGTAGGGTTATTTAAAAAAAAAAAAAAAAAAAAAAGCTGCTGAGCATAGCTGCTGTCCCATATAATTAATGGTTTGTGGGCCATGTTCTAGGTATGAATCAGCAAAGCTTTACTGATACTATCTATAGCAAGTATGTCTGCCCCTGCCCTCAGGTCACATTACTTCTCATGTATTATTGCCATCCCAAATGAATTCCTAGCGACTTAGCTTTGTGCATACATTACATGTATTTGAACTGCCTGGATAGTGAATGTTCTGGTTGAAGTGGACTTTGCTGATGCTACCAGCTAAACTGCTAACCAAGATGATCATGTGTGCCCCACACATTGTGTAGTCCCTGCTGTTAGTGTCTTCGGAAGGATTACTTGCTCTCACGGCCTTGGACAAAGCCCTTCTTTCTGCTTGCATTTGCTCCATACTGTTCTGCTTTCATGGTCACTAGGACATACGCACTGCATCTGTGAGTTGCTTCTGCATTTGTACCTGCTTTTGTTGCCCTGATAGTCCTGGGGGAGGGGAGTCAGAAGAAGAAAAATCAGGGGAGGGCACTTGGGAAGACTGAAGACAATAGGGGGGGGGAAAAAAACATTCTTGACTAAGAAGACAGACTGTTTCCTGGGCAATGTCAGATGAACGGATATGAGTTTGTGTTGGATGGAGAGAATCTTCTTAGATTTAGTAAGTGGCACAATATGACAAAAAGGAAAATACTAGGCTGTGAATTGCTCCAGTGTATGAATGCCATTCTGACTAGCAAATGATCTTCTGAGCCAAGATGTCACACGCAGGTTGTGAATTTTCACTTAGAATTCATTAGGAATATTTGAAGTAATAACAATAAATAAGTTTGCCTTCAATAGTAGCTCAGAAATCTGTGCATAGTTCCAATTACTAAAAGAACAAATTTCATTCTTCCAAGAGGAAATATATCAAAATAAAAGGATGAAAACTTGGTTATATATGTTTGTGCTTATTTTTTTCATAGAAACTACATAATTTTATTTAGCTTTAAAAGTTTACATGCTTGTTTTTTAATTGAAAATACCATTAAAAGTAAACTTTAATAGTTTCTGTATTAAGTTGAGCAAGGCAGGGTGTGGAAAAAGAACTAAAATAAGCCACCCACCTTACACAATAAGGACAAGCCTGCATTGTTCAGTGGCCTGTTTGCAGGTAGGTGAGATCTGAGCTGTGGGAGCAGTCTGGTTGTCGTGTGTGTTTCTGGAATAGTTGATTGTAATAGCTGGTTTTATATTTCTGGTTAACAACTGCATTTCTTGACACCACGCTTCACGCTGGGTTTTCAGTTGGCATTGCTGCTATTTGTTCTGGAGCAATTCTTGGCTTGTTTGCCACTTCTACTCTCCTCGAGTCTTCCACTTGTGTGTACACAAATGTGACTTCCTGAGATAAGTGTACTTAACAGAAACAAAGTGGTATCCTGAATATTCCACCATCTCTAGCATCTATATTGTTGCTTAGATGATGATTTTGAAAATCCATGTGATGTAAAGGGAGCAGGACAAAAGCAAAGGTTAAATTCACACAGATGCCTTGACCCAGAGGCACAGTATCGTTTGCTAACCCAAAGGTCCACACAGAAGTTTGAAAAGAAATTTGAACTGACTTGGAGGCTGGGTTTAACTCAGTCTTCCCAGGTTTGTCTGCGAAGACCAGGGCCAAGCCTCCAGTTTACATGATGCATTAACACCCTATAGACTGATTTTCATTTACTCGTTAAGTCCAGCTCCGGGTTTCCTTTCTTCCAGGAAATTCTGTTGATTGCAAATGTCTGTGTAGCATTTGGGTACAGATGCATGGTCAGGGATTGTTCACTTAGAGCATTTTAAATGTTGTTCATAGTGACTATAACCATTTATGCAATTTACCAGGGACTATTTTTGTGTGAGCCGTATCCTTGTGTTAGAGGAAGAAAAAAAAAGTGGAACTGAGAAATAAAGGCCAAAGCAATGACTTAAGGGGCTCAATGGAGTATTCTTGTTTAATTTTGTTTCTATTAATTTTTTTCTCTCTCCAAGGCAGCATGACAGCACTAAGCCACTCAGATTATAGTTTCTTTTTTTTCTCCCTCTCCTTTCTCTGTTTTTTCTCTTTCGTTTCTCCTCTGATCACTGCAGTCGGTTCTGGGGTTGGAGTGCAGACGGGCTGTCGAAGCACCCCCCTCCCCTTTCTCAGCCTAACTCCATCCCCACCGCTCCTTCCCACAAGACTTTCAGGCGCTCTTATTCTCCCAGGTAACAAGCTACCTGTTAAACCAACTTGTCTGAGATGTCACAGCATTATTTACCTTTCATACCACAGGATTTGTTCAAACGTGGGAAACAATTTTCAGAGGATTTGGTCGAAAAAGCAAATGGGCTGATGTTAGCTCTCAGAGCGGGGAGAGGGCAGTCAGCCGCTTCTTCACTCAGTTGGGAAGACGCGGCACACGAGTGGAAAAACCCCAAGTGACTTTTTCCAGATGACTTCTCCCTGCTGGATTTCCTGAATGGGTGTAGGTTTCACAGTTAGACTCCAACGCAGAACACAGTTCTTGAGCACTTTCTGCAGGCGCTTGTTGCGTTGTGATAGTGCAGGCAACATCCTCCAATTCACTGTGCAAGTGGCACACCAGCACGTTCAAACTGCAGTAGTGAACATCTAGGACAGTGAGGGGGACGTGTATGGGATTTCACCAGCTGCTTGCACAGTGATTGTGGAACATCTTGGAAATGGGTAGTATTGGAATTAGAATTGTAATCCTGTGTCCTTGCCACGAGGTTTGGAGGTTATTGACAGCTAATTTTAACAGCTATTCCTCTTGTGCAGAGGAGACAGGTATTTAATCAGTATACTAGACCAAAGCTATATGCTGTTTTAATCAAAAAACAGTCCGAATCCAAATTTAATTTCAGACCTCTTGGATTTTATCTTTTAAGTTTATACCCTAGCAGCAGTCTCTCTGTTCCTATATGAAAACTATTGAAACAAAACCAAACAAACAGCTCTTGGAGGACTGAAAATCTGGGCGTCTGTGACGACTGAGAAGGAATATGGAGATACAGAATATGGGATTCTATGAATACCAGCAGATTTAAAACATCAAATCCATGTTACGACTCTGTTCTAGAATACTGAAAAATCTGTGGAAGAGATCCATGTTGATTTTTCGGGTTAAACTAGTCCAGAATAATTTTTTCCTCATTTCATTAGCTGACAGGTTTTGGAATAATTTGATACATATTGCAGCGCAGAGCCTGAAAGTGCAAGGAAGTGGGTTACTGTGTACTGCTTCAGGATCCTAAACTGTTGATTACTTACACGTTGTTTGGACTGGGAGCTGAATAATAGTTTATGGAAGTAAAACGTTTCATGTCACACTGGAAAACTTCAAAACTGTATCTTGATAAACTTGTAGAGCGCTTACTGTTTTAGTGCAGCACAATGTGGAAAATAATGTTGTGACATCCCTAAACACTACTCATCTCTACTCACTTCTTACTCATCCTGTGACTTTCTTCTAGTTTTCTGCATCACTCTTTCGTTTTTGTGCCTTTTTCACCCCTGGCAGGTGGGTGTAGATCCATTTTTTATTTTTTTATTCCCCCATCATGTTGTCTGTGAAGTATTCCAGCACTCATGCTGTCAGTAGACGTGTGTTTACATGTAGAATTTTATTTTGTATAAAGCACAGCCATAATGTGATCTCTCACACAGGCTTATTCTTGACATATGAAATCACTGGGTTCTTCAGATTTTATTAAGAGGTGGTTTGGGGTGGTTTTGGAAAACTCATTAGATCCGGTGGTTTTTCATTCAGAAATTTCTGTAGTCACTTAGCATTGCAGCATATGTGCTTTGATCTATTCTTTAGGAGCAGTATAGGGCAAAATTCATTCCTGAGGAAAGAAGCAGTGACTTTAGCAGAAGATTTAATGTCAGTACATCTGTGATTATTTCTGTATTTTTCTCCATGGATTTAATTGTGTGGCTTTTGGTAAGTCATTCCATCTCTTGGCGTGGATACACAGTTACAATCATATATATGTACCTTCAATAATGGCCGTTCCATTGCTCACTTAAGTATTGTGTGAAGAACCCTTTAAGATCTATGAATTAAACATGTTTGAGTGCAAAATTAATATTTTCAAGGTGGTATGAAGCAAATGTTGTCCTAGCCCTGACTGATACTTACAAAGAATCAAAAATTTGCATCCACTGTTTTTTGTTCTTTTTGACCGGAAAGCAATCACAGTGCATTAGTTTCATTCAGCTATCTGAAAGGCCCTAAATACTCTGACTTTTGTAGGTTTATAAACAGCTTTTGTTTCCTGGTCTTGATTTGTTGTTCAAGTGGCTTGTCTTTCTTCCTAGCCAGGCCTGGCCTGACAGGCACTATTTAAAGTCAGGGAGTTTGTTCTTTGGTTTCTCTGCCAGAATACATCGTGCTGGGGTTTGAGTGGTTGTAGAGCGAGCGCATTGCTTGGGAGCCAGGGATTATGGCTATTTTCAGTGTGTTAATCCCAAAGGAATTAGGCAACACCAGTTTTATGCTTTGTCTAAAGTTCTCGAGTTTTTTCCAGAAAAAATAGTAGTAGTTCTAGATAATTAACATCCTACTTTCAGTTCTATAGAAAATAATGGCTGTGTACTCAGGATTCAAGAGAGATTTTTTATTTTTGATACTTTTTCCCCACCACCTCACAGGGAATCTTTCTTTAGTCAGAAAGGAGCACAGCTCTTTGTTCAGCCATCCTTCTCCAAGCCTATCCTGTAATTCTTCCCAAAATGCTAAGAAATAGTAATTCACCCCTGTAGGGAGCCACTTCTTGCCACTTATTGACAAACAACTTGATGTAAATGTCTTAAATTCTTTTGGTTTCTTTGCTTCTGGCTCTATTATGATCCGAGACTCCCCCAGAGAAATTGTTCTCAGTTACTGGGTCTCTTCGTAAAGGCTCTCTTGGAAAACTGATTGTCATGCAAACTCAACTTCTCCCTGAATAGAGCAAAGCCGTGCCAATATTGCTTTGTAATTTCCTCCAAACATGTAGGAGCTGCTCTTCCTAGTCATGTCTTTTTTTGTATCATCTGCCCTTGCATGCTAGGCATTTTTTTTCATGGTACTTAATTTTGGGTAACTCTTTAAGGAATCCCAAAACTTATGTGGCTTTACGCTGATGAGGAATTTCTGAGAAACTGTCTGCAAGGAGGTATTCTATTTGAGTGAGAGAATTCTCAAATTTAGGCTCAATATTTCAGAAGTTCTTATCAAGGCATCTTGCAAGTAGTTTTGTTTGTTCTACTCTAGAAGTGAAAACTGGAATATGTTAGATTAAGCTTTTATGTCAAGGTACATTTCTGTTTCCATTTAAATCTATTGCATTTGAATCCATTGCCAGAATATATTTATTATATTATGAAACTTAATTTGTTGATTTATTTTCCACCAGCTGTCACAACCCTTTGAGTTCTCATAGTGGTTATTTTTCTTTTTAAATAACACCGTTACCATGATGGCGCTAGGTTTTTGGTTTATAGAAGCTAGCACACTCACTACTGTGGGTAACTAACAAACGGTGGACCTGATTACCCCTCAATCACAGCAATGTAATACCACTGATTTCAGTCGAGCCTCTCCTAGATTTAGCTCAATTTGAGGGGAGACTCAGACCTGAAGTCAGCTTTGATTCCATTCATGTTTTGTTACAAGTCACTGTTAGAAATGGTACACCAAATCATCTGTCTCCAACTCGGCATTTCTTGATTGAGTGAAAAGTTGTTTCCAGTTTCATATGTAACATTTCATATACGTTTGGTCTTTAGTATGCTGGATTATGACACGGAGAACCTAAATTCTGATGAAATCTACAGCTCTCTTCGTGGAGTCACAGAAGCGATTGAAAAATTTAGTTTCCGTAGTCAAGAGGATCTGAATGAGCCAATCAAACGTGATGGAAAGAAAGACTGTGACATTGTAAGTATTTGTTTTGATTAACATCTGGAGATAGGTAAAGTTTCACAACGTTGTTTTCAAACCTGGCTTTGGATTGTTAGCTAGTGTACAAAATCCAGTTATTCTTGGTCTGTTTTTTCCTTCAAGTGTTAGTCTCCCTGGTTACTAACTTCCTATCCCTAAATTTTGGGGTACCAGTAACGTAATCCCTTGCTCCCTTAGAACTCTGTTTAACCTCCTGTGAAATATGCTTACTGGATTACTGTGGATGTCTCATGTGTGAAGAAATCGCTCTGAGTGCCCAACTCATGTGGTGCCTTATGCTGCATCACTAGTTACAGAATTACCTACTACATGAGATACCATTTGTTTTAATAAAATATACTGAATTCAAAATTTGTGTCAATTTTAAATGGTATTTTTGCTTCCTCTCCGGGCGAACAAGCTTAGGCTAGTAGATTGTTAGCCTTCAAAGCAAAAAATTCTTGGTGGTCTGATTTTTTTTCTTTGGGACTCTTGTATTGTCCGTTTCACATTAGCTTGCTAAGCATCATAGGATTGGAAAAGACCTCTAAGATCATCTAGTCCAACCTTTAATCTCCCTTGGCAATCATCTAATCTCCTCTATGGCTACCATGGGGAAAAAAATGGCAATCATCTAACGTCCTCTATCAGTCGGTCATGAGGTTTCATAAGCAAGATACTGATTTTCTTAATTTTCTTTTCCTTAGCAGGTTAGTCCTGTCCCAGAGCTTGTCTGATTTTTGCTAGCTTGTAGTTTTATAAATATTGATTCATATTCAGGACTGTTAGCATAGCGTTTTACCCTGTGATCATGAGATACTTCTGTTACACAAGCTAGGGAAAGAGGTGATAATCTAAGTTTTATTCAAGAATTATGTGCACGTAAAGGATTCTATACAAAATAATTGATGCATGATCCTATGGTGAGTGGATTCAAAAAGGCTTACAGCTTCTACAGAATTTGAGGAGTCTCATGACTTTTTTGTGTTGGATCCCCAGGTGTCTCGAGATGGTGGCCTTGCGGTACCTACTAGTGATGTCCGTGGAAGTAGTGACATTGTAGAAGGAGGAAGGATGGCTCTAGATAACAAAACCTCCTTACTGAATACCCAGCCTCCACGCGCCTTTTCAGGGCCACGTGCTCGAGAGTATAACCCCTATCCTTATTCCGACACAATTAACACTTACGACAAGACTGCCCTCAAGGAAGCAGTGTTTGATGATGACATGGATCAGCTTCGGGATGGTTTGTATTAGCTTATCTTGTAAAACTGCAGGCAGCTTGTTCTGTTCCTGGTATTTGTATGCATGCGGTGCTCTCAGGTACATGCCTGTCAATGTATATGTTGAGTATTATTTTGTACCTGAGTCAAGGCTTGGCATGAAGTATTCTGTGTTCTCACGTAACAGCAGAACCTGATTTGTGGCAATTAAGAAAATGTTAAACTGCAGTTTGAACGTGGGTTTTGTTTTTTCTCCTCCTCCTGGAGTTTGTCTCAAACTAGTCTCTTAAGAGTCTAAATTAAGTGTATCTGTAAGGGACGCTACTCTGGGGACCTCCTACTCTAAAACTGAAATGACTCATTAGCTCGCTGTTATTGAGTGTTCCACTTCATTTAAAGGATGCTGCACCTTCGCTTTATCCCTTCGCAGTGTACTGATGACTCACTGTACTTTGATCTAAATGTCATACATGTGATCACCGGTTTTGGGTGTGAGTGTCTAGGACAAACTCTGGCGGTTCTCGTCTTGTAGAAGTAATTATTGGAACTGGATGAAATCCAGTCGTCATCTCTTCTTCGTTTGTTAGAAACTGTGTGCAGACTCATGAGCAGCATTATGAACTTAAGTAAAATTTTGGGCTAGTCAGGTCCTCTTCCCTGCTTGACTGAGGCCACCTGGGATTTGATGGCTGGGGGCTGGAGGGGTGGGGGGTGGGTGGGGGGACTTGTTATGTGCACTTTGTTCTGTAGAGGATTAATAATACGGGCATCTTTTGATCTTTTCCCCATTCCCCAAATGATTTGCTGCCCTTTGTCCTAGAAGTACCCATTGACCATTCGGATTTGGTGGCTGACCTTCTGAAAGAGCTCTCTAACCACAATGAACGGGTGGAGGAGCGAAAAGGAGCTCTCCTGGAACTTCTAAAGATCACAAGGGAAGATAACCTCGGAGTTTGGGAGGAACATTTCAAAACCATTTTGCTCCTGCTGCTGGAAACACTTGGAGACAAAGATGTGAGATGTAGATTTTTGTCTCAACTCTTCTCAACTCTTTTGCCTTTATCTAAGGTGATAGGTTCTGCAAATTAGATTAAATCAAATTTGTTGCATTTGTATTGCAACTCTTCAGTGATGCTGCACCGCTCATTTTTTTCCTTTGAAGGCTGTTGACTCTGCTTTCATTGTCAGTGTGCTCAGTGATGAATTTCAAGCTACTCTGAAGTGTCCCAGTTTTTCCCCTTCCCTTCTGAGTGTTTAGTAGCAAATAACTAGGAAATTGAACTAGAATCGGAAAGGAAGTTATTTTCTAATTTTGTAAGAATTAAGATTTAAAATGTTGTTCACTTCCAAATTAGGATGAAATTACATAATATCATTACATAATACATATTATGTAGCACATAATACATATTATAATAATGAATACTATTACCTAATACATATACAAAGTAATGCATACACATTATTGCATAATAATAGCTCTTAGCCGTATTGCACCCATTCCCCAGGAAGGGAGAGTGAAGGCAGCCTAGATGAATATTTAAATTTTTTCTCTGTGTAGGTTAAAGATCCAGGCTATTAGATCTTAGAGGATGGATTTCATCAAGAGCAAACTGCTTTTACAGGGGATCTTGTTCTAAAGTATTAAAAGAAGCTACAGATGTGGACAGGAGGAACTCATGCTGCATTACTATCACAGCTTTATCTTTGGTAGTTGATCAAAGTGGTGTTTTACAGGCGAGGCTTTTACTTTTTCCAGATGGGGCTGTTTGTTCAGCTTGCAGCACTGTGACATTTTGATAAAGGCTCAGCACCCTGGCTGTGCCTTCAAATCAGAGCCGTGCTCCATCTAAATGTTACAGCATGTAGGCGCAAAAGCACTCCCAGTTCTTTTCTGTTTAATCTGATTCAAAATCAATTGTATTTTGTATACTGCTTATAAAGTATACGGTGCTCTTGTAGAAATAAAATCTTGATTCTAAGGCAGTGTAAATGGTTGGTGCATTCTCACAATCGTTCTTAGTATTAGCATGAACTGCTGTAGTCCTACATGTTTAATCATAGCAGCATCATACATGTATGAAGATATGGTGACTTTAAGTACAAATAAATTGTGCTAATCTGAGTTTTGCAGATGAATAGCAGAGGGCATGCTTTAAAGGTTATGTTAGAGTAAAGTATTCCTCTGCTGAAATGATAGAATCTATTTGGAATGGCTGCAGGCCAAAAACTTAATGTAACAGTTGTGAAAGTGAAGCAGGTGTTATAAATCCCTTCTGCTAATGGTCTTTTGATATAAAGGATTAACACATAGGTCAGTAGTGACTACAATGACTGACTGTTCTTGAAAGTAATTTCCATAGTAGTTACAGGAACAGCATTGATTTACTGCATCAGTACATGAGAAACAGCGTTGTTGCATGGATGGAGCCCAGTCTGACATTCACAAAGCTAAGCAGTATGGAATTTAAAAAAAAAAAAAAAAAAGGTTCTGTTTCTGTCAGTGAGAACAGTCGTGTGAATTTTTGTGCAAAAGCAAGCAAGGAGACCAATTTTGGTTTTAGTTACTGAGCATACTGCTTGTTCTACTGGAGCTGGTAGAGCTATATAAGACTTCTGATGGCATAGGGAGCTTTGAGAATTTACTTCAAAATACAATTTGGATGAGAAATGACTTTTTCTAACGTTTATTTCTCTTGACACAGCATTCAATAAGAGCCCTGGCACTGCGAGTCCTTAGAGAGATCTTACGGAATCAGCCAGCAAGATTTAAAAACTACGCGGAGTTGACCATCATGAAAACACTGGAAGCCCATAAGGATTCCCACAAGGAGGTGAGCGAGCCTTTCAGTGTTACTACTAAGAAAGCAATATTGAAGAAATGGGAGATTTAACAAGCAAGCATGTTGACTCATTTTGACAGTAGAACAATTTGATAGTAAGTCTCACAAGTACTAAGGGGGTGGGTTTATACTTGCTGAAGGAGGAAGAAGAAATGTGGGACTGACAGAGCTGGTTAAGTGTGTTTGGAGCTATCCAGAGTTGTAGGCCATTGTTTATCCGTTTTCCACGACTTGGTTGTTCGTTCTGGGGCAGACTGAAGCCCTGTGGCAGAAAAATGCATCTTTCAGAAGTTTGTGGAGCACAGTTACAGGCACTGTGGTCCCTCCATCTGTGCAGGGAAGGGTAGGAAATGTACTGATGAACACAAAGGCCGTGTTCAAACAGAGCTGCATGTGAAAACGATGATGAAATTGGGCCGTGATGAAGTACTCAGAACTGGTGAATAACAGCAGAAAGCAGACAAAGAGGGCGTGCTGCTGAAAAGAAGCTTGGGGAATAGAGGAGGAAGCCGAGGGAAAGGTGAATTGCATTTCCCTAACGTGGGAGAACTCATATGCAAAACTGAAATGAAATTATTCTTCTAGACTAAAAAATATGGGGACATGATAGTTATATACAAAGTAGATCAAATTACATTAAAGGTCAGTCTTTGCAGATTGACTTCCAAGCTGGATCTTCTTTTCCACCTTGTGCATGTTGCAAGTTTGAACTGAACCATGGTAAACACCGCGTGAATTTCTTTACGTTTCTGTGATAGCTTTGGTAATAAATTCCTTCCTTTGAAATCTAAAACTCTTAGTCTTCTCTGCAAAAGGCTTGTCTTAAACTCACAGTTTTAGGTGTCTCTTTCTGGAGAGCTTTTTCGGCCATGAAAAAGATCGTTGTATAGATCAGGCTGCTCCAGGGCATTGCATAACTGACGCAAGGTTACTTTACCTGTGCATAGCAAAACTGTACTGTTTAAAAATCAAAACAAAACAAAAACATCCCCAGGGAAGGAAGAACCTAACAGGCTGGATATATCTCCACAATGCAAAAGTAGAAAATGTTTAATCCTTTAGTGAATGAAGACTGCTGTAAGCTGCCTATCCTCCTCTCCTCGATTTAGAGCCTTTGCACTACTGTCATTTTCAGTTCAGAGTAATAAGCAGTTGTAAATTCATTTCCTGATAAAGCAGTCAGACAAAACATTGTGTTCTGAAGGAGTGCCTTTTATTGGCAGGTTTTCCTGGTTACATACTTCTCAGCTCACCTTGACTCAGTGCCCTCTGTTTTTTTTTTTTTCTGAAAGTCCTCCAAAGCTGCAGCACCTTTCCAGATGGTCTCTGACATAGTTTTTAATGCCCTTTCAAAGCTCGCTTGTGTGACTGGCACATTTTTTCAGAAAGTAGGTGTAATGTTGAAAACATGACATTTTATGCTTCTGTACTCCCCACACCATGTTCTTCATGCTTGTAGTATGGAAAGGTTCTTCAGGGTTTGCATGTGAGATGCCTCCTGAGGAAAACCAGAGAAGAATAAGTCTTTGTAACAGAAAGCAAAGCTCAGGCCAGGAACGAAGAGATGAGAGCTCTGGCACTTCTTTACAGAAGAGTAAGCCAGAGCTGTAATGCTCTCAGCAAGTAGCTGCTGTGCTACACGTGGCGTTCCTTTGATTTGTCAATGGTTCTGCATAGCATCTTTGTCATTAAAAAAGATGAGATTTACTGCTGCAATGAGACCTTTGGGTGACAGCTGTCGTAGCAGGATGCTGCAGGTGTAGTCCCGTTTTGCTGTCTGTTGCTTTTAAAAAGAAGTTGTTTGCACAGCTGTATTAAGTAGTGACACTGGTGCCGCAATAGGAGCGAACAACCTGCAGCCATGGGCGTTTGGTCTTCCCCAGTGTGTGCTTAAGGAAGCGTGTACTACGTTTCCTGTGTTAATATTTAAAAAATAATAAAATAATTCTTAAAAAAATCACGATATTTGTGCCTCTGCTCACTTTATCTGCAGAGCTTTTTCAAGGTGTTGCCCTGGGACATGGGATTTTTCATTCTTTGTATGTGTTTTCTGATACCTGTGTAAATGGGACTCTCAGAACCATAATGCAACCCGTGAAAGTTGTGTCTGTCTGTCAGTAATTTGAGAATATCAGCATTCCTGAAGTT
Organism: Anser cygnoides; assembly: GCF_040182565.1. Classification (NCBI taxonomy): domain Eukaryota; kingdom Metazoa; phylum Chordata; class Aves; order Anseriformes; family Anatidae; genus Anser; species Anser cygnoides. Next base: position 27,913,140 of record NC_089878.1, read on the forward strand.
AAGAAAAGCTTCCCAGTCTGCACTTGGGTCTCTACATGAGCTAGGCTAAAGATATACCCGGGAAAACGCTTCAGGTATTTTTACCTTTAGCTGGGGCTTGCTGGTTCTGTTAAGTCTGTGAAAAATTAATTGAGTCCGTTTGGGTATGGCTCAGTTGGTCAAACTCATATAGCCCTGGGCCAGGAGGTCACAAATTCCGGTCCGTTGGTGGCCCTCCAGCTCCCAGTCGGCGCTGAGTTGCGGCACTGCTCTCCCCAGGGGCTCGGAGGAGCTGCCCTTTGACCGCATCCCACGCCGCGAGAGCTGCAGTGGAGATTCACAGGTCTGTGAGTGAAGGGTGTGTTAAAAGAATAGCTGGAGGGGGAAATGGGAAGATGGCAGTGGTCTTACAGTGTCCTCCTTCGCTAAAACTGAGTAATATTAAAGGCAGTGGTTATACTGTCTAGAGTAAATAAAATCTTCCTTTATACTGTAAAAACTATTTTGAGGAAAGCTGCTATATAATAGGGTTAGAAAAGTGTTAATCCTTGTGCCAGTAATGCCCTGGTAGGATGTCACGTCAGGGTTTGTTTCAGGTCTGCTTTTGCCTTGTGGTAAGACAGGAGTGACCCCGGTTTGTAGTTTGAGATCCTTTGAAACGGGCTGCGTAAATCAGTAGAAAATGATTGTTTTGAGCGATCTGTATCTGCTTCACTCTTACCTACCTGAGTTTCCCCTATAGCACAGGGACTGCTAATTGCCCTTAAGTTATTGCTCCCATTTTCTGTTGTGTATGAGCCCGTGGACAATCAGTGTACAGTGACCAAGCAAAGAAAGAGGAGTTTGAAAATAAGCACAGTACAGAAGAACTGTTAACCTCAGGCACTGTCTTCAAGAAGTCATTGTATGGAGACAGTTCTTCGGAAGTCAACTGGAAGGTTGATTTGTCTTCCCAGATTCCAATATTGCTTCTGTTCAGCATGGCCCGGAATGGTCAAGTAACAAATCGTAATCGACATATTCATGGCCTGACGAATACCGTCCCTTCCTCCATTTCAGTGCCAATATGTAGTTAAAAGGTTTAGTCTGAAACAAAAAGGAATGCAGCTTTACTCTCTTCCTGCTCCCAGATGATACAATTGGAAGCATCAAAGCGTAGTGTTAGCATAGTTTGATATCCTGGGATGCTTGGATAATTGGGTATTTTTCCAAGTCCAAGCTGAAGCCTTCTGATGGTTGGATCTTTGCTACAGCTAGAACTCCTCTGCCTTCCGTTGCTGAAGGTAAGGTGTAGGATCAGCGAAGCAGCACAGCTGAGAGCCCCGTTCCTTCACAGGGATGCCAGGGAGGAAAACTCAATTGAATGCTGAGTGTCGTGTCCTGTGGGTGCAAACACAGGCGATTGGCAAAGCTCTGACCTCAAAGGGGGTTCAAAATTCCTGTAACCCTGGGCTTACAGACAAGACTCTGGGTTGGGATCCATGTTCAGTTTGCACTTTTTAACTTTAGCCTGTTTTTATGCTATTTGTACTGTAACAGTCTAGTCAATGCTGTTGTTTGAATGGGGTGATGTGAAGAGTCAAGCCTGCCTCAGTAATAACTGTAAATATTTAGGGGGGTTGACATGTAAATGCCTTTCACTTACTTTGGGGTTATTAGAACATAATTGGAGTTGTGGACGATATTAAATCTTGTTGATTTTTATCACTCTTTGTTTGGAGTTTTTTGGAAGAGAACCATCTTTCTGTTGCCAGTCAGTTAATATTAACTCATTTGTTCCAGTGTAGTTACTCACCCGTAACTAAGGAGAGATGCTGTCTGCTGACCCAGTGCCATTGATAAGGCATCGCTTCAGATTCATACCAGCAAAATGAATTTGTTCTTACTGAGTGCAGTAAAACAGAAATAGTTATCTTGGGAAATTGGTACAGAACATCTTTACCCGTGAAAATCATTGGATAGCAAATTCCTTGCTTTTTCTCTGCAGTTCTGTTTTTCTCTGCAACTAAGTCTATAGACCTAACCGATTAGTGCTTTGGGTGAGCAAAGGATATTGTCCCATGTCTTAAATTCCTAATTTTGGTCTTTCACTATCCAGGAAGCCCATAAGCGTAATTGGGATGTAACATTCCCTGTTGTAACCCTCTAAGAGAAGGTGAAGAAGAACAAATCACAGCTATCCATTAACTTTAAATACTTGTTACTGTCTTGCTGGGGTGTTTTTAGATTGACGCTGACATTTATAAGATGATTTGCAACCGTCCTCCGATGATTATGGTACACTCTGTATCTGTTTCTGCAAAATGCAGTTTCCTAAAGAAAAGCACCAAACGATCAGTCTTTAAGGTTAATTGATGCATAGTCTGTGCTGGAAGCTGTCAGGTGCTGCAGCTTGGCAGTTGTTGATGTTTTATAGTATGCGTTTGTGCTTTCTCTAATTCCCAACACATTTGAAATATTTAGTACACAGGAGAAGCAACCTAATCTACTTCATCTCCTCTGAATCCCTTAAAAAAAAATCATTGTTTTTTTCATCTGCTTAGCACTCCCCATTGCTGAGTCCACTTCCTGCTTTGAAACGTAGCGCTTAATTCTTTGTTCCTGTCTGGATCAGACTGTATACCCTTCAGGGATGGGAGTTTGCCTGGCTAGGTATTGGTAAGCCTCCATTCCCTCCAGCCTAAATTATGCAGGCTTTAAGTAACTACCTCTAAATAGCAAAGCTTGCTTCAAAAACATAGCTGTGTGCCTTGTAAGCCCCAAAGCAAAACCTTGTTTTCTGCTTAGTAAACTTCTGGGGCTCTGCATATTTCACACTGGAATAAAAAAGCCTCCAAGTTTTTTGTGGTTTTTGTTGCTGTTTATTGGTTGGGTTTTTTGCAATAATTAATTCCCTACAACTTTCTGCAGAGGCCGTGCAGCTAGCATTTGTGGTGAAGTACTCCAGCTTGTGGTCTCACACACAGTCCCGTACAACTCTCGTCTAGGTTTGCAAGCACTGCTCTGCTCAGATCCCAGCACGCTGCACTCATTCCCTGCACAGCCTATGCAGCTGGCGTGTTCTTCCTTAGAGGAGTCAGGGCATATATTTTTCTTTACTTATTTGCCCAGTATGTGTCATTTAAAAGCAGAAATGAAAGCATCAAAACCCTTTAGAAAGCTGCCGTGTATTGACCAAAGCCAAGAGCGGATTACCAGAGGCAAGCTGCTTGTTGCAGCAGTGGGCAGCGAGCAACATCTGTAATGCACTGAGGGTAATAGCTGGGCAGAAGAAATGGTGCTGAAGGGATGCAGTCCTGGTTTCTTGGTTTTGTCTGTCTTGAGTGAACAGCATCCAGAGGCCGCGGTGCATTGTGAGCCAGGTAAGCCGGTGGGAATTGTTTGAATTTTGTCCAGCAACTTTTGTAGTGTCAGCTTTTCTACTAGAAGAAAGGGATCTGTGACAGGTGGCTGTTCCTAACGCTGCACTTTAGCATGTCCCCTCCCATTGAAATCAGAAAGCATTTCATGCACATATTATATTCCTGGGACTGTCTGACCTGTTACTTCAAAGGGTACTCCTTTGTATATAGCATTAAGGCAGGCATTGCTACACAGGTGGGCTCTTTACCTCCACTACATCTGTGTGGCTTGATGCACCCAGTTGGTTCGAGCAAACTGGGTGGAATTATAACTATTTCTCTTTCATGGGAGAGCTCACTAGAAAGGCCTTAACATGCTGCAGTTGTCTTTCAAGGAGCCAGCCCACCAGAAAGCGCAGCGTATGTTATGCCGGCAGAAGTCAGGCTGAATCTAGTCTGCAGCGCGTAGAGCATAAAGTAAGCCTCTGGAAAGGAGAAAAACCTGCTTCTGCAAGGCAGAGTGCTATCTTTTAGATCTGCATTCCTGGGCTACCTGCCTTGTGTTCGATGGCATCAAACTCTCCAGTTCCAGCCGTGGTTTGCTCTAAGCTTTCACTAGGAGGTAAAATTGTGACATACCTTACACACAGCTTGGTGTCAGTACTTTTAAAGCACTGCAGGCTCTCCAGTCTTGCAGATCTTGCTTCAGAGGCACCCTTTTGAACTTGCTTCTTCCAGCTGGTATCATTGTTTGAAGACTGCTAGTTTTCTTTCACGTTTCTGAGATAACTGAGCATAACTGTACTAGGTTAAATAAAAACTTTGCTTCACTTCATACCCTGCTTCAGACAACAACTAGGAAGCATGCAGTGATGCTTCACTGAGGGCATCCTCCCTCCTTACTGCTGTCTGAAGCTTACCGTCTTCCCATACTAAAGGTTCTGTCTGCCTTCGTGTTTACTGGCCTTTTTTTTCTTCAGTAAACTTGTCTGTTTTTTGATCTGTTTAGTATCTGCATCCTTTTGTGACAACAAGCTCCTCAGTCTGAGCTTGTAGTGAACAGCACTCTTTTTCTCAAATTTGAAGGATGCATTTCACAGCCACCACTTCTTGTGGTGTCTGCTGTTAGTCCGAGCCTAATGGAGCCATTCCTGTTGCTTCCCAGTGCGTATCTGCCAGTCCTCCCTCCAAAGGTGGGCAGAAGAGCTGTTGCTGGATGTTTGCTTGTTTCTCCCACTCCTTTTAAAGTTGTTTCACTCTGTTGGTCAGGTTAAAGCCCTGATTTAAAAAAAGATTTTTGATTTTTTGATATTGTACGGTATGTATAATTTGCAAAACATGGTTGTTTTGCAACCAAGGCAACTCAAGGCAAAATATCTTCACTAAACTCAGCTATAATTGTGTACCCTCGTTGCCAAATGACCTGGCAGCTCATATCTTTCGATAATACACTTCCCTCTCTGCAGGAATGCTGCTGATTTCCTCGGGTGGTACCAGGTGAATGTGACTGACAGTGCTGTGCAAGTATTCAGAGACAAGTTTTCCCTCGTGGGATGCAGGTCTGGGTGCCGAAATGCTTTATTCTGTCAAAGGCAGAAGGAAAGACCTTTTGGGCAAGGCTGTTACTTGCATTGCAGAGTGGTGGCATTTTGGCTTTCTGTGCCAGCGGACACAAATGAGGGAAGAGCTTGTCCTTCTGGCTCGCTCCCAGCTGGTACTACCCTGCCTGCCCCTTTGTCTGCAGCCTGTCCCCTGCTGCTCCTTTCCAAGGCAGCGAGTTACCTGCCGAGGCTCTGATTCAAGCAAGCATGTAAGCACATGTTTGAATCCCATTGACGTCAGTGGGACTTAAGCATGTTATTAAAGCTAAACATACGCTTAAGGGGTTGCTGGAGTGTGGCTTGGATGCAGATGCTGTCTGCCAGATGTGCTCTTGGAAGACATGGAAATCTCCCTGGTGTTGTCACATTTACTAGCTAGGATCAGCAGGAACCCTACTGGACATGTGTAATGTGCCCCTCTGAATTCAGAGGAGATGCAGCGATGTGAAATACCCAACTGCTGCGCAAATGCTGCCAGATCCTAGCTAGAAATGGGCAGCTCTGCTGGAAGAGAAGGACTTGCACAGGCATAAATAATCTTGTACCTTTACAGCTTTTCTTGCTGACCTTACGATGTGCAAAATGTATTATGACCTTTGTTGCGATTTCAATCCTGGATCATTTTGTGAAGAATTACAGCTGTGTTTTAATCCCTGGTGCTCGGAAATGGTAATAGGCTTTTAAAATAAAGGTTTTGTCTCATGTGCTGGCCTCATATCTGCAACTTAATGTGCATGGTAAACTATGCGAACAGTACGTGGAGTTCAAATGCAAAAGGAGTTGTTGAAATTTTTGCCTACTCCCAAATTTACAGTAGTATTTTTAAGATCAGTCTGTCTCCAGGTGCATACTAAAATATTACTGCCTTTTTATTATAAGTAAGATACCGTGGGGGTTAAAAATAAATACTTTTTTTTAGGAAGTTGTGATACATGTCCAAGCTTTTCTTTCTCGTAATGTCTGATAACATTTACTAAACATATTTGGAGTTGCCAAAAAAGCAAAATCCTCAAATGGCCTGTGTCCAAACAGTTATGAGGCTTTTTAAAATATGCATATTAATATATATAAAGTGACTTGCATGCAAACATTAAGTTGATTACAAGATAACCTGCACCCTCTGTTATCCACTGCATTGTTTGCGGAGAGCTTGATGCTAGCAGTGTTTCAGCACTAGTAACAACGACGTCAGAAGCTGCAGTGCCAAGCAGTGAATTCCTTTGCAGGAAACCTCCTCGGATTCAATGGAGATCTCCTGGGAGCTCCTGACTTCATCCCTTCCAGCAATTCAGTGCCATGGTTCCAAACCATGGCATTAGGTTTCTTTAAATACTTGGATGTTTCTCTCCTTTTCCCAAAAAGTTGCATAGTACGTCCTCCTAAGGTGGCTGACATGGAAACCTTCATGCTTCTCACGTGTGAAATTGAGAAGGAATTAGCCAAGAAATGGCTGGAAGACCTAAACAAGCACTCTGCTCTGCTTCGTTACTCATTCACAGAGCTTTCAGGATGAAATCTTTTGAACACTGACCACACTGTGGATTGCCGTTCCTTTTTGGAATATGCTTTAACGCTATATCTAATTGCTGAGAAAGGCCCGAGGTAGATGGAGCAGTTGGACAGCTTTGGTAAATAGGGTACCAATACAGAAGCTATCAAGGTCTCAGGTCAGCTACAGAGCCTTGCCTGTGCCTTGACTGAGCTTAGTGTTTGTTCTGCCGAAGCATCTGAGATCCCTTTCGTTGCTTTGCTGAGGGGGATGCCCAGAACAAGGGCATGGGTTTTGTTACTTCAGGGCTGTACAAGCAGCCTTTGGCCATTCCTGTTTGAGGGAGGCAGCTGTCAGCATGAGCGGAAGGTTAGTGCCGGTGTCGTAGCCGTGATGAGCTGATAGACCGTGGGTGAAGCAGGCTGTGCAGGCAGGGGTGATCTCTTCTGTTACATCAGTAGTCTGCATGAGCTGCTCACTCTTCACGGCTGCTGCCTTGAAATCAAGTAGTCTTTTCTGGAAAATAATTTGTAGCCAAGGCAGGGAGATATCCTTGTCCTAGTAAGGACTGGATTAAACCTCCAAGTTGTCCTGGTACACGTGTTGTCCACATTAGTTCCTTACAGATAGAGCTGGCCATGGGTTGCTTTAGTCAAACAGAAATCCCTGAGTTTGATAACCATGATAGTGTGTGGAAGAGGGGAATGAAGAGAATCCAGCAACCGTGGCTTGAGTCTTAAGTGATGGGAGACTTGTGGATCGATTTATTTATTTGTTGTGGGAGGTTTTGTTTGTTTGTGCACATTGTCTGGGACAGATTTTCCTTTGCTGGTTTCAAAATATTGACTTCAGACAACCCTGAGGAGTCTGGCTTAGGATGAGGTAGAGAACTGCTGCTAGATATGAGCTTCCCACACAATCGGGAAACAGGGAAGTGTCTTCCAAGGCTGCTCCTTGGCTCGGAGTTAAGGACTGCCTGGGGACAGCTGGAGATGCTCTAAGTTCAAGGATTTGTGAATGCTTCTCTCTCAGAGCTGAGGTCTGTGATTTAAGTCTGTCCACTAGGGCATCTCTGTCCGCACAGGATTTACCCTCCCTTGAAGGTAAACAGTGAAAAGAGAAGAGAGGGGATGTGGTGGGCAAAGGCATCCTCCGTCTCGTGTACTGAAACAGAACATGGGGAGTATGGAGCGTGTGGTTTGAGGCCAGGAAGAGTGCAGGCAGGGGAGAACCTCAGTTTGTTGCCTGGCAATTAGCGCAGACACATGAAAAAAGAAAACCTGCTTCCCATCCTGTTTTTTTTATCCGATTACTGTGGAGTATGAAATGAATAAACTCTCATGGGAGGAGAGAATCAGGTCTTTCCTCTTCCAGCTTGCTGTCCTGCCTGCTGGGGAGAAGTGTGAAAGATGTGGATTTGCTTTCCCTTACGTGAAGAGTAGAACTGGGTTTAGGATCCTTCATCCTGCGTGACTGCCTTACAGTGTGGGCTAGTTAGAAAAACAAAAGGTGGATGCTACCCCAGTTTCCACTTGTTCTTCCTCCCGTGTTTTGTAGTGTTCCAGTGCTGCCTTAATGTGTTAGATGTGCTCAGAGCACTCCTGCCTGGTCATGGATTATCCTGAAGCTTTCTTGGCTCCACAGCCTGGGTTTGAATGCAGCAGGGCTTAGCTGGGACGTGGCAGGACACATCTGTGCAGGCACAGTTGTCTCAGCTTGGGCACCCAAGCACTCAGCAGGGTAGATGCATATTAAAAAGTATGACAGTGTCTATGCAGTGTGTGGCACTATAATGTTTAAGGAGCTACATTTAGCACTGAAGTCTAAGCTGGTGGATTTAGGTTCCCTGACAGTGGCTAGAGAGGTACCTTCCTCTTGGTTTTCCTAGGATAGCAATGCCTGTCTTTACTGGGTGACAAAGATACTCTTTCTTTTTTTTTCCTTAATCAACTCTTTCAAACTAGCCACATCTTTGACACAGTTCCTTCAGGCAGGACGAACTGCGTACCGCTGTCTGGTTGGAACAAATGTCACGGGAGGTGAAGAGCACGAATTCTCGGAGTCGGTTGCCTCTCAGAAGAGCCTCCTGCAGATCTGTTAATAAACATCCCCAAGTATTTCCTGGCGTTCATTCCTAGTACACACAGGTGGTTTTGTCTGTGAAGTGCGACCTCGTTAATGTAAGGTTTTGCTCTGCTTTCATTGCAGGTCGTCAGAGCTGCTGAGGAAGCTGCTTCCACCCTGGCAAGCTCCATCCACCCTGAGCAGTGCATCAAGGTGCTTTGCCCCATCATTCAGACTGCAGATTATCCAATCAATTTAGCTGCCATCAAAATGCAGACGAAAGTTATTGAGAGGATTTCCAAGGAATCGTTGCATCAACTCCTTCCTGATATCATTCCTGGATTGTTACAGGTACAGAATCCCCTATCACAAATGCTCCTGAGTGCAAACCGTCACTGAACTGTTGTGCACTTTGGGTGTACTTTAATTTGAAGCCCAGCAGGCAGGATGGTCCTTCTTATTTTCTCTCTGAAATCGGGACCGAACTGCTCAGTGACTTCATTCAGCCTCTTTCATAACCCTCTCAAGCTGGGTGGGGAGCTGTGTTTTTGCCAGTGCTAAGACTTGGTCTTACATAGTGAATTTCTCTCTCGGTGCTGGCTGTAGCAGGGCTGTATTCAGTTCCCTTGTACAAGCAGCTGGCAGTGCTAGCAACTGGGATGAGACTGAAAGCACGACGGAAATAAGGGGAGGTAGCAGCAATGGAGGAGAGAGAATGTGGGTGTGTACTGGGGAGGGGTTGTGACAGGAGCAAATCAGTCAGTGTGAAAGGGTGGATGTGGTCGGACTGAAGTAGAGAACTGGGATAAAGAAGCTGCCTCATTGTGAAGCATGAAGAGTGGACGGATAAGAGCAAAGTCAGAAATTTCCCTTGTGCATCCTAGCATTTGTCAAAACTTTGTCGTGTCAGTTCTTGCAATTGTTTTCTTATATTTCAACCTCTGGGAATCGGGCAGTTCTGTATTGATGTAAACTTTTGTTGTGAAAAGTTCTTAGCCCTCATTGCTGGTGACAACAATCTGGACAGTGTAGCTTCACACCAGAAAAGTTTGGGAGCAGCACGCCTTTAAAAACACAGTTATATTCGTTTTATTAGATTGCTTTAATGTCTTAAAACAAATCTAATTTTGGATCCTAGTTTGCGATTTTTTCATCTTGGAGCAGCCAGTGATATTTCTTCATCTTAGGAAGTCACAGTGATCAACAGAATCCACTCGTGTTTGGAAAGCATTTGGGGATCCTTCTGGCTGAAGGGCTTTGTGCAGAGAGCACCACAGCTTAATATTTCTCTGAGCTCACCTAGGTCTCCTGCTCTTTGGGATTTTAAACAGTCCTTTCAGGCTGTATTTTGGGCCTTGCAGCCAGAACGTCAGCCCTGCTGGCAGGCAGCCTGGCAGCCCCAACCATGTGCTGGAAATCAGCACACCCACAGGGGTCTCTCAACATGTTCTTTTCCATGGTATTTCCTACCTAATAGGTAATAAAAATTAATAATAATAAAAGCTCCTGGTTACAGAAGGCAGTTCATTTAATGGACTAGCACGGGTGTAGCACTGCTCTGTACAACGTTTAAGCCCAGTGCTTTTAAAGGGTTGGAAAATAATCCATGACAATGATTTTTGCAGCTTCTAGTGCCTAGATAGAGCTGTTCTATGCAAATACCTATTTGGGTAGAACATCTATTCACTAAACATTCTGGATTTCATATTCTGAGTGATATAAATATTAGGCCACTTTTTTAAAAAAAAATCATTTCAATCTGTAACTTTGCTCAGGTGTAAAACTGATTTACTTTCTGTTAGATTTGGCTCGGGAAGGATGTATCTGCAGGCAAGCTGGGAACGCTGGTGTTCCACTCCAAGAAGTCGTCCCATACAGCACGTGGTCATCCGAACTGGACATGGGAATGTGTACATCTGATAGAATCCTAAGCTGAGAATCTGTGCTCCTGCTTAATGACATAAAACCCCAAGATGTTAATAACTTACAGTAATGACATAATTTAAGAAACAAATAGGATGGGCTGGATGTTTGTATTTTCTTGCCCTTTGAGCACTCATATTGCAAACTGTTACATTCAGCAAGGCCTTTCTATTGATTTGTTAGGTTGGTAGCCACGCTTGCAAAAAGTTAATCAGCTTTTTAGTATATTGATCTGTGAGGATGTTAGTAAGTGCTGTTTGATTTGTGACCATTTTTTCTTGTTTCCTAGGGTTATGATAACACAGAGAGCAGCGTCCGTAAAGCTAGCGTATTTTGCCTAGTGGCAATTTACTCAGTAATTGGAGAAGAACTGAAACCTCATCTCGCACAACTCACAGGAAGCAAGGTATGTGAGTAATGCCTCTGGTATTTTGGTAACAGCCAGCTACTAATAGGAGTAAGAGCAATGGCAGCTCTGGATCAAGTTCCCTGTACTCTGTTAAATCCGAATGGGTTAGACTATCTGACCATGCCGAGCACCACTAGAACAAGGCAACACCTGCTCAGCAGTGTGAGCATTTCATACCCTGCAGACCAAATTTTGAATGGGGTTCAGGGTTTGCTATCATGCTGCATTTGATGCTGTGTAACCGCGAGCTGCTTCTGAGCGGGTCCTTCCCACTACAGCCATGGTTACTTTGGTCCTTCTGCGTTGCATCGAGGGGGTGACAATGCAGTGAACTGGATCAGCTGGCTTCTGTGGCTGAAAAACTAATCTGAAATACAAATTATTTGTTTTTCAGTCTGCTCTTTGGCTGAGACGTTAACGTGATGCAGAGTGATGGGAATGCATGGTTAGGATGGGTAGGAGAGCAGCAGCAGGTCATGATGAGGGCTGGTAGAAATGCAGGTAGAGCTTCACTCCTGCTAGCATGGCAGATGTGTCCCTTTCCTCCTGGGACACCAGCAAGTCTGAGCGATCTTTCAGAAGCCTTTGTGCCCTGGGCTCATGTGAGAAGCAAAACCCAAGTTATGACCTGATGCTGCAAATGAATTCAAGTCTTTAATTCAGCCTTGTCCTTCAGACAAGAACTGGCATTCAGGAAGCTGTTACAAGACTTCTCTTCTTTGAAGTCGTAACACCTGAGGTTTCTTTGCAATTTTAAGATGAATTCTGCATTGTCTCTGAAATATGTCTCTGAATGTGAATAGCTACATAGTTCAGAGAGCTTCATCTGGTTGTTTTGAAGCAATGGTTTCCTCCATGGGTAGGAAGTGTTGTGTAGGCTGAAACAGAATCTGAGACTAAGGACACCTGGATTTTATTTCTGAATTGAGTTGATTTGTCCTTAAATTACTTGCACCTCCCATTTGCTCTGGAAAAAAAGAGCTACGGGTGCTGAGATTTACCTCATTTATATTCAGGCAGTTGGGAAATTCCCCTATAAAATGTTGTAGAGACTTTATTATCCCAGTATCCTAGGTGCCGTGGACTTACTCCACCACATAACTAACTATAAACATGTGAGTAATTCTTCCGAGTTTACGCAGACTGCCTGCATGTTTAAAGTTAAGTGTGTGCGTGAGTCACTGCAGGATCTGGAGCTAAGGTGGTAAGGCAGAATAAGAAAACAAACCCATGCAGAGGAAGTGTATAATCATAACAGCTGCAGTTTCACTAGATGGCCCAAGTTAATGAAGATAGTTAAATGTCATTTGAAATGAATGTTTTGGAAAGAACAAAACCCTTCCTGCTTTTACTCCCTAAGCATGGGGACCATGGCTCTTGGATTACTGGGGTGTGAGTGAATTCGGGACCTACCTGCGGCCCCACTGACCTCTGTTGGAATCCTGCTTACCTAGAGCAGGCTGTGGGACTGAGGTCTGAACTGACAGCTGCTGAAGTGAAACAAATGGTTTTTTAAAATCCCATTAAATCTGGCTGTAACTTCAGTGGGACCAGGCCTCCCCTCCTGTTTCTGCATGTTCTGAAATGTGCTCGGCTTTGCTTCTGCTTTTCCTCCAGAGAGCCTGGTGCCAGCTTGCCCAAAACAGAGTTCACTGCAGAGTCTGTATTTGAGGCTTGCAGCCCTTCTGTTTTTCCTGGCATCTTCCAATATTTGTTGTCTCTTTCAGATGAAACTACTAAACTTGTACATAAAGAGGGCCCAGACCACCAACAGCAACAGCAGTTCCTCTTCAGATGTTTCAACGCACAGTTAATGGAGATGTGTGGACATATGTGTAGACTTAGAAGCAATCAACGGTGCCTCTCAGAGACCTTTCTGCTACTCTTCACCGGCGCGCTCCATCAGCTAAAGGAGGCCATGCAGATATTTATTGCAATCAGTATTTTAGTCCCTTAAAGCTTTTATGTAGAATCTTACTGGTATTGAATGTAAAGGAAGCAAGGTCTGTGTTGCAGTCTTCATTAAAAGTGAACAACAGAAAGCCATACTTAAACATATTTGTATAGCCTGCTGAAATCTCGGAAATATGTTTAGGTTAGCGTTCCAAAACAGAGTCCGAAAACCTGGACGTGCGTAAAGGTCAAACAAATCTTGTTTTAGTTCATGCCCAGTTTTGCTTTCTGTGCTCTAGTTACCCGCTGTCTCCCTGCAGCCGCAGCCCTTCTGGCTAGGCTCTCCTCTTAAAAGTCTCATCGTCCTGTTTTGTACTTCCCATCGCAGCTTGCCTAACATGCAGGGCTCTCCAGGAGGAGATCTTTGCCAGTGTGGCTGTGGTTCCAGCCTTTGATGCTTTAATAAGGAGATATCAAGTGAGTAATGAAAAAGTAGGTTCTTTTTAAATATCTGAGTTTTTGTATATAGTTCCTTTGACAGATCTCCGATGGGCTGATTTCTCTGTAACTGCTCTCCAGCCAGCTGTGCTGTGTGGAGCAGCTGGGCTGTCGCTCCTTTCATTGACCGTGTAAATATTTCCCCTCTCCCAAACCCATTTGGCTCTTTCATGTGCTAAAAAAGACTCTTCAGGTTACTTGTTACTCCCCAAAGGGAACCTGAGTCACAGTTCTGGGACTGATGCCCGTGTTCAGGCACTGGAGCTCGGTGGGCGTTGGATCAGGCTCGAGCGTGTCCCCGGGTGGGCACTCGGAGCTGGCAGGGCGGTGTCGCAGCGCTGCCCTGCGAGGCTGGACGTATTTTTACCCAGGTCCGTAGCGCCAAAGGGCTGACCTGCTGCTCTGACCGGGCCTGCCGATGTTGGTTAAAAATGGCTTGCTTTCTCCCTACAAATCCTGTGCGCTTTGGGCAAACTGTTCATCCCAGAGGACAGAAAGGGAATCTGAAACTGGACAAAATGACCCCGCGGAAGCTGAGGGCTGGCTGGGGTAGTGCTGGGCACCTGCTGCAGTTCCCCTCCTGTGCCTGAAGAGCCTGCAGTGCTGTTTGCTGCCTTCAGAAACCTCCTCCTCCTCCTTCCCAGCCAGCCCCAGGCACAGCCCTGCTGGGTGCTTTGCATTTTGGGGGGTGCTTGGGGTGCTGTGCTGGCTGAGGGCGCCGCGGGGCAAATCCTTTTGCAACCTGATGACACAGGCAGAGGCAGAGCCACGCCAGCAGCAGTCAGATACCCGATGGCACCGTCCTGCACCGAAGGGAGACCCCTCTGGGCGCAGAGGGCGAGCTCCCCGTCCTGTTGCCTCTGCCTGTGACCGGGGGAAGCAGCAGGATGCCAGTGCTGTGTTCGGCCTGAAGCCAGATCCTGGCTGGTGGGCAGGCCTGCCCCACACCTGCCGCGGATCAGAGCTGGGATTTTGCCCCCAGCGATGCAGGAGGACGGTGGCCTGCAGCTGTGTCGATAGATGTGTGCTCCCTGGCTTCTCCCAGTGCCTCAGTCTCTCTCCAGCCTCCTTCGTTTCCCCTTGGAGGAGCTGAAGGGGCACCCCGGCAGCACACTGGGAACATGAGAGGTGCCAGAACTGCAGCGGGGAGGGTGAGGCCTTGTTGTCCTCCCTTTCCATCAGTCCTTGCTCGTGTGGCCCAGCCCCAGGGAGCCGTGTTGGGAGCCGGCTCTGCTCCAAGTCCCCAGCTCAGGAGGGGCTGAGGTGTGTGAGGGCTGTGCGGGACTGGGCTCAGAGCTTCCTGGCCCCTTTCCCGGCTGGTGTGGGAGCCAGAGGAGGTGACCTGCTCCCGAGGATGTGTCCAGGCTTTTGCTGGCTGCAGGGCTGGTTTCCCTCGTGCTCCCCGGTGGATAATGCCGTGGCAGGAGGAGCCCTGTGATCCTGGCGGTGGGATTCCTGCGGGCTCTCTCCTCGCTAGAGGGAGGATTGGCTGCTCCATGGTTGGTGTCTCCCTTTCCGTGGACCATTCCTTTTCAACATCTTTCAGTACACTTGTTACAATATTCTTTTTTTTAATTTTTTTTGAATGATTCAAATTATTTTAGTTTAACATGAATTTATTTTCCCTTTTGAGGAAATATTCAGCCGACTTGTTGGCAGCAGTTAGCTGTCTTGTTCGAATTTTTAGTAGTTGGTTTTTTTTAATTTTTATTTTTATTCTGCTTAGTATTTATGCCTCTTTTTCTCCCCATCTCAGTTCAGCATCTTCTGTTCCAGTTCTGGGGTTCAGAGGTCAGCATAGCTGACCGGGTGGCATTTAGTCCCTCCCAGCAGTGATGGAGCTTCGTCCATCACTCTCTGCTTTCTTTTTTCTTGTTTGTTTTTTTTCTTTTTGAATGGCACACTGTAGCAAACCTCCAGGAATCGAATTCCTTCTCAAACGATTTTATATATTTTATAAAATCCTGTTAGTATGCACTGAGAGTGAACGCACTGTAACGTCCCCGAACTGACCCCAGCGCGTGCGCTGACACTACGGTAGGAGTTACCAGCTCGTCCCTGGGCAGTAGGTGTGAGATCCGCTGCTGATCTGAGGCTACAGAGATGAGCACGTATTTTTCAGATACAATTGGCACACTTGGGGCTGCAAAATGGTAGGACCAGGCCTTACTTTCTTAATCAGATTCTGTTCCTGTTTTTCAACAGATGCTCATTAAGGTGTTCCTTCCTTTCGTTACGTGAGTCGGTCGCGGACTGTTCATCCTTTGAGTACTCTAGACGTATGTTAGACCTGTATGCAGTAGGGAGCATTCTGCGTAGGTATTTATAAAACATTGCGTATAATGTACATAGTGAGGTTGTTTAGTATGTTGAACATGACCTGATCCCTTTTTTTTTTTCTCCTTTGAAGTACTCAAAGGGCTAGCTCTGAATGTCACCTCTCTGATCTCCAGCGTTCTGACTTCAAAAAGCTGTACAATCATTTTGTTTTCAGCAAGCATAAAGGTCTCTCTGGCTACAAATCACAGTGTCCACGCACGTTTGCAGAGAAAGATCTGCATGCTGGCAGTGCCTCACCGCACCGGTGAAGCTTGTGTTCACGTTCTCCCAGCAGTAGCCATCTACTGCAGCTGCCTTTTTTTTTGTTTTTTCTCCTTGCAGCCCGTTATGCAGGGCTTCAATTTTTTCATACCTTTGAAAAAAAAAAAAAGAAAAAAAAAAAGAAAAAAGAAAAAAAAGTGTTTTTGTTTTTTTTTTTTGCCCACCATGCTTTAAAAGTCTGAATGGGAGAAATCTCTCAGCAGACAGCGGCTCCTGGCTGTAAGGTTGCCGAAAACCTCAGATGTGGATGTGTTTTTCTGCCATTGGCTGCACCAGTGCTCCATGGGCATGGGCGAGTACCGGATCCATCTGCCCCCCAGGTCTACGTACTGTAGTTCTCATGTAGTGCAGAATTATCGAGGCATGTGGCTTTCTTAAGGTACACTATGTGTGCTTGCCTGGATTACAATACAATACGAGACTGTCTTTTTTTATTGCTTACTACTAGCTTACTGATAACCTATATAAGTAACATAACTCACATCTTTGTCATCGAAACCTTTTTCTCCCCACCCCTTTATTTATCAAGCATAATATTGCATATTAAGGGACAGAAAAATAGACCTTTGTAGAACACAGCAGGACGTTGCTAACAATGTTTTAAATGGGAAGTGAAAAAAATGCTCTGAAAAATGCCAGCCATGAGAAATGACTTTGTTGGCACCGTGTTCATGCGCATGGATTTTTTTCTATTTTTTCCGCTTTTGTCATGTTACATCCATATCTGTATTTATATCTTTTGTTTCACTTTTGAGTGTATCATGGCAATTGTACAGATGTTTTTTGTTAACATTTACGTGATAGAATTTGCTAAAAAAAAAAATTAAAATAAAACCTTTTGAGTTTGCCCTAGAAAAAGTGGAAGTTGTTGTTGTTGGTTTTTTTGTTTTTTTTTTTTTCAGGGGAGAAATACGAAAATGGATGCATTATCTAACGTGTCAGTCCAGCAGCCTTTGCTGGTAATGGGTTTGCTCTTTGTTGAGGACACGGCGAGCCTTTTGGCGCGAGGACAGTCTGGTTGTGGCAGTGGCTGCTGCTGCCTTGCTAACATGGAAATGCCCCTGCCCATGGTGTGCAGAGGAACGAGGGAAAAACTCACGGAGGAGTGGATCTCTCGGGGGGACTGGACACAAGGCTGTGAAAGCGGGGGCTCGGCACATTTTGGAGAAGCAGCTCTGTCCTGATGAAGCATCTTGTTGTCTCCCCATCACGTTTCCTGCTGTCCTTCAGCTCCAGACAGCTGCCCTGCCCTACGTGCCCTGAAGCTCAGCTCGCCGTCGGCGCTGGGCAGGACCCGCTGCTGGGACCAGAGCCGCTCACCTGCCTGACGTGCTGCCTCTGCAGGAGCCGGGCCACGAGCCAGCTCTGGCGTCGCGCCTTCTTTCCTCCCAAGGAGGGCTTTGGGCCTGACCCAGGGAGGAGCCGCAGGGCTTTGCCACGTGGGATGCCACCCATGAAGAATTTGGGGCCTGGGCCCACCTGGGATGAGGAGCAGTGGCTGGTCTCCCTGCTGCAGATGGACCATCTCCCCCCTGTGGTGGCAGGGGCTTTTTTTGACTCTGCTACATACCAGAGCAGTGCGAGGGAAGGTCCAGCCATGCCCTGTGACCCCAGCTTCTTCCCAGAGCACCTCCCACATTGTTTTTCTCAAGCAGTGCCAGGTACCTGTGGTTATTAGAAAGGGAAGAGAGAATGAATAGAGTGCTATCTTCTCTGTGCCTTGTAAAACTCCAGATGCTGGCTTAAATTAGCCTTAGAGCCCTGGGGACTTGGGAAAAGCTCTGAAGTCTGAGGCATTGCAAATGCATTATTAGAAAAGCCAAGGCAGGGAGCTGGATTTCACCGACACGTGCTTCAAATGGTCAGTCCTTGCAAAACCCTTTCTGGGGGCTGAGGAGAGGGACATCCTGCACATGCAGAAATAGATCCTTCTGGCAGTTTGTGCAAGACCCGCGCAGGGGGCTGCTTGCAAGGCTGGAGGTCTCCTTTTCCTTCAGAGCACCAGGCAGCAAGGGTTGGACTGGAGGAGGCCGGGCGTTTGCCTGCTCCATCGCCAGAGAGCATCCCTCCGTACTCTGCAACTGGCTTTTACCCACTCCTTGCTCTGTTGCACGTGACGCAGAACAAATGCTAAGATGGCGCTGCAGCTGCGGGCTCATCCCCAACCACGGCAGAGCACAGAGCTCCGCTCCCAGACGCTGTCTTCCCCCAGCGATGGCTTGGGCCTGCAGGCTCTCGCTGCCCTAGCCTGGCCCTCTGCTGATCTCCTTGGCAGAAACAGAGACGGACTTTAGTGCAGAGACTTTCATTTCCAGGGGTACCAGCACAGGCCTCCCCTCAGTGCTACAGGAAGCAGCGTGGCAGAGGCAATGGTTTTGGGTGTTGCAACTCCAGCAAGTGAAAGGTCCGACAGGAGCATCCTGGAGCAGTTTCTCCAAATGAAATACAGGAGCAGAAGAAAATAATCTCGCTCGGTCTTTGGCTCCCGTCCTCAATTCCTGCACGTGCTGCAGCACGTCCTTCAGGAGGAGGCTGCACGCTGACAAGGGGGCGTTTGTTCGCTGAACCACCTCCAAGCGTCTCTTCTTGCAGCTCTTTTTGTCGTGAAGTCCCCTGCAGTCGCAAACTACTCCATTGCTTCAGAGATGGAAAGTGAGGAATGGATGTCATTGCTGGCTTGGACGCTTTCGCTGGGCTCTCCCCCGCGGTGGAGGAAGGGAGTTGATGCCAGCAATTAAAGGTAGTTAGCACTTTGCTGGCACTTTCCTTGCTCTGAGCACTTGCAGCCCAGTTTTTAGTTTTTCTCTGTCCCGGAGGGTCCCAACTGCTGCCGACTTCTCGGTAGCCCGGCACTTTGCAACCAGTTCCCTCCCGCTGAGGGATGCACCAAGTGCGACCAGAGTCGCACTTCTGGGCCAGTTACCTTATCTTAATTTCCTCCAGTTAAAGAATAAGACTTTTCAGCTTAAACCCCCTGGGAAAGTGCAACTCAGCTGATCGGTGGTAACTTCAGTTAAAGTCATTCCGCTGCTTTTGATTGTGCAACCCAATGACTCGCTTGTGCAACCCTCCTCGTTCAGCCTCCCCAGGCAAACACCACACCCCCCTCTCTCCCCTTTACCAGCCCAACGCATTTTTCCTGCTTTGCCTTTTCGTGTGCATCAATGAAGCCTGGAAAGGGCCCTGCCCGGCGTGCCCCCTTGCGTGGAGGAGGCTCAGCGTGGAAATAAACGCGCGTTGCGCTCACCTCGGGGGCTGTAAATCTCCACCTCCCTGCTGCAAAGGGAAAAAATGTCCTGTGAGGCTTTTGGGGAGCTGCTGGGGCAACGCAGGCATGGAAGCCAGCCTGATGGCAGGTTCTCCTGGGGGTCTGACCGCAGCCAAAGGCTTGGTAAATATCAGCCCAATAAACCCAGGACCCTACCCGAGGGTGAGTGCCAAGCCCCTGGCCAGGAGCAGGCACCTCTCGTAGGGCTGGGAGCTCCAGGAGCCCAGCAGGACGCGGCCACTCGGGCGCAGTCGAAAGGAAAAGCCTCGCCTGGGAGCGGAGGAGACGGGGAGCAGGCGAGGGAAAGCGAAGGCAGCGGAAACCAGAACGAGCTAACGCGGGGCCGGGGGGATTACAGGGTGCCGGGGAGGCTGCTCGCGAGCACATCGGGGACAAAGCAGCCTGCCAGCGTGAGGGGTAATGAGTAATTAATGAGCAGAGGGATGGAATTAATAATGACTCAAAAATGGCTGAGATAATGAGCTCCTCTTTAAATCCACCTTTAACAAGAAAGCCAAGGGAAAGGATTTAGATCAATTAAGAAAAGAAATCTTGTAAAAAAAATAGCTATTGACACGAGCTAGTGAGAGAATAGCTGGAAAATCTTGTTGGGAAGGAGGCAGCAACTGGTTGAGACCTATAGCTGGGGGGGGCAGGGGGGCGTGCTGGTTTTTACAGGACGGGGCGTTGTGGTGCAGCCTGCCCAAGCCCCTGCTGTCTGCATGCTGGGGGCACGCGGCAGCTTCGAGCAGCTCAGATGCCTTTTTGATGCTTTTTTGCAGCCCTTTGTCTTCTCATGCAGACAAACCGGGCTGTGCTGAGGTCTAACAGAGTATGGCAGAGCTGAGCAGCTCTTCTTTCGTTCTGTTTGGGGTGCCCCAGGGGCCGACGCTGGGGCTTTTGCACGATGAGACTGGCCTGGGGGAGCGTCTCCCTCCCCAGACGTGCCTCTGCTTGCCACAGCATCTAGAGAAATCCAGGCCTGGGAAAGCAGAGCGCTAAGCAAGCTGGCAATGCTCAATCTGTGTATTTAATGATGATTTATGGCGTGAAGGCACACACAAATGACAGCAGGTAGCGTAGCAGTGAAAGCAGAGCTTTGGGAGGACGGTACCGGTGTGCTCCTCAGACCTACAGATGTGCTGACCACTTCTTGCTGGGACTCACCCTTTGCTCTGCTCAGCTCCCGGTCCCAGCCTTTGGGTGTGCAGGGCACTTGTGATCTGAATTCTGTGGGTTTTGGCGTTGGTGTGACCTCTCCTTGGCAACATTAATAGATTTGACCAAAACCAAACCAAAAAAATAAAAAAATTCACTCCATGTTCTGCAAGAAGAGAAGCTTGGAGGGGGCTCCTGTGTGAAAAGCGGAGATGCCTGGTTTCAGAAAGCCCTCTGGCACCGTGAATTCGGCAAGGAGCTGGTGACAACTTCTGGCTCTCGGCTCGTCCGTAAGCTCTGGGGTGACAGCGCCGAGCGGCAGTGCGGGGTCAGGGCTGCAGCAGCTCCCCTGAGGTGGAGCCTCGGTGGCCACTTGCAGGCGGTGCAAATGTGGTGGCCCTCAAAGCCTTGGCACCCGTTACCTTCAACCCTGCTAGAGCTCAGGGGTCGCAAACGAGGCTGGAAAAGTTGGCATTGCTCCCCAAATCCTCATTGCCTCTTCCTTAGAGGAAACATTTTTGGCTTGCTCTGGCCACCTTGTAGCAAGACACTTGGACGGTCCTTCCCAGGAGCTGCCCTGTGTCCCACCTCTGTCCCTGGAGAAACGCAGCCCTCGGCCATCATGGTCTTGCCTTGGAGGACCCCCATAAAGTGCAGCCTCCAGCCCCAGCATTGTGTGGGCTTCCCCTGCTTCCCCTGCTTCCCCCAGCCCCAACGTGGCACCAGGGGGGCTCGCTTGGGGCTGGTGCTCGGGGCTGGAAGGGTTACAGCCGTGGCCCCGCCGCCGGGGCAGTTTCTCGCTGCCGGTCTATAAATAGGAGCTGGCTTTCTAATCTGCTTGCCACTGCTTTCCACTCCCTGCCAGTTTTTTCCTGCTTTTTCCTGCAGGGAGGTGCCTGCAGCCC
The DNA here is from genome assembly GCF_040182565.1 of Anser cygnoides. Taxonomy (NCBI): domain Eukaryota; kingdom Metazoa; phylum Chordata; class Aves; order Anseriformes; family Anatidae; genus Anser; species Anser cygnoides. The sequence goes on from NC_089878.1 coordinate 27,934,269, forward strand.
CGGGCAGCTGTCGGCCCCGCCGCTCCCCTAACGCTGTGGGAGAGGCCCCTGCACAGGACTCGGCCTCCCCATAACCGATCCTCATTAAAAAAAAGATATCCAAAAATAGGGGAGGGAGACCAAACACAGCGCTGGCGGGGTGCCTGAGAGGAAAACTTGCTGGTGGAGTAATAAAGTGCTGGGACAAACTGTGTGGAAGGGGGAAAACTCCATTCCTGCAGGGCTTTGGGCTGAGGTAGGGCAAAACCCTCCTAGGGGTGATGAAAGTTTTGTTGCCTCATCTCCAGGGCTGATTTTGACAAACCTACGATGTGATTGAGCATGCTGAAAGGGAGGTAGTTCTTACAGGGTGACTTAGCCCGTGAGTGCCTCCTTAAGTCATCAGCACACCTGAGGCACCTTGTTCACCTAGTCTGAAACCAGCCTGGAGGAGCTCTGCCGGGCTGCCCCCTGCGAGGACGCGGGGCTGAGGGACGAGGAACAGAGACGAGGGCGGCGAGCTGGGGCTCGGGGCAGGCAGCTCGCTGCGAGGCTCCCCCCGAGCGCCGTGCGCCGGGTCAGGTGCGTGTCCCGGCGGCGTTCCCCCACGCGCCTGGCTCGAGCTCCGCTGCAGCCGACAGCGGCTTTCCAAGGCTGCTGACTCACCCCAAGGGAAATGTTCTGCCAAAAAGCGTCGAGTTTGATAAAAATTGCTAATGGGACCCTGCCGGCTTCTCTGACGGCTTGGCGCCGTGCCCTGCGTTTGGAGGAGCAGCGCCGAAGTAGCTGGGAAGGAGGTCGGCCTCGGCAGCCAAGGAGCGCGATGCTCACGGCTCTGGATGGGCTGTGCACCCTGGTGGCATCCGCAGTGCTGGCTGTGCCACGGGTCAGCTTCCAGGGAACACGGCTTGTTTCAGACGCTGATCTAACCTTTTTTTCCTCAAAGTCTTGATTTTTTTTTTTTTTGAGTGTAAATTCAGTCTCCTGGCCTGCTTCAGCTCTGCCCTGTGGGACTGGCCCGAGCTGAGCACGTTGTGCTGGAGGCCTCCGGCTGTGCTCCAGCTCCTCCTGCCCTGGAAGGAGAGGGAGCACTGAGCCTGGACTGATGGCAGCAGCCACAGTGAAGCTGCCTCCTCATCTCTGAGATGCCTAATTAGGCATCTAATTGTCCTCCAACGTCCCTGAGAAAGCTTCAAACCACGGCACCTGGGTTCTTCAGAGAGGAAAAATCCTGTGGCTGCTAATGCCTGCTTGGGCCAGGCATCTCGTCACAGCACATGCGGTACACACAAGCTCATTTTCTTCACCAGTGCTCTCCAGAGCTCTTGTAGCTTCAGCTCCCTGATAGAGCTGGGAGATGCCCTGGAGAGCATTCTCCAAAAGCCTTTCTGATATCTTCAGTTTCTGATATGATGTGGTTCACCTTGCTCTCTGGGGGTATCTTTCCACTCAGATGGGTGCTGCTGCTGCCGCACCATGGCAAGTCTATGAGCCTCTGCTCCCAGCTTTAGCTTCAGGGAAGACCATCTCCTCCCAGTATTTTGGCAAGTTCTTCAATCGATCAGTCTTGCCAACACGTGTTGATAGGCTTGCCCAGCCATAAGCATGCAGCCTAGGTGAATACCAGTTTCACGCTTTAGGGACATTTGAAAGACCTTTGCTGTTACGCAGAGCTCCCTGCTGACCTGTTCTGACCACTTTTTGTTGCAGGTCCCTGTTTTATATCTGGCTGTAGAGGTTCCCCACAAAAGGACCCCCCCCGGCCTCTGTTTCTGGAAGTTCAGTGTAGCTTAAGATGTCCCTGTAGGTTTTCCTCTCCCCTGAGCTATTTCTCAGTGTTGGTGAGCCAAAGTTGCTCCATCACCTCGGGGCTGGAGGCAAGAGGTGGCATCCCTTCCTTTCTCTTTCTTTCCTTTTCTTTCCTTTCCTTTCCTCTCCTCTTCCCTTTACTTTTTCCCTTTCTCTTTTCTTTTTTCCCTCTCTTTTCCTTCTGCTGATAGCAGCCTGCCTCACTCTCCTGGGTAATCTGGGATATTCAGCAATAGGTGACAGGTCCAGAGTTTCCTTTGGGTCAAATCCATGCTGGCAAAAGGAGGAGACAGAGCAGCCCCTTTCTTTCCAAGTGGGTGGCTGAAATCCAGCCCATGGTAGGGGTCAGCCAATGCTGGGAGCAGGTGGGAGCACTGGGAGGCATCCCTGGGGGCAGCTCAGCTCCCTTCCTGCTGGGGGAGAGGGGCTTGGACCCCAACAACCCTCCCAGAGTAGTTGGTGTCATTGCAGGGTATGGGTGGATGCTGTGCAAGATGGGCTTAGAAAATCAAAATCCCTGTTACTCACTTTCCTCTCGTCACGCAGCTTGGGAGCCAGATTCCCCATCATTACCTTGGAACATTGCTGCAGATTGGAGACATGCTGGTTGCTGGGATGTCATTTCTGTAGGATTTTCCCCAGTGATTGCATGTGTTTTTTCACTTCATTTTCTTTGGAATTCGTAATCTGCATGTTTTCTGTGAATGCTAAATATTAACTGAGATTTGCACTTAATAACTTGACATTGTGTCTGAAGCCCAGCACACAGGCAGGGGACGCACTCAGCCTGCATCCCCCAGCCCTGCTAAGGGTTTAGGGTTGCTGAAGCACGGGCAACACAGTCCCACAGTCATCCAGCGTTCCCAGATCCTGCCTGCAGGCGGCTGAGACATACCCAGGTATCTGCTGAGCATTGTTTTAAGCCACCAAAAAAACTTGATTTCCTTGACTAGCGTAATCAGTAGGAGCCTGCTGATTTGAACACAGGGTGAAAAAACTTCTCAGCAGATATCAAAGCCCTGGAGGGGACCGGTATGTACAGGAATGTCATTAACATCTAATCCCCTCTAATCCAAGATGACATCCTTATCACATGAGGGCACAAAATGCAATTAGATTTATATAGTGCTATCTCCAAAGCACTAAGCAAATATTAACCAATCCATCTTCCCGGCGCTCCTGTGGGGACAGCCCAGCTCCCTGGCTGTGCAGATGGGGAAACAGAGGCGAAGGACAGGGCCTGGCCAGGTGCTTCCCTGGAGAAGGCCGCACGTGCCTTGCCCACGGGTGCAAGCAAGCTGCACCCAAAATGACAAAGTTAGCAAGGGCAAAACAATTCACTGCCACAAAAACGTTTGATTGAAAGATCTGAAATTTTTGAACTGCCCACAGGTGAGAGAGGTGACAGCACAGCTCTGACACTGCAGCACAGGGAGCAGAGGCAGCAGGCAGAGCACCCATGGGGGACATGGTGTCACCCCAGCCATCCCTGTGGCGTGCTCCACTCCCCATGGCCGTGGCAGCGTGCTCAGTGCAGGCACCTGCATGGCCATGTGGAGCCCCACCATGGTGCCCAGAGCTATTTGGGGACATGACACGTGTCCTCCTTCGAGGCCACCCCATCTCCAAGAGGGTGGCAAGGCCCTCTTGTTTCCTTGTGCTCTTAGGGCCCACCGCAGCAATGCCATATCTGCAGGGAGACAGAGCACACATTCAGATGTGGCCTTCCCCTGCTGCTGCTAAGGCATTTAAATGATTTTCTGCCTTCCCTTCAGGTCTGTTTGTCATAGGGGTTATTTTCTAACAACGCTCAGGCCCGTGTGTGATGCCTTCCCCGCGCTGAGGTGGCTCCCATGTAACGGCACAGAGGCCTGGTCCCACCCCACCGGCAGGCCCACCACAGCCAGGGGACGTGGCCGGAGCCCGTCTGGGGATGGGGAGCTGGGAGGCCAGGGCTCTGTTGGCAAACTCTAATTTGAAAACTAAAAATCCTCTCACCAATGTGTGCCCCGCTGATGGCTCTGTCCCCACCAGACTGCCTGCCATCAGTCAGGCCCGTCTGCCCTTGAGCTGCTCTGGGCAGAGGAAGGCACGTGCAGAGCAGCTGTCAACAAAACGCCTCCCCTCTGAATGTCCATGGCTTATCTCCTCCATGTTGTGTCTCTCAGGCTGGCACTGCCCTCTGCTTTGACAATAATCCTGTATTTTTGAGTGCAAACTCTAAATATCTGGGCTAGTGAGTCTCTACAGTGAAAGACCCCCACCAAAAGGCTGCTGGCATTTGAGGGGCAGAAAGCTGGCCAAACACACGTTACAGGGAACGGTTTTGCCCTTTCAGGCAGCTCACCTGGCGCTGCATTTCCAGCCGTACAACGCTGCCAGTGAGATGTTGTAACGTGTGATTTGGCCTATGCCTCCACCAAATGCCACTGAACTGCTCCCTTTCCCAGCCCCAGGGCCTGGCTGCTGCTGGCTCCTGGGCTCCTTCCCTCTGCTTCTGGAGCTGAGGCTGTGGAGATTAAATTATGCATTGAAAAATTCCATAGCAGTTTCCGACCTCAATGAATAGCACATTCAGGGCCACTGGAAGGCTCTTGCATTATCTAGTTCTATGGTTTTCAAAATTTATTATTAATTATTTTTTTTTTATTTCCAGTAGAGATAGGGATCCCCAAAAAGTCAGATATAGCCAGCTGGGTGGCTCAGTGCAGTCACTTTCCAGAGACACCTGTGGAGCAGCCTGGGCCCTTGCAGGTCTCTGGGTCCTCTGCTGCGGTTTGAGCAGCCATCCAGGAGAAGCCAGGGGATCGTAGCTGTAATTGCTGCGCCTAAATCACCATAGGTGATCTGGTAACAGCTCTGGTCACATTTATCCAGTCAGACCTGGGCTGGAGCTGGCAATGGCACCTGTGACAGAGGCAGGAGGACATGAGGAAAGGCTCACAGCTCCATTTGGGCCATGCACATTAGGGGGGGTTGTTCCTGGTAACTCCCATTTGGCTGAGATCTGCAACAGGAGGGTCACCACTGGTTTGGATGGGAGTGGCTGGTTGTGAAGGGCAGAAGAAAGGGTACAAGGCAGGCACGGCTTAATGGCACCCTCATCAGCATGTTGTCTCGATCGCTCTGTTGGCCTACAGAGGTGGGGCAGGATGGAGAGAAGAAAGGGGGCAGTTGTTAGCTGCAGCATTCACAAAGCACGTCCCAAGGCAGCAAATGACCACCACCCACAGAAGCAGCCGGGATGAGGACCTCGTGCTGTGTCATTGCAAGAGATTCTGAGCAGACCCTGAACTCACATGTCATGGTGCCTGGATAATGGACGCCTTTACTGGTTGTGAGTATGTGGGTACAAGAGGGTGAATGAAAGCAGGCTTGTTTTTAAAATAAAATCCCCTTCTCATCCTCCAAAGTCTCATCTTGAGATTTACTGTATCATCATTACCAAACGTTTCCCATGACCTCCTCTGCAGATAGCCCCCTGAGTGTGGCTGATGCTCTCTGCCCCATGCATCTCCTGTGACCCTGCTTGGCAGTATTAGAACACACTTTTTTTTTCTTCCCACCAGTGTTACAGACTGATCATCAATGCAGTCAATGCTAGGATTCGCTGGATTAAAAAGGTGTTACCGTACTCTCTGCTAGTGTTAGAAAAGCCCAAACAGGAAACTTACAGCCAAAACTTTTTTTTTTTTTTTTTTTTTTTAAGGAAAAAAGCACCGGTTATATATATAAAGACAAAATCAAAATGTGAGGCACTCCAAATAAATGGAGAACATTGAAATGCAGCTATGAAAATTAGATATAAATCTGACTCCTTGACACTGCCAAATATATACTGTCACTTTAGGTTTATTCTATTTATTCGTATGAAAGATGATGGTGTTATCTCACGTAATACTCTCTGTGATTGCTACTGCTCGCACCAGATGTTACGAACTGGACCCTCTGTGGGCTGGGGTCAGCTCCCAGTTCAGTTTGTGTTATGGTAAGTCCCTTCCCCAAGAGATGTTTATAAACTGTGATCAAGTTTCTTAACCTTGTTTTGATAAATGAAAGCAGATGTTTGGCAGGATTCACCTGATTAATCTCTAATGTTTATAGGCAGTGGGATCTCACTAGCACAGTCCAGGGAGTCTACGATGCTGCATCCTAGCCTAAACAGATTTTTACATTAGGTCAAGTAAGAAAGGCAGACCTACACACTGTAAATGTCTAAAACTAAGTGAGAAAAGGTTATCCTCCTATTCACACTAGTATTCATATTTTTCACATCTTTGATTATTTAGTCCATCTATAATAGCCTGTCTTCAGGATTGCACATTTCTTTTACAATGGGCAACCTGAACCTATAGCACACTTGATTGAACTTTATTGTGGTAAAACAGATATTTAGCTGATGCCATATGAACAGCCACCTAAGAAGTGTCTTATTCTGTTCCTTGGTTAGAGACAGCCTGGAACAAGTCTGTGGTGTATTTTAGTGTCAGAGGAACCCATGTCCTGGGATGAACCACTAAAATTGGTTTATGGAAAAAGTAATATTGTATTTATATGAACATACACAGAGGAGGCTGGGTAGTAATTTTGTTGTCTGTGCTGTAGAGGTGGTAGTACAGAATGTTGTAAAGAAGATGGTCTATGTGTTAGATGTTTCTCTCTTTAATCTCAGTTAATTGATTGCCAGTTTATCTGAGGTGATTAATAGGATCTGGAGAAGCTGGTGGGATATCTGTCTCAGGACACAATTATTACTTCCTTGAGCTGAAACTAAATGTTGATTAATTGATACTGATTAACGTAGGACAAAGGAAAACTTCCTCTGAAAGTCTGAGGCTTGCCGTTACTATGAAGTAAGGGAGCACATCAAGCCTGAGATGAAGTCCTACCAAAGTTTCTGCTTGGCACACCGTGCCTTGGCTACACCCTCAGTGTGCAGCGTGTCACTAGCCCATCAGCTGTTGTGCAACAAGGAAACAGGACAAAGAGGAGACAAGAAGCAGGTAGCTTTTGCCACGATAGGGTTACCAGTACTGAATACTGTGCATCTGAACTGCCGCTGACCCTGCCTAACTACATCATGTGAAAAGCGAGAGCACTGGTGCCCAGGAGGATTTTGCAGTGAGGTTAGTTTTTTCACTATCAAAACAAACCAGCAAGCCTTGGTTTGGGACAGTTCTGAACTCTGATTGCTTAGATCATCTTATCTGAGGATACTCATTGTGGTTCATGCCCTCAAACTGCCATCCCATCCTGCTCCTGGAAATTTTACAAACACTAGAGGGAAACCTCAGCAATCAGGTGATTTGTGTGTTAAAGTGACTTGAAATAGGTGCTGATCTATCTTAAAAGATTTGGAAATAACTGTGTCTTAAACCACCACAAGGATGCCTGCCCCAGGTTGTGTGGGAATGAGTTAAATTTGTCAAATCTTAAGCAAACTTCTACAGATCTCATCAAGGTTATTGTATAGACAAGATCCACACTGTTCACCACCATATGACGTTAATACAAATGGATTAACTTTCCCCACAGGACTTGCAGAGATGAGAGGTGACACCTTGCACCAGCAAGAGCAAGGAATATTGAGGAAATAAATGCATTTGTGAGTAGAGATCAGTCTCTACTCACCTTTCCTTGCCTTGCAGGGGACTTGGGAGGTGTCATTACTCAGACTTAGGAATCATTGTGCAAACAAAATAAAAAAGAGTCTTAAACTGGGTTTATAAAAATTAAGGGAATAACATGTTATTAGAATAATTGTACAAATTACTGTCATTGTAAATTGCATTTATATATGGATATAGCAGTTGAGAATAATTACAGTCAGACTGTATAGCTAATATTCAGAAACCACACTTCCTTTTCCAGTTTGTCTTCCTCTTCGTTATGAATTTGTTTTGTGAATCATCTAATTAGAGCATTTCTATATGGAAAACATCATTTGATGGAAGAGTGCTTTGAAGTAAAGACTAAAAGTTATAATAATAATGCTCATTGTTTTCTCATATTTTGAGTTTTTACAAGTTGTAGTATTTGTGAAGGGCTAGTAGTCGTGTGAGCTGTCAGTTGTGATACTATTAAGGTACAAAGGGTTCTCTGAGGAGCTATTGAAAGACATTTGAGTACATGAAGGGTCTTAAAATGTTTTCCTTTCGAGGAATTTAAACCGTCTCTAAAGTGTTTAAGGGGAGATGAAAGGCTCTGTGATGTAATTTTTCAGGCTTAATGCTGTCCTACAACAGATAAATGCCCTGGGGTGGAGCATTTCAGATCCTTCTACATGCTCAACTGTGTCTAATTATTGCCCTGGAATCAGTTCGCATTTGAGGAGTTTACTTTGGAGAGGATGTGTCTGCTTGTTGCTTTGCTCTGCCAGGTTGAAATTATAGTAACGCCTTTTCTCCAGAGTTAAAACAAAACAACAACAACAACAAAAAAACTTTTCAGATGTTTTTTGCTTAGAAGTCTCAACAGGGCAGGAGAGCGCATGCAGTAGAGCAGCATGTAGACCTTTCACTGTGAGTCTCTTCAGAAGCTGTGGGACTCAATCCCCCGTGCCTGGGCATTACAGAATCACAGAATGGTTGAGGTTGGAAGGGACCTCTGGAGATCATCTAGGCCAACCCCCCTGCCAAGCGGGGTCACCTAGCGCGCATTCCCTGTGTGGTGAGGCCTGGATATTGCCTTGAGCAGGAGCAGTACAGTGGGGTATGTACAGTAAAACCTGTCAGGACCTTGCAGCACGGTTTCACAGACTTACTGAAATGTTGGTGGGAAGGGACCTCTGGATGTATCTAATCCATCCTCCACCTCAAAAGAGGTCTGGAGTCTACACTGGGAAGTCAACCATGGCTCTGTCTGGTTGAATCTAGAATAAGTCCACAGATGGAGATGCCCCAGCCTGTCTGGTAATGTGTTCTAGTGTTGCACTTACTCCTACTGAAGTTTTTCCTAGTGTTCAATCTACCCCCACAAACCACAGCTTGTGGCCATTTTGTCGGTCACTGCTGCTGCTGCTGTTTGGTTCCATCATCTTTTTAACTGTCTTTGCATAGCTTGTGGGCTGCTATTAGGTCCTGGCTTAACTTCATCTTCAGCAGCCTCAGCAAGCCCAATGCCGTCAATCTCTCCAAAACGAGTGCTCTAGGCCTTGCATGCTTTTGCAGCTCACCTGCTGGATCCTGTCCAGCTTCTCCACATCCTTCTGGAACTGGAGGCTCACCACTGCACCGTAAGACAGACAAGAACTTCCCTTGATCTGCATTACAGGGAGTGGTTTGCCTCATTTGTTGTGTTGTCTGCTATTTAAGCTGACTTCCAAGGTAACGCATGGGTCCTTCTCTGTAGCGCAGCTCCTCAGCCAGTTATTTTCAAGCCTGAACTGACACATGGGGTTATTTCAACCCAGTGCAGTACTTCCCATGTCTCTGCTCGGCTTCATGCTCTTTGTATTGGCCTGAAGTTTTCCAAGGTCCTGCTCTGTTGAAGTGCTGATGTTTACCTCGCCAACCACCTTATCTCGTGCTGCCTGCACATTTGCAGAGGGTGCCTTCCGTCTCTTGCTTGGGCTTTTAGGACTCCCTCTCCATGAGGAGCAGACACAGCCTTGGTCAGTGGGATCTAAGACTAGACATCTTCTGGCACCTTTTCCTGTGCTTTCACACACACACTTCTCTCTGGCAAAGCTGGTTTAAGCAGTCCCTGCTGCAGCCTGGCCCCTGGCCGCTCCTTCCCTCCCGTTTCCCTCCCCACTTGTGCTGACACAGCTGTTTGGGGGCAGGCTGGCAAACCAGATTGGTGGGCGGATGTGGGATGCACGCAGCTGTCACAGATATTTTTGTCCCGGCTACACATTTTTCTGCTGTGAAGCAAAATGCCTCTGGCAGTAAGCAGAGCTGGGCTGCTTTCGGCTCTAGGTGAAGATGCTTCGCCTCCCACCTCTGCTGCCCACACAGCACCGGGTGGTGACATCCCCCCGCTCTGCCACCACGGGGTGTGCGAGCACCCCATGTCGTTAGGTCATGCAAGCCAAGACAGCTGCCTTTGCAAGAAGCAGACAGCAAACACTCACGCACAGCCCGTGCGGCCGCAGGAGCTGTGCTGGGCACAGCTGTCTGCAGAGTCAGGGTGTGCTGCTGGCCAAAAAGTACATGCTCTTCTTTTGTCGTTGTTGTTTTCTTTTCTCTTTTAAGACATGTGCTGCTTTCCTACCAGTGCTGGCGGTTCTGGAGTCCTCGCTCACCTCTCGCTGCAACGTACACACAGCTACTGTGTCTGCTCATACGGAGAGTGCCCGGCCTGGTAATTGCAGCCTGTAGCTCACAATGAGAAAGCCAATGCCAATAGATGTATAATATGCATTTAAAAAGCTCTTATTTTGTCATCCAATCATCTGTCATCCTCATTGTGTAAATATTTTTGTTTCCACAACAAAATGACTTTAAAAGAAATGTTCACCAGGAAGAAAAAAAAAAATTGATTCTGCTGATAAAATCAGGACAGTCAAAATGATTAATGTGACATTGATGAAAGCTTGCAAATGAGGCTTAATTTCTGTGGAAAAAAAAAAACACCAAAAAAAAAACCAACAACCTCGTGGATTCATCAGTGCTTGGTTGTGCCTGGAAATTCAGTGGCAAATGGAAATTTGATGGTGACCTCTGATAAGCGAGAAAATGGTGGGAGTTTTAATGAATTATTTGAATACGAAAATAAGTAAGTCACCGTGTGGAGTATTCTTTCTGATATTTGTTTTGCTATTAAGTCCAGTTAGTGCAGTTTTCATTGTGTCATGACGTTTGTGTTGACAAAGCATCATGGCATATGAGCATTTCTGGGTGTTTGGCTGTCTGGGAAGGAGATACATCGCCTTAGACACACAAGGTAGAACAGGGAGGTTATTGTAATAGGAAGTAGTTTGGAAGCCTTTGGTGAGGCAACGTCAGAGATCATAAAGATAGAAAGGATCCTAGTGAGCATCTTTCTTCTCCTCTGTCACACAGGCCACAGGACTTAAATGAATTCCTTGCAGTTCAGGCCAGAACATATTTTTTTAGGGAGGAAAGTCTAGTCTTAATACATCTAGAAAATGGGGATGGAGAAAGGGGGCTAACCACAGACTTTGGCAAAGTTGCTCACACGTTTGTTTAACTTCCGTGCTAGATTGTGCAGTCTGGTCTTAGCCCCAGTTTATGAATCTCTAATGTTTATTCTGTGGCTCTTGAGTCTTTTCTGTGAGGTTTAGAAGCATTAGTTATGAAATGTTAATTTCCCATCTGAGTATTTACAGATGACGATTGGGTCACCTGTTAATCTTTGGCTGGAGAAAGCCAAACTAAGCTCCTTGTCTCTTTCACATTTTCAGGACCTTAGTCATTCTCAGTTTTTCATCAGGAAACTTTCCCAATTCAGTGTCCTCCTTCTGGGTTGTAACACCAAGCCTACATTCGTACCACCTGGGCTGGTCTCCATCTGAAACATGGATCTGCCCAGGCTGGATGAGGAGACCTTGGGGCATGGTGGGCTACCTGTAAGAGCCAGCACTTGCCACTGGAAGTTGTCCCAAATCCAGTCAAAGGCATAGCAGTGATTTTGCCAGCTTTTAGAAGAATGGCCATATAAAAGCTGTTCCTTTCTTAAGGCACAGTGCCATATGATAATCCTGACCTCTCTGCAGAGGGTAGGGAAATGACTTCTTGTTCTCTAGCTTGCTCATTGCAATGACTACACGTCAAAGCTGATTAGAATTATGGGTTTTCAATCTTTTCTAGATTCTGGTGCCTTCAGTGTTTTCCAGGAAAAGTAGAGCAAATAAACCAGTCACAGCACTGACTGTTTCTTGGTTATCTTGCAGAGCCTACTTAGATACAGCGCATAGTTCCCCCAAGGATCCCCAGAGCAGAGGCTGGATACCTGTGAGATAAACTGCATGCAACACAAAAGGCACCATGCTACTTTTTCCTTCAAGCACATTCAGTGCTTGGGTGGCCACCCAGAAGCCTTCCCAAGTCCCTGCAGATCATCTCGGGTCCCTGCAGTTCATCCAGACAGTTTCCAACTCTAAGGTCTGGGCCTGGTGGCTCAGAGGTGGGCAAGCAGAACAGGGCCACATTTTCCTTTTTGGTTTCCCTTGGCAGATACCGGCCTGGATTAACTCTTTGCCTCACACTGTAGCAGTCCTGTAGCTGTCCTCGCCTGCACCGCACTGCCTACAGGCAGGGAGCTTCTCTGCTTGTACAGGCTCCTTGCCAGGGACAAAGCTATTAAGGATGTATTTGGCAAACAAAGAGTCAGTCATACAGAGATCCTGAGGACAGTGAGAGGAGAGGGCATGCTCTTCCTCTTTACATACAAGATTATATTTGAGCATATGGGCCCACGCAGAAACAGACAGCTTGGCCCATGCATAAGGAGAGGGTTGGAGTAATCCCTGAATAACCTTGACTAATGCCATAATAAGCTAATGGAAGCTTTTGGAAGCTCTTCAATACAGTGTAATGTTTAACCTTGATCCTTCAACTCGGTTTATTTTGGGCTTCCTGAATACAAAATTGCTTACCTGAGGTAGGATGTTGGATTTTTCAGAAGGAATTTAAATAATTGTGGTAGGATCTACAAAGGTATTTGGTTGCTTTGTTTCCTTCGAATTTGGTGGCAGTTAAGTGCCTGATTACTTTTAATTACTTTTGCCAATCTCAGCTTTTACTTACCAACGCTGCAGTGTTATAATGCTCCTGTGCTCAACTCCCTTTAGCCTCTTGGGTAAAGGACCCCCCTGGCCTTTTTTTTTTTTTTTTTTCTAGAGGGAAAAAGGGGGAGAATATGTGGCTGTATCTCAGTCAGTTCAGCACAAAGTCTACTGGCTTGGCTCAAAGTGCCAAGAAACTGATCTAAACCTCTCAACTTTCCAGCGAAGCAGATGAAGGGCATAGGTGCTTTCTGCTCAGTGCTCAGCTATGGGGATTGTAATGACTAGCAAAGTAGCAGAGCAAAACTGGGGGGGCAATAACATCTTAAACTGAAAGTGCACATATTAATGCTTGAAGGTTTTGTTTGTTTGTTCTAAGTCAAAAGGACTTATGTACTTAAAAACATAGTTCATCTTTATGTCAGCTTGAACTAACTGACATGGCACTTGTGTGCCCAGGCACAAATATCCACATGAAAAGATACGTATTTTTAAAATACTCTTTCTTGCAAAAATACCCCAAAGTCCTTTCACAGTATTATCTCAAGTAGAAAGTTCATCAAACAAAATATTCACTCAGTCACTTTTATTCATATGAACAAAGCATTTTACTGTGGCCAACTGAACACGCATCTAAAAGGAGAGATGAAGAGCAGACAGCACAGCAGAGGGAAGGAAAGACTTTCATCTGGGAGTGAGCAGGAGAGTGAAGGGAGGTTCAGGTGAGAAAGCTGCGGCAAAGGAGATTTCTTTCCTGAGGGGCTGTAGTAAGGAAAGAGGAAGAGCAGGTGCTGCGTGATTCAGGGAGCCCCAGAGGTTAGCAGAGAAGGACTTGGGCCATGTGATATGGTGGATTTTGAAAATCAGGTGAGGGTTCCTGATGCTGCGATACAAAATTCCACACTGAAGAAAGAGCAGAAGTTAGACCAGAAGAGGGCTGAGATTTATTTCAGAAGAGGTAGACAAAGAACAAAGATGTATTTTTATCAACAGATTTGTGCTTACAGGAAGACTTCGAAGACAGGGGTGGTGGTGGAGACTATGTAAAATTAATTAGCAGACCTAACCTTATTTTCTACATTCAGCACAGACCAGAGAGGAAACAAAGCCATTTTAATGCCATTTTCCTTCCAACACATTTACTTTCTAGAAAGAGAGCAAAGAAAATATTGACATGCCAGACTTGATGGGATCCTTCAATTGGAACAGTACGGTCATTTATTCTTCAGTTGGACTACATATTTCTCCAGTCAGCACAGCAAAATGCTCAGAACTGTGGAAGAATATTTATTGTTTAGAGAGTCCTTGGACACCTCCACAAACTTTGTCTTGCTTCTCTGTCCAGAAGCTATATTTAGACACTTTGCTCAATTGAGGTTCGAACAGCTGTTCCCGCTCAGATGTTGTGTGAGCAGAGCTAAATATTGTTAAGAGTATAAGACAGTTCCGACATAACTTGAGCCATTTTGCTTTGAAAGAAGCAGGTGTGTGTCTAGTTGTATAGTAGCAGAGGAAAGAGAAACTACCTTAAAGGTATGTTTATTTCTGCTATTTCTTAGTCTGATACTAACAGAGATTGGCAGATTTAAATAATATCTCTTAAATACTTGAAGACTCATAGCACCTCTGTGAAACTGCTCGGTTACCCTTCAGATTACCTTGTTCTACTTGTGATGCATGTGGATATCAGTTGCCCATGCCTATAGGTACACTGCATTTAACTTTCTGGGGCTGGACCTAATGATGATCTATGGGTGCTGTGACAATATAGATACTCTAATCATGGCAGGATAATACAAATTCCACCTGACAATGAAACGTTGCTAGCTCGGCTGTGAAGCATGGCAGTCCATAATGATATATGCCGACAGCTACCTTGAAAAATTGCTGCAAGCAGCAAGTTATGTGCGTCAGCTGCCTTTTTCTCAGTTGAAACTTGACCAGGAAGCCTTCTACAAAACAGATCAGAAGATGTTTAATGACTCGGAGTAATTAAGAGTTTGTTTTCCATTTCTGCTGGCAGATAGGCAATAGGACATGGCCAAATGGGAACCCCCCTCCATCCTGTGGCTCCCTCTGTCCCAACAATTGAAGGATCGGTGGGACAGGAAGGTGTGATGAGTGGGCACCATGAGCTAGGGATGTGATGGGCATGGGAGGCTGGGGCTGTGCTGCCACACAGCTCGGGCCTTGGGCCCTGAGGCTGGTCCTCTGGCCGTGAGGCTGGTCCTGTGGCCACAAGGCTGGTCCTCCACCAGCACTTTGCCCCCTGAAGGAACGTTCACGATAACACAAGGGGAAGGACGGTGTATGAGGCAGCACAGAGTGAAACCAATCATCTGTCCTTAATTTAAAGCACAGGGACTTTCAGGGGCCTCAACGGTGCCTTCACGCTTGGCCTCACTGATGCCAACCGGGGCGGTGGGGACATTGCCACGGTCGCTGTGACAGAGCGGGCATGAGAGCCGCCATGTCGCGACAGAACCGCGAGCTCTCCCCCGTCCCTCGGCGGGCTGCCCCGGGACCCCGCTGCCGCTCTCCCGGGCCGGGGAGCGCCTTCCCCACGGCCGCCCTCGCCTCTCCTCCCGCTCCCGCTCCCGGTGTCGGTGCCGCCGCCCCGGGGCCGCCCTCAGCCACCTGCGGCCGGGCGAGGCGGAGCGGGGCGGGCCGGGGGAGGGCTCGGCCGCCCTCCAGCGCCGAACGCAGCCAACCCGCGCCGGCCGGGGCCGGGCCATAAAAGCGCCGGGAGCCGGCGGGGCCGCGGCTGGAGCTGGCGGGAGCGGTGCCCGGGGTGTCTCGGGGTGGGCAGCCCGGCTGGCCCCCACCCTTCGCCGCCTTCCCCCAGCGCCAGCAGCGGGCCCCCTCCCCGCCCAAGATGCTGTTTTGGCACACGCAGCCGGAGCACTACAACCAGCACTCCACCGGCAGCTACCTGCGGTGAGTCCCGGCGTGAGCGCGGCTTTGCCCGCAGAAACCCCTCTTTCTGGGAGGTGTGGGCTTCCTCTCGCTCCTTTCTCCCTCCCACGTTACCGCCGCCACAGACGCCTTGCCGGGAGTTTCGCCCCCTGGCCCCCGCCGGCTCCCTCCTCCCCTGGGGCTTTGGCTGGGCTCCGAGGGGGAGCCTGGAGAAGGGCTCGGAGGGCGCCCCGTTTGCTCAGGACGGGCTTTCTGCCTCTTCTTTTTGGGGCAAGGAGCGAAAAGCTCTTAATTTCACTTTCTGAACTTGTCTAAACCAGCTTTTTCCTGCCTCCACACAGGCGCGTTTAATTAAATGTGCCTAATTTAAGCACAAGGGCTGCTGAACAATAGTCTGCAACATGTGTTAGCGCAAACTCGTATTTCCTCCCTCCAGAAGACAACAAAGCAGGCAACTTTGGGAGTTTCCTTTTCGCTGGGTGCTTATGAATTATTTTTCTCTGAATGTATAAGGCCGGGCTCTCAGCTGGTGTCGATTGCTGCTGCTCCGCTGGAGCCTGGTTTCACTGACGGGCGGCAGTGGAGGCTCTGGCGGTGGCCCAACAGCCGTGCTTTCCAAATGCACCCCAAATAGCTGCTCCCGAGAGACGGCCAGTTTGTCCGGCAAAGCACCTCACACGCCGATAATGCTGCTCGTTCAACGTGACATGCAGTTGTAACAATTCCTGCTCCTTATCAGTATTTGCAAAGGAATTTTTCAACCAAATAATCACTTTCCATTATCAAGTGATACGGTAGCGTGAGATTCTTCCTTGCCAGCAGCCTTCCTCGCTTCTGCATATAGGGTGCTTCACCTCCTTCCTCTACCCCAGTAAATATTTTACCTATGTGCTTGGGGCAGAAGTCTTGTGCTCTGTGCTTGCAAAGCTGATGAGGACAGTGAGAGCAGTAGTAGCAGGCGAGCCTCAGCCTTGCAACTTGTGCCTATGGTTGCTGCGATTGCTCTTATGCTGCTCAGGTTGATCTAACGCTATAGGTTCATAGCATCAGAGTGCTACAAGATCATCGAGTCTGGGTCAGGCTCAAGCCCACAGTTCAGCTTCCTTTGAACTGGCCAGAAAACACATCTGATTATTTCTGCTGATTGATGCTCTCAGTTGCGAGGTTCGTGGTCTGGCAGGAAGGCTGCTGGTGTGCAGGTAACCTGCCAGTGCTTCAGCAACAAGAGTCGCCTTTAGTGAGTGTTTGCCACTGTGACCGTGGGACTAAAAGCCCTAAAACCAGATTTATGGCAGCATTAAGCAATAGCCTCAGGCATTTCAGAAAAGGTCAGTTGAATAAAACACTTTTTTTTTTGTGGAGACCTCTAATTCTGACTAACTGATGGGAGGATGTCAAGACATACGTTCCTAGAGAGGGACGCTTTGTTTTGGGCTGTGACTGTGAGGGCTGTCTGTATCCTCTGGTTGAGACTGTGCAGAGGAAGCTGAATTAGTACAGTCCTTGAGGTAGCTATGGGAAAAGTTTGTATGGATTATAATTTTGTAATGATCAAAGGCTTTGTGCATATCTGAGACATCTGTGTAAACTCTGGCATACCTCAGTGTGATGTGGTTGCAGTGGGTATTTGTAATTATAGCAAGACAATACTACAGATAAATCCTTGCAAGTCTTCCTTCATTTTCATAGAAACATATGTATTTCGATCTCTGCTCTGCCAGCTGGCTGAGCCGTCTGTCTTGCAAACTTTCTCCCTTTCCCCAGGTAAGTGGACCAACCTTTAGTGAAGATGAGAATACTAAAGCTTCATCATGAAGATGAAACTTGGGAGAGTTTTAAGGTTCTCCTCCTTCCCCCTGCCCTATTTTTAAAGGATTCTTCAGGGGGCAAAGGATGTTGTTTTTAAAAAAAAAAAATAATTGCTTTTTCCAAAACTTGATTTGTAGCACTTGTGAAGGGAGTTGAACAAATATTGGTGTCTTATATACTTACACAATAGAAATCCTTTTAACCCTTTAACTATTGTTCACATGTTCTATGTTCCAAACAGTTCCAGTAAGGTGAAATATTTCATGAGGGCTTGATCCAAAGTTAGGGATACCCCTGGCTGAAATGCTACAGGAATAAGAAGGTGACTTATCTCTGTGGCTTCATTAGTGCTTTGATATGGTTAAGCTTTCCAGAAACTAAATCATGTATCTGTCAGTGCTTACGGTCGTCAATGATCAGACAGCTGTTCTGGCAAATGTAGGGGTGTTAAGAGCCTGACGTGAAATACAGTATTTTGAATTTCAACCCCCGCTTGCCTAAGTTTCTCAACTGTTTCAGCAGAAGGGGAGGAATTGATACACCTAGCTGCTAACCCTGGGCCAGATTTTGCACGCTCTTTATTTTTGCGGAGCTGCAGAAGCTCTCAGACTTGAGGGTTTTCGGTCTGCTCTCATCCGTGAGGCAGCGTGCATTCCTCTAGCGTTGCGCAGAGGAGTGCGTTGAGAGCAAATGTTGGCATCCGGGGTGAGCGAGATGGCTGGAGCAGTATCAGATCCTGCGTGTGTGTGGAGCAATGGTATCTATTTCAGAAATCTACTGGAGGCATTTCTGTCACTTCATTACTGTAGTAAATCATCACTAAGGGAAAAAAACCTCTCTATGGTCGCAGTTGGGTAAGAGCAGTGGTTTATGTCAGTAATGCCAGTAAGTGAACGGGGCTGGGTGCTTTCAAGTTGGTGATAATATGGAGGGGGTGCAGTTGGAAGAGGGAATGGAAATAGATGGGTGTTTCTTTTCTCCTGAAGTGGCACGGTTTGCTCTCTGGCTTTATTTCTCCATAAACAGGAGTACCTGAAGCAGGCACTTCAGCAGTTTGCTATAAACTGCTGCACCATTTCACTGATGACCTGGGTAGCCTTCAAGGTCGTGGGTGTTATGAGTGAATGCGAGGTGGATCATTAACTGAGCAGGCAAGGAAAAATTCTTAACGCTCTTTCCGTAGGCAGCATGCCTATATGCACTGGCATTCTCCTGAGCAGCTTTTCTGAAAGCTTTTGGTGTGTGGGGATTACTGAAGGGAGCAGAACTGCAGTCTATGTGATGGGAATTCTGAGTCTTCACACATATGGAGGAAGCAGAGGAAAAGAAACCTGATTACTTATTCTGAACTGTCTGTGTTCAATATAATCCTCCTAATTTGGAAGGGTATTAATGTCTTAAGTAGGGTAGATACAGTGATCTGAAATGTTAGAGATGCAGGAAAGGCTAATGGGGCTCTCCAGCATTAGACATGCTGAGATGAGGGTGCTTATTCCTGGCATCTTTTTGTGCTAATCGTTCTGTTGTGCTGTCAGCATCGCTGACATCCCTTCTGTTTGGGGATTAGTGCGAGCTGGGGTCGGTGTGGCTGTAAGTCAGCACGAACATCTTGTAAGGGAGGGAGAACTGGGACTGCACAGCTCCTTGTGGAGCTGCTGCTGAGCGCCTGTTTGCTTTTGTGAGGGTAGTCTGATGTCTGAAGGGCTATGCTATTTCTCAGGATCAGATTTATTAAGGTGTGAGGAGATGTTAGGAGTCGAGTAATCCAGCAGTTCATGACAGGTACATGCACGGCTCCTTTTTTACAACAGGCCTATGTGTGCTTCTGACCCTTTGCTGATGCTTGCAGAACTTTTACTAAGCTGACATTTAGCTGTCCTTTCTAGCTTTTTTTCTTCTGATAGGCTTTTATCAGAGAGGTTGGTTCACAAGATCACAGAATGGTTTGGGTTGGAAGGGACCTTAAAGACCATCTAATTCCAGCCCTTTTCATGGGCAGGGACACCTCCCACCAGCCCAGGCTGCCCAAAGCCCCATCCAGCCTGGCCTTGGGCACCTCCAGGGATGGGGCAGCCACAGCTCCTCTGGGCAGCCTGTGCCAGGGCCTCACCACCCTCCTAGTAAAGAGTTTCTTCCCTATATCTAATCTGAATCTCCCCTCTTTTAGTTTAAAGCCATCACCCCTTGTCCTATCCCTACTCCCTGACAAAGAGTCCCTCCCCAGCTTTCCTCTAGGCCCCCTCTAGGTACCGGCAGGCTGCTGTAAGGTCTCCCCGGAGCCTTCTCTTCTCCAGGCTGAACAGCCCCAACTCCCTCAGCTTGCCTTCATAGGAGAGGTGCTCTAGCCCCTAGATCATCTTCGTGGCTCTCTTCTGGACTCATTCTGATACTTCTATCAGGGGAACCTGCTTAACTAAAAAGTAAATCTAACTTATGTTTTTAAAACATTTTAATTTTCAGAAATACTGTTTCGCTAATGCTGTGTTCTTTTGTGTCCAGTGCTGACATCTTAGCGGCAGAAGCTGCCTTGTTACATTATACAGGCCAAATTCTTTCTTTTTTAGCCATCATAACTCAGTGTTTCTCCAGAGATCATCTCCATTATTGCAGAGCACGAGAATCAAATCCAGATTGAGAGTAGAATATTCCATAAAGTCTTTGTAACTAAATGTGTGTGAATTGTATGTTTCAGAGATGTCCTTGCACTGCCGATCTTCAAGCAGGAAGAACCTCAGCTGTCTCCTGAGAATGAAGCCAAATTGCCTCCGTTTCAGTACGTCCTTTGCACAGCCACATCACCTGCTGTGAAACTGCACGAAGAAACCCTGACCTACCTCAACCAAGGTAGGGTTTGTACTACGTGAAGGAGGGCAAATTTCCTGGGAATGATTCATGAAAGAGAATGAATCCAATACATGTACCTCGCTGGGAGGGCAGTGGGAAGGGGAAAAAGAAAGAAAGATAGGAGGAGGGGGATGGAGGAAAGGAGGAATCTTTAGTTTTTCACATTTGTATACCAGATTGTCAACTGATGTAAGATGATGAAGTACCATTGATTTTAATTGTTGACTTAAAGCAGCTTTATAGCATGCACCACGTGGCCAGGTACTGGCTTGATCTTCAACAATTTGGAATACAGCTTCCTACCTTCATCTTGACAGGCCAGATGAATTTAGCAGATGGGTGAGCTTTGGACTGGGGAGGGTCCTTAACACTGCAAGTCCCCAAGTGCTCCTGGAGGGTATTGCAACAGAGGATGAGCTAGCGAGTACTCATGGGCTTCTCAGTGGTCTGGGCAGAGCTTGATGTTGTTCCTACTGGCTGGGTGGCGTGGCTCTGCTCTGCGAGTCCCTAGCTTGACAAATTGCTGGGGTTCACCACAGCTAGGTCCTCCATAAATGACCTTATAGACTAATTTTTACTCCTGGATAAACAAACACTGCATGTTTTTTCTATGCTTTTTTTCCCCTTTGGCAGAATTTGTGTGTACACATCTGTGGTTGGAGTTTGGCTGTCATTTTGCAGTACCTCCTGCATGTGGGTCCCAGAGGGTTCAGACCTCTCCAGGCACAGATTATGTGAAAACTTTCTATGCTGCCTGCCAGGTTGTAGACAAGGGCATTATACTAGCCATGAGCTGAAGGCTATCTGCCCCATGTTACTGATACATTCTCCCTCTTCTGAATATTGTCCCAGTTCTTCAAGCTCAGCACTGAGCATGAAGCTCACTGAAGTGTCTCAGGATGCATTTCTCCCAATGCTTGTATAAAACAGAGCCCTGACCTCCCTGGGGCTCTTAGCGCAGATGCAGCTGGCTGCTGGATCTGTGTTGCTCACTGGTAGATCAATAGAGCCCCACTAGAAAGATCTGCCACGTGCTGCAGGCTCTACCCAAGGAGCCAGGTGTCTTGTACATCAGAAGATGCTTGGGGTTTGTGCCTGTGTATTCCCAGTTCAGATTCCCATCCAAGTACAGCAAACCCCAGGAGGTGGCATGGGGCATATCAAGAGTGAGATGAGCATGAATCTTTCTGTGAATACAAAATTATTTCCAGTTTCAGAGTAAAAGATCTGTTGTGAGAAGCAGTTGTCTGCCAAATACTTTAGCATACTTCAGGCAGCACCTCTTTTTGAAAACCATGGAAGGGCAAAAATTACACAACTCTCTACACAATACCATGAGTTTCAATGGAACCGTGTGACTAGATCAGTCCAGGTTTTACTATGGAAATTAAGACTATGACTAAGTCTACAAAGACTAAGCCTTTGTAGATAAGATTGTGTTGTGCTAGGCTTATTATAGCAAAAAGTTATTTCCTATTCCACCTTGACACAATACTGACTTACTTCCTTGATAGGCCAGTTCAGGTATCTTCTGCACCTGTCTTTTACCCCCCAAGGGGGAAAGTGGGGATGTGCCCCTGCAGAACGTGTCCTCGGGAGCATGAGGCTGGACAGGCCTAGAAGAACGAAGCAGGGATGAGGCTGGCGGGAGCCATGTGGTGGGGTAGAGCTGGGAAGGGGCTGGGGTAAGAAGTGTGGGAACTCTGGTGCTGTTGGCTTTCCTAAGGGGGTCTTAGGGGTAATTAGTTGTAAAAGGTGGTGCCTCTATTCCTTCATTCCGAGTTGAATGTCTCATTGCTTTTTGTTCTTCTTGGCAGGAGCATCACAACTGCCTGCCACCTTCTCATCAGCATCCTCACCTCATTTCTTTAAGCTCCCAGGCAATTCATCTTCATCCTTATGCTGTGATCCTCTGGGTTTCTTTGAGATCTTCTCGAAACTCAGTTGAAAGCCAAGGCTCTCTGTATGTAGATGGATGTGGTGGCTCTCTGTATGTGTGTTTTTTTTGTCTGAGATCTTGTGGGGTGCCTACCTTAAAAGCCTTTCTACTCTACTCCAGCAGGTTGCCTCATATTCCACACCAGCAGCTGCACTTCTGTTCCCAGCATTGACCCTGTCTGGTAGCAAGGGCGAGCCTTGGCCCTAAAGTCATCTGACTTGTAGTCTACCTTGATGCGATGACCCTTAGACCAAAATCCCTTGCCTGTGCTAGTTAGGAAAAAGGGACTGGAGTCTGCTCCCATGAGGATATGGCCTGCTGTGAGAAGCTTGTCATCACTGAGGATGGTTACATATGGGGAGAAGAAGGTGCTGGGCACACATTTCAATCAGCGGTGGTCATAACTGGGAGTCTGCGTTCCGTTGGTGCAGTATTAGTGAGGGTGTGGCCTGGGGTTAAAAAGCAATGAGGATTTGTCTTGCAAGACATTTTTGTGTTCAGGAACATCTACATAAAAGGGTATTTAGTGTTTTTTCTTAACATCTGTGTCAAAAGCATGTTCTTTGTCTATTATTGACCTCTGAAATAAAAAATAGGATGTCTGTAAAATTAAAAATTGAAGTGCTTGAGGCAGAACAGAAACTCTTCTGTAGGAACTACTTCTGATTTATGAGCTGTATAGTTTCCCAGTGGGTACCTTTTGTGTAGGTATTTTCCCCTTACTCCTCCAAAGCCAGAGGAGAGTATTACAACTCCTTATGGGTTGAAATCTATGCAACACGAGCCAGGGAGTGCCACACAGGTGCTGCCACGCTGATCTCAATGATCTTGCTATGTGTAAGTTAATGTATTAGGGTGCTGAAGTTTCTGTGAGTTTTGTGTTGTATGAGCCTGAGGAGGTACATGAAGGGAACCTCAGGGCAGCTCAGGCTTACACCACTGCTGGTCATGGCATGGCAGAGGAGCTGACTGACCCTGGTGTGCTGTGACCAAGCCATCTCATGAAGCAGTTAGGACTGTTACCCTACATCTCATCGCCTTACACTCCCTGTAAGCGTAGGGACACCTCTTGCATCTTACCCTCTCTTTGTCCTGTTGCATCTGGCCAGTTACACAAAACTTCCCCTCTTCCCTGTATGCATGAGTTTTGAATCAGGTTACCTGAGGAAATACGTAACTTTATTAATACCTGTTCCTCTAGCAGTTACAGCTGGCTTCTGGTTGCACAGATACAAAGAAAAAGTGGCTGTCCCAGCTCCAGCAAAGCCATTCACATCCAGTGCAGTCACGTAGCCGAACTATGAAGACTGTGTTGGGGCTTTCAGCTTCCTGGCTCTTGGGCTGGGTGACTCTTGCCACCTGCTGTCCAAATGTTCCTTCCTGACTGAAGCTGCTCACCCCTCAGTAGCTGACCTTTTGTCACTGAAGCAGCTGTGTGCCCATGCTCACTCTGCATGAGTAGTTACTAGGTCAGTGCTGGTTTGTGAGTGGACCAACGCAGGAGATAGCCCGTGTACAGAAATGGATAGAAGAAAGCTCAGCTCTGATGGAGCAATGGAGGGGGGGGGGGGGGGGGGAGCTGGAAAAAAAATGGCAGCAAATTGAAGGTAAAGTTGCATAGTAGTAGAGAGAGTAGAGAATTAAATAAGGTCTGAAAGGGTTTCACAGGGGTGAGGAGGAAGGGATGCCCGGTGGCTGCATTCATGTGCAAACGAGAGGACTCCAGGCTTGTGGACCAGCATGGCATCCCATGAACCTTGCTTTTTTCTGGGTGGACCCAGACAGATGGTCAGTGGTACTGGGCTCCCACAGGGATAAAGGAGAAATCCAAGAGGAGTCCTGAGCTGGAGAAGCTGTTCTCAGCAAGGGCAGGGGAGGCGTTTGTGAGGGAGCATTAAGGAGTGCTGTATTAAGTTGACCTGGGGACGTTCAGCAGTGGCAGGCTCCCAAGCTTGTCTGCGCCAGGTTGAAACCATGAATGCTCACTGGCTGCTGCTCTAGAACTAGCCAGTAAATCAAGTATCTAGAGTCAAATCCTTAGCTTGGTTTCCAAAGACTGACTCATTACACTTGTCTTTCCTGATCTCTTCCCCCTTGCGTCCCACATTCCTTGGGAAATTGGAGCCAGAGCCCTGTAAGTCTGAATTGAACATGATCTTAGTGTGCTAATCCTGAAGGCAATTTATAAGGTAAGAGATCTTTACTGGACCGCAGGAGGATTATTCATCTGACAAAGGAAGTATAGTTGTGCTGGAATGGTGTCGTAAACCACTACCCTTTTGGTCCGCAAAGCTGCTAAAGGTGCTGTGTCCTCTCATGGGGAGCTGCTGCTGCTGGCGTTGCTCCCTTGGTCAGGGAGCACATCTGTCAGCAGAGCTACACTGTCCAGAAGTCTGCAGCACAAACATCGCCTAACGTTTTTGGAACTAGCCCGCCTTTCAGCACTATTTCAGTGTCTCTTGTGGATAAGGATTTTCAGACAAACAATCAACCAGCGACCATATTACAAACCACTGCTTTAGCAAGAGGTCTTGATGCAGTTGCATATTCCATGGTCTGCAGTCATATGGGGTGTGGTTTGACCAGGGCTGGTTGAAACTAGTTTCAAACATGGACAGAAATGGGAGTAATGAAGGTGGTTCCAGAAACTGCACCAGGAGGAATGCAGAGGAAACAAGCACTGTACAGCAGATCTGAATGCTAATAAATGTGAGGAAATAAAATTGTTCATTTAAAAAAAAAAAGCACAAAGCAAAAATTGTTGCCCAAGGGAATTGGCTTGTAGCACCAGAACCACATGTGGACTGTGAGCTGCTCAAGTCATGATGTTGTTTCATGCCCAGTGCTGGGTTGGCTCAGAGCCAGAGATCTAAATTGCTCCAAATAGAGGGTGGTTCGGGCTGATGGCCGCAGTCACTAAGACCCAGCTGTGTGCCAAACTCAACCCTGGCCCCCAGTGGTCCTTCAGAGTAGCCAGCCATCACCTGCCTGTAAAGCTTTCCTGGGCTCTGTTCGGCTCTCCAGACCTGCGGTATGTGACTTGTGGGTCTCAGCCATGGGAGCATTTCAGCGTACAGCTGGTTAGGGTTAGGAAGGCTGGCCATCTCTGCTTTGCAGTGTCTTCCAAGAGTTATCTTTATTGCCAGTCCTAGACAGTTCAGAAAACAAACAAGCCAAAAACCCAAACCATGAGAGAAAACCACTAACATCCGAGAAGACCTGTGATGATATTGGGAGCGTTGCTGTAGTGGTGCATGAGCAACAGATGCCTCACGAAGCTAAAGATGGACTTAGCTGCATTCTGTCACACACGAATGAAAGCCCCAAATATCAGTCTCTGGGCATGTGTCCAAGTTCAATATGCGTGTGCATTAACTGGTAAACTGTGCTGTATTTTAAAATCTGCTGGCTGTTGTCTTGCCTCAGCTCACTGCAGACGTTCTCCGATTTCCCTTCCAAGAAAGGTGCAGAAAGCACAGGGCAGTGATCAGCTGAAGAGGACATCTGGAAGCTCATTGCTGGTTGCTTGGGTAGGAGATGGAGTTGCTTACAGCAAAAGAAGGCAGAAGAGAACCTTTGTCTCCCTTGAAAAGTCTAAAGTTCAAATATAGTTGTCTAATCTTCTACAGCCAAAGAACTCAGTTTTAAATACTGAGATTTACAGTAAATGAAAAAAGCTGTTTTGTATTGACGTTAACTCGTACGTAATTGAGTTTTTATGGGGTCACAACTGTCTGAATGTTTGTAGTTTTCCTGGAACAATTCTTTATTTGCCTAAATGAAGTGTAGAGGAGGCTGAGTGACCAGCTCTGACTGGGTGTGCTTCTGGTTTAATTATAGCTCTGCTTGCGGGGATATTTTTGCTTTGTCCCATCTGAAGAATTGCTTCTCTTCTTATCAGTCGCTGTTACCACTGACCAGATCCTGGGTATCTCAAGGACCTCTGCTGTTGGTGGCCTGTCCCACGTGAACATACACTTTACCTTTGCCTGAGATCACGGACACATACATGACTTTGTGTCATTGAGGCTGTGAATGTGAAGTGCTCCCTGGTGGCTGCCCATCCTTGATCGCTGATCCTTGTGGGATGCTGTACTGCTGCTCGCCTCCCTCTTACCACTCTTTTTCTGGGTTCAGATAGCTTCAAGAAATGGCTAACAAAGCTTGTCTTTTCTACATCTGAGGCTGGCTATTTGGCATTTTTGGCTCTTGTGGTGCACCTCTTTGGTTTTGAAGAAAGAATTTTTCTCCTACCTTACTTTGAAGACAGCTCTGAATAGGTTCTGATGTCTCAGCTGAAGCCATTAATTGTGCTAGCAGCTATTTCCCCATATGCTTGGCAGCTCCATTTTCACTTGGCAGCCCAGGATAAACAACCCTGTCTCCAAACCACACCATCCCTAAGCTCACTATGAATCTTGCTTCAGATGACAGGGCACCTCTGCATAAGTAGAGCATCTGACTTCTGTTGTCCCTAGGAAGCTAGAATCTCAGTTGTCTTTTAATCAAGAGCCTGTTTTCTATTCTTTCTGGAATACTTCTGTTGCTAACATCTGGATGAAATTCAAGTGGGATTGTGAACTTGCTGGATTGTAGGCTGTGCACAACTCCTACTGGAAGCCCCTAGACTGCATTTTGTTCTCCCGCTTCCATAAATCTTCAATATCCGTGAAGGAAGTGCTCAGAAGTTGCTACAAGTGTTGTGAAAACTCAGAGAATATAGCCAAGATTTTTTCCTACTATTCCTTGTCGCTTTTTTATTTTATTTTTTTTTTTTTACTTTCCTCCATTATCCATATCTACCTTGAAATTCCTGTAGTTTTGAGAGTGAAGCTTGCCTGAATTTCTACATATGATGTCTGTATCAAAGTTCTTGGCAGCCTGAGGTGATATGTAAGCTTTCCAGCTACCTTTTCTCAACTTGTGGTGTCCTAAAAGATCATATTTTGTGTAGCAATCTGAAACTTAGGAAGCACTGTAACTTTGACGTGGTTAGCTGTTTGTATAGGAGTAATATATGTATGACACCTTGTTTCTAAAGAGGCTGGAAAAAAATACCCTTTTTCCTCTTTGCTTCATACCAAGCATTTATGTTTCTGAAACTATACAGCAAGTATCTGAGCAGTAAGATTTCTCTTGTCCTGGCTTGGTGTCACATTTGTGACACGTGCCCAAGGTACAGCCTGCTTTGATGGGGCATTTGTCAATCACATCTTCTCCCCCACTGTGCAGTAGGCACAATGAGAAGCCAGGTGCTGTGGGACTTCCTTTCTGCTGCACCTTTCTCTACGTTACTGCAGAAATGTGGTGGAGGAAGTGACTTACCTGAGGGCCGGAGGGGGTCAGGAGTTGTACTCAGCTCTTCTGCATCCCTCTTCTGCACCCTCACCTGGGACCATTCTTCTTAGTTATCTGGGACTCAGGTAAATATTACACACACAGCTAGTCTTGCAGAGCTATAAAACCTGTTGTCCAAATTGACTCAGAACAGGTTGAAACCAGAAAAAGCCTGCCTTTTTTACTTACACAGAGGGGGCTGGGGTTTTCTGAGCTGGACAGATGTGACCCAGATAGTCCTGGGTGTTTCAAGTACATGCTAGAGAAGTTGAAATACAGGAAGAAATTATGTTCACGGGACAGATTTTTTTTTTCCATTTTCTTTCAGAAGTCTGTCATTCCTTCACCGATTAATAAGTATTAAAAATCTCAACATGTACCATGGCTTTGATTAGGTGGGATGAGTTGCCAAGATCCAACAAAGTAGGTGAGGTCTGTGCAAGAGAAGACCAAGCACACACAATGAATTTAGAAACTCAGAGTGTTTCTGTATTCATTGGCTGGTTTTGTGTACTTGATTCAAGTTAGACTAGTCTTGGAGGAATTAAATATACATCCCGCTCTTTGGAAACCACTCTAAATGAAGAGTGTTTCTTCTAATGCCTGTTAGCTATGAAGTGTCACCACTGTAAAATGGACCATCTTCAAAAGTCTGGGAAGACAAGGGCTCAGCCAAATGTTCATATAGTAAATGAGCACTGAAGTTTTCCTCCAGCAAACTCGGCTCTGAGGCATGTGTTGGGCTTTCCCACAAGAAAGAGGCACAGAAAGAGAAAAGAAGGGGACAAAGAACCCCCACACACCCGAGCTGGGGGTAGATTGTAAAAGGAGAACCCCAGGAAAAGACATGATGGCAGTGCAGCTCTGTGGTGTGGTAGTAGAACCAGGAGAAGTGCTGTTGAATTGGGCCTTTACGTTGCTCTGGTGGAAATGGCAAATCTTTGGTGTTGGACTCGCATGGGTACCAAAACACAGTGGAGCCCCGGTAGCTTTGCTGCAAAGAGGAACAGGCAGGAGGCAGGTGAAGGGATGGATCAGACTGCAAATGCTAAAGCAGGGCATATATAAATTGTGACTTTTATAGCCCCAGTTCAGATGGAGATCATGCAGAAGAGGAGTTCGTGAGCATTGGTCTGACTGGGCAGCTTGGTACGGATAAAACCTGGGCACTGAATACCAGAAACTGGGAAGTCGTGGCCAGGAAAGGGCTCGCTGTCTTCACCCTGCTCCAGCCCTGGGCCCTTATAAACTGCCTGCTGCTGAAGATGAGATGTGGGACAAGATGGATCTGGTGTGTCAGGATGACTCTTATGTTCCTTTTGCTTTGCCTGGCCCACAGTTGGTCCTCCTCTGCAGGATTTCCATGCTCCTAGCATAGTGGGAGCTTTCAGGGTGGCCTATTGTGTAGCTGCTGAATTCACAATATCCTCTGGATAAACATCTCCTAGAGCATCTTGTCAAAGGAGGCTGCAGCAAGCAACTGCAGGATATCCAATGCCATTTGTGGCCTGGGAAGGGAGGGTTCTGGATTCTGCTGTTGTTCCTCGTGCTGAGTGTCCGCACACGGGACACTTTGGCAAGTCTTAGGCTAAGTTTTATTTCTGCCTTTGTTGGGCTAAGAAGGTGTGGGCAATCAAGCACGCAAGCTCAGATGCCAGCTCAGTCACTCTTGTCTTGTTTACTCTGTGGATTCATTAATCTTTCTTGTCAGAAGAATCTTTGTGTGTTCCTGATGCCCTGAATACTTGAATTTGGTTGTTTCAAAGGTGATCCTCCTGCCTGCTGGATGTGCTTTGGTCTGGGAGGAGAAAAGCTTTTTTTTTTTTTTCCTCCTTTTCCTCCCCCCTCCTTCTGTGTGCTGCATTCAACTGTCAGCATTCCTTTGCCTTTATCTGTGCACTGTTTAGGATGTCCATATAAAGTTGCTAAATGGAATTTTTATTGGTCAGCTTGGCTTAATAATCAAACAGTTTTCAGTCTGGTTCTGTCTAGTGCTGTGTGGATCCGTTCTGAGAAAGAGGACTCGCAATTTCTTTTTTTTTCTGTCCACTGACATTTGTCGCAGATACTGTTTAGTATAAGGTTAGGTTTTAATTAATTGCTGGAAAGACAAGCAGACTACTTGGCTAGGTTAAGTAAGGCTTGAGTCATACTGGTCTGGAACATCAGCTGCCTAATAGAAAATTAGTGTATCGTACTGATGTATTGTGCAGAAAACCACAAAATGCATAGTGTAAGTGGCTCTTGAAACGTAACACCAAAACACACAAAAAGAAAGCAGGATATTGTGGTTGTGTAGCAAATAATCATTGAACAAAATGTAACTTTTGAGCTTGAAATTAGGATAATCTTTTAAGGTCAGAAGCTGTCCAGAGTTGCTGATATCTGAAACTGTTACATCTTGTACCTTTTGAGCATGTGAAAGCATTCCTTTTTTCAACCAAATTATTTGTCAGCTGCAGCAAATTGTTGGCTTTCAGTTCTCTTGTCCCCAAACTAAGTGGTCATACCTGCTTTTAATGTACATTAATTGCTAGACAATAGAAGTGAAGAAAATAAACAGTCTATATAAATCCTTTTTAGAATAGATGCAATTGCTTTATGAATCACCAAGCAGGAACTCTGTGGACCTGAGTGGTTACTACTTTGCTGGATATTACTCGTGCTTGTAAAGCAGAGTTGCTCAAACTCTAGCATAGGAGGTGATTGCATAAATTTGCTGTTGCTCAGGGACTGTCTGCTCAAAATACAAATTACACTGTATCATCACCCGCCCAGGTTTTTATTGGTGCCCCCAAAGCTTTCAGTGAAGCCAGGAGACAAATTGCATCTCAGGAATTTAATGTGGTTATCCAAATATTTATTACCATTCTGTTCCCTGCCTGAGGTAGGGAAGAAGGGTTGTGGCAAGCTCTGCGCGAGGCGCACCGGGTCGCGCAGGCAGGCAGGAGGCTGCTGTGGCATCAGTTGTGCTGGCGATTTGCTTTCAAAATGCCCTCTTCATTTCAGGTAGTGATAAAGACACCGATACCAGGCTTTGGGTGCTGGAGACCAGGTAGGTCACCAGCTCTGAGGCCATTGTGAACCCTTGGTGGCGCAGCTGTGGCCAGTGTTGAGAGCGCAGAAAGGGAAGGGTTTCGGCAGGTTGCTGGCCTTTAGCACTGGGTTTAAGATGAATGTTCAGCAGTACTGAATATCATGCTGGTAAAGGGGGGCTGCTGTGAAACTGCCACCACTGCTCTCCATCACCACAGACATTTTCTTAGGGTTCTTCCTACCGTATGAGTCCAGTGGATACCAAACCCTCGTCGGCTGAGGACCGGCTGCTGCCCTGCTCAAGGTCGGACTGTTCAGTCGAATCGTTGCAAAGTCTCAGCATCAGCACCTGATGCTTCAGCTTTAAAGCACTTCAGCTTTACCACCAAGCGTTGACTTGGAAATACCTAGTCTAACCTGTATTAATGAATGAGGCAGATGGAAAAATTCAGTGTAATGGGACTCGCCATGTTTTGAGCTTAGCCAGTTGCAGTCTTTCTTTGGAACCGAAGACAGAAAGATAGGGTTTTAGTCACGCTTGCATCCATTTTTCTTTACAGATTTAGATACTGAAGTAACAATGATTTAGTTTGTGCAGAAAACTGTCAGCCTGTGCATGTTAGGGCTGGAGAGTCAGTCGTGCAGGATTCATAGATGACCTGTGTACCAGAGCCTTGGGCAACTTCTAAGCCCTCTTTGGTGCCAGTGGGAGTTCAGCTTTCTTCAGGTTAGGTCACTGTTCCATTGATTTTGCAAAGCAATCTTGTTCTCCAGAATCCAAGCACTGATTCTTTAGTGTTTTTTTTTTTCGTTTTTTTTTTCTTTTTCCCTGCAGTTGTTACAGTTTTAGGACCGGCATTGTACTTTGCTATTTCAAGAGTTTTGCTGGTAGCGAGGGGGGGAAAACATAGGGTTTGGAAGGTTTGGAAAGTGCTTTTAATGAAAAAATCCCCAACAGCTTGGTGTTATGAATTACAGGTAACATTAGCCATGAAGCAATGAATTTGCTGGAATAATTTATAGGGAGAATAAGTTTTTCAAAATCAATACTGGAACATTTTTATATGAAGGAATTATGAGGAATTAGGACCAAATTCTCACTCAGAGTTCCACAGAGTGAAATAAACTGTTTAAAGTTCAGCTGGGAGCTGTGTTGTTTTGATAACAGTCCTGTGTTGTAACCGGAGTTGAACATTGGGATGCTAAAGGGAAAGCAGTTAGCATGAAATACCATTCTGAATGAGGCTTTTCATGGTGTAAACTGAGTTCCAGGGCTTACATCAGATGACCCATATATCCTTCATCAAAGCATTTTACTTCCTATTTGGCTTTCCATTCAATATTAACTCTGTCTCCACAACAGTTTCTTTCTTACCAGTGGGCAGGATCTGTTTCTAACTCATTCCAAGCAGAATTACTCCTGTCAGTATGAGATGTGTGGTGCTTGTTGTTCGCTGGGTTGCAGAATTGCTCCCGTCCCATGTGAGTGCTTGGAAGATGCACGCTGAGGAGTTTCTGAGTGCTCGATGTCAGTTTGAAGGGAATGTGGTCAATGTTTTCATGCTGATTATTTTCTTCTGTCTCCTAGGAACTGCAAGTAAGCAAATCAGGTTGCCCAAAGAGAAGGAATATAGCAGAGCATAAGGTTGTCCCAAAAAACTGCTAAGTCCCCAGATGCTTGCTGAATGACTGAAAGTGCTTGTGGCTCTAGCATTGCCTGCGTCTGCAGCACAGTTCATGCCATTTCTCTGTCCTTTACACCATCTGAGTACAGTCATAGATGTATTCTACTGTCTCTTGGAAGCTCATGGTCTTGAATCCTAAACTAATTTTCCATAATGTTTAATTAGCCTGACGTTTGCTTGGGAGCAAATTGCAAGTGCTAGAGATTCTTGGCTGTGTAAATCCATTTAGGCAATGAACTGTATCACTGATTTTGTGAACCTGAGCCTGATCTTTTTACGCTAATACAATAGTATTGATTTTGTGGGGAGATAATGTACTTCTCTCTTAAAATTGCCAAGTGAATAATAACCTCTATCAGAGGGAATATTAGAGAGTTTCTTGAGTTAGTGTGGAAGACCTCAATTTCAGCGCTATGGTTTACAGCATCCGCTTTTGTTGTTCAGCAGTCTTGAAAGGGAGGTCACTTTCTACTTTGGTTTACCTATGTGTGAAGAGATGGGTTAAGATCTGTGTGTGTTTCCAGTGCTTAATTTGGCACTTCATATGGTTTATGCTTTCCTCCACATCCCCTAAGCCGTGTGCTGGATTCAAGGGTCATTTCCTGTTTGCAGAACTCCTATTGACATCAGTTAGGAGTGTTGTGCAAACATTTGAGGCTCCAACATAGCCCCTCTTGTCCTCCAACCCCCTGCCCCAGCTGGCTGAGTATGCACATGTATCTCTGTGCTCACACAAACACCCAGAAGAAGGGAACCTGACTGAAATGCAGTGCACTGTTGATACATCAGCTGTCAAAAGTATTTTATTTCTAGATCCAGGTTCAGAAATGTAGCATTTTTGTCTGCTGATAACAACTACTCAATGGGAGATATATCTGCTTTGCAGTTTTCTGCAGGGCCAGTTTGGAGGAGATGATGGTTGACCCAGAAGATCCAAACTGATGGCCCTCTTGGTGCCTGCCTTGTTGTACCTGTGCATTTTTTTCAGTAAAAAGGGAGATAGCAAGATGAACAAGAAAAGCTAACCTAACTATATTAAGTATATATATGCTTCATTAATCCTAATGTTCCTGTCCTGCCTCTGTAACAGCTGTAGGTTTATTGTATAGTTGGTCCTACTCAATGAGTTTTTGTGCTGTCTTAGCCATTTGTGCATAAGGTTTTGGGACATCAGTCTCCTTTGTCTGCTGTCAGCCTTGATACTCGATGATACTTCACAAACCAGTTAGCTGAATTCTACTGAACAGACTAAGACCATTATACTGAGGGGTGGTGGTGGTGGGTGCCTGAGTCTGAATCCCTTTCAGTGGTCAGGATTGGTCCTTGTACATAAAGTAAGATCCATTGCTGCTCCACATGTCTGAAGGAGTATTTGTGCAGTGGGCAGCCACACCTAAGGCCTGGTATTGCTGGTGCACTGGAACACCTCGCAGACCTGACTGCGCTCTGAAGAAGGCGAGATTTGGCCCAAGTTGCTATCCTCTGCAGAACAGTGCCTGGACCTGTTGTGCAGCAGCTCTTCACCCAACCTTTGCTGCAGTAGAAGGGGCGGATGAAGGCTGTGCTGTTACAGCTGTGTGGCACGGGGTGGGGGGAAGGCCTTGAACACCTCAGTGATGTTGTGGAGGGTGACCAGAAGGCCGAGCAGCCCTTGGAGACAGACTGCGATTGCCTAACTGAGTGCTTTTAGCAGCCAAAAGACAAACCTTCCCATCAGATTTCTGCTGTGCTTTAGTGCCTACTCAATTACTGGGGCAAATGCATTATGTTACCAAAAATGAACTTTCCCTGATCAGACGTATGCTTTATTAGCCACGTAAATGCCAGCATGACTCTCTCATTGCTACAACATATTAAACACCTTGGAAATGTTTCCTTAAACTCTAGGTCAGTCTTATGAAATCCGTCTACTTGAGAATAGGAAATTGGGAGAGTTTCAAGATTTAAACACAAAATATGTAAAGGTAAGGAGAAATATAGATTTCTTTTCTTCCTGCTACTACATACAGCCTCTAATGAAGGGACTGACCTTGCTCACGCTGAGGCAATGGAAAATACTTTGCCATTGTTTTTAATGGAAGCAGGGTTGATGGAGTTACTCTGAGTGCTGGAGTTCCACGGGACTCTGCAGCTTGGCTTTACAGGGCTTCAAGGGAATCCTTGTTCTGTTTGTGATCCTGACCCCAGAGTTTCACTGTGAATATTGGGTTCGGGGGAATCCCAAAGTTCAGAGGTGAACATGGTCAAAACTGCTGAGAGGCAGGCTTGTCTCCCTTCTTAACCTGAGCAACACGCCTGTGTTGTTACGTGTCATGCGGAGGACCCTGGTGTCTACATTGTTCTGCCACACAGGTTCTGCATAGCTCCAGTTTACTTCAGTAATAGACATGATTTTGAACATACAGAACTTGGTTGTTTCAGTTCAAATTCAAAAACTTGGATCCAGATCTTGTTTCTGGATCCAGCCTTCAAGCCTTCCTCTACCAAATTCTTGGCTGTTCTGCCATAGGATTTCTTTTGAGACGTTGGGACTTAATTGCAACATTTGGATTCCAATCTGGACTTCAACTTTTGCCCAAGTTTAGGCACATTTGGCTTTTGCCCATTTCAGTAAGCATAAAGATTTAGATTCTGATTTTGCAGGCATTCCCACTGTGGCTTGCTTGCTTTGGAGCTAGGGTTTGATTTGGGCCTTTCTCGGGTTCACTGGCAAAAATTGCTCATTCGTTTGATATGGAAGTCCCCAGTAGGAACAGGGAATTGAGAAAGCGGGAGATAAGGGGTCGTTAACTCATGCAGGATTTATTATTTAGGGATACTTTGGACTTGTCTGCCATGGGGATTGCCTTTATTCCAGCCATTTGTCTTCAGTTACTGACATGGCTGCAACATTGCAGGCCAGAGATGCGAGGTTCCCCTGTTACAGTAGCTCTTCTATTCTATACTTGTTTAACTACAAGTTTTGCATCTTGCTATCCCCGCTTTTACTGAAAGAAACACAAGTTAAAGGCAAATTCAGTGTCAATGACTGATGGTTAATGGCTGGAATCAAGTTTAATTCCCACTGACAAGGTGTCTGGCCATGTCAGCTCCACCAGTGCAGGGACAGGTGAGCTGGCTTTCACATTTTCTGATCAGAGTGGGATATACTGGGATTGGGGCATGGTACAGACACATTAAATACAGTCACCCCCCTATGTGAGCTGTTTTGGGTGTTGAGGCAGTATAGCGATGTTTACCTGGCATGACACCTAAGATTAGGTAGACATTGCTATAGTGCTTCCAGACCAAATCCCAGAAAGCTGTACAGGGCTATGTTATGAAGTATATATGTGCCCTGTGAGGGAGAAAGTGTGCTGCTGTCGTGCTTCAGGGGTCCCTTAGGAATTTGAGAAACATGGTGATGGGTCTTTTAGGGGAAACCTCTGCTCCCCTCTTGAATGAGGGTCAGAAACATGTAGGAGGAACAGATCAGCTTTTTCTCCTACACTGGAAAGCCAAAGTCATCTCAAGAGAAGGGCTTCTAGATCACATTGTTCATCTTGCCATCTTTTCTTAACAGAGTATAATTCGTGTAGTTTTCCATGATCGACGCCTGCAGTACACAGAGCATCAGCAGCTGGAGGGCTGGAGGTGGAGTCGGCCTGGGGACCGCATCCTTGATATAGGTGAGACTATTTCATTATGGTCCTTGTGTAGTGTTTGGAAGTGAGGTGCTGCATGGTGTATGGTGTGTTTACTTGGGTGTTTGTTTTTTTTTTTATCCTCCTCTCTTAGAAAAATCTGTATATCCTTGGGAGGAAAGGAGATCTAGGACTATAGGTCCTAGATATATCATTTCATTCAAACGGATATATCATTGGTGGCTTGGCTTTTCACCTGCTTCTTGTAACTGTATGGAAATGCTTTCTCTTCTTCAATTTAATATTTTTAAAATTTTAGGGGTTTTCTTCTACAGATATTCCGCTGTCAGTTGGCATCTTGGATCCCAGAGCCAGCCCCACACAGCTGAACACTGTTGAATTTCTGTGGGATCCATCAAAGAGAGCCTCAGCATTCATTCAGGTAAGAGAAAAGTGATATTCCTATGGTAAATACAAAGGTGAGGTATCTTATAAAGATCTGAAGAGAGAGATGGCGTGTGAAGAAGAGGAAAAGATCAATCATGTATAACTAGTTTATAGGATACTTGCTAGTTGCTTGCTAGTTTTGAAGCAATATCTGCTCTAGCTGGGTTATTTAAAAAAAAAAAAAAGTACCCCCCCAAAAGCACATGGATGTTGCTTTCTAAGCACGAGTTTTATCTGGAGGAAACCATTCACAGCCTTTTAGTTTTGCTTGCTTTCCTTGTTCATGAGTGTTTCTTGTCCCAAATGCCAACTATGTGTTTTTAATCTGTGTGTGGGATTTACTTAAGTCAGAGGATGCTTTTCCTGATGTCCTATTTCTCTGTAGGCTCCTTGTTCTTCTAATTGTTTTGTCTTGGGGAACAGAAGTGAAAAATATTTTGAACTCTTCTGACTCTTTTAGTTTCTAGGGAGTAGCTAAAACCTCTTGTTAAGGCACACTGCAAATTCAGGGAGTCTAAACTCAGTTTTGCACAGCTTCAAACAGTCTCCAGAGATAAGCACAGCTTTTGTCTTGCCAGGTACATTGTATCAGCACAGAATTTACTCCACGGAAACATGGAGGAGAGAAGGGGGTTCCTTTCCGGGTGCAAATCGACACCTTTAAGCAGAATGAAAATGGTGAATACACAGAACACTTGCACTCTGCAAGCTGCCAGATCAAGGTGTTCAAGGTATGAAGTAGTTTTGCTCTGTCATCAACTAGATGAAGACACAAGAACATGCACAGTTTGTAAATTGTGTAGGAGTGGTGCTAATTGCAGCATAAAAGAACAAAGGCTTTTCACTAGATATGCTTAAAATCTTAAACAGGACTCTTGCACACAAAGCAATATAACCTCTGAACTACACAGCAGTTCTAATTAAATTCAAATGACCCAAGAGCCAAACTTAGACTGATGCCAGTCCATTGTAACTTGAACAGTATACAAACACTGAGATCTGGGCTGTTTGGATGTCTTAATAATGAGGAAGAAAACCCACCCAACAACTCAAGCCTTGACTGGTTAGAATGAAAACCCATTGGATAGGTGTCAGTGCAAAAATTAAATTTCTGTGTAGTGTAGACAAGTAGTGTCTAGAAGGCAGTGCCCTTCACTGGCTTCTGTCCTGAAGGTGATGATTTGTTACAAACCATACAAAAAAACCTAT
Organism: Anser cygnoides; assembly: GCF_040182565.1. NCBI lineage: Eukaryota > Metazoa > Chordata > Aves > Anseriformes > Anatidae > Anser > Anser cygnoides. Next base: position 27,971,592 of record NC_089878.1, read on the forward strand.
ATGGTCCGCTTTCTCAGGAATATATGGGATACTGGTTTAAGTCATTTTAAGTTAACCTATTACACTGATGATATTCAGGGTATCCACTGTGTTTCATTGTGTCTAGGCAATCAAGACAGCATGGGCATCTCCAGTTTCTTTGATTAAATCCTCCATGAACAGTGTGAACATAACTGGAGATCTTAAATAACCTTAGCTTGTTGCTGCAGAATTCCTGGGGGAGAGAAAGATGATTCTGTCCATCTTCAAAGCTTCTAATGTGGATGTGGCAGACCTGGAGCAACTTAAGCCTACAAAAACCTTGTTTTTTTTCTTGAAGGATCTGCTGCTTCAATTCTGCTCCTGTGAGCAGTGTCTTTCCTGTTCCAGGAGAGAGGGTGCAAATACCAGTTAAAGTGTATAATTCAGTATGCTCGTGGTCTGAAATCTCAACAGTATACCAACGTATCAAAAATCTCAGGATTGTGGTCAGCCTCGTTTGGAATTGCAATAGGCATTAATGGGAGGTGATATAGAAACAGTAGAGATGTTAGATTATTTTTTGTCTGGAAAATGCAGATCAGGTCTTGCCTCATATGTAGAGTCCCCATAAATCTTAAGGAGTCTTCTGTGAACAGATCAGAAAAAATCGGTTGGCTTCTGTCTCCAAACTTGTAATACTTGGCGTAAGGGAAAGCTTGTGCTTGTGCTTATAGCCTAAAGGAGCAGACAGAAAACAGAAGACTGACAGGGAAAAAATGGAGAAGAAGACCACCCAAGAGAAGGAGAAGTATCAGCCTTCCTATGAGACAACTATTCTCACAGAGGTAAAATGTTTTAGACATATGTTGCACTACTTCAGCATATTGGGAAACAGATTTCAGAGCAAATGCAGTCTAACTGAGCCTTGGAGATTCTTGTGGAGACTCTTATGCCAAGATCTGACTGAAATCGAGAGCTTAGTGAAATTATAATGTGTCTCTCATTGTTGAAGTTTATAAAAGCTTCCAAAATTTCTTATGTTTCAGAGTATAAACCAGTCCTCAACAGCCTATGTTTAAAAGAAATGTTTTCTCTTTCTTCTGCCATGCTCCTGGGCACTTGTTATGATACTTAGATGCCAGTTGTATGAGGTATTTTCTTCAGAACTGTTTGGCACAAGCTCATGTTGGAGATGGGGCAGTTGAGCAGATGAATAGGCTGTCTGATTAAATTATCAATCTGTTTTTCCGTGATTGTGCCTTTGAGGCTACTATTACGGTAGCTCTCAGAAGATTCTGGCTTGTACTCTAGGAATATCTGAATGTCTTACGTTCTGTGGATATGACTGTCATCTGGTACAGAGATGCATGTGTTTCTACACTTAGTCCCTTCGTTGCCAAGATGTACGTATAAGCTCACCCCAGGCTATAGAATTGCTAAGCCAAACAGACTCAAGACAATAGTTTAAAAGTGCTGTTCCATCTCCTTGTGGGAAAGTTTTGTAGTTTGAATTAGGTTTTTTTTTTTTTTTTGAAATGGCTTGTTGGACTTCTAAAAATGAGGATTTTTTTTCTTAACTTAAATAAACTTCCTGTTTGTGAGATCCAGCTTGTACCACTCAATTTTCAAGTTGCCAGGAGTGACCAGTGTGTTTTCTAATTCAACGTGGTGATTGTTAACAAGACTCTTGTGTACACAGACCTAATTCTACTGAGTTGGCAGATCCTAAACTCTTGCTATTAGCTCTGATACACTTTGACATATTGCACAGGGAGATGTGGGTTGCTAAAGAGTTAAATATTTGCTAGTGCCCTATGTGGAGATAATAAAACTCCAAAGCTACAGCTTGTCTTCTTTTTATCATTGCAAACAAGGACACTACAGAGCATTTTCTTGAGCTCTTGATGGCAGGGGCTTCCACAGGGCTAGATTTCTTCTACTGATTACAGTGGCATCAATTCACAACAAAGTCACAAATTCTAGCTAGTTGCTCTGGCTTGATACTACTGTGATGGAGTGTGGAGTTTGACTTGTATTTGTGAGGGCTTTTAGTAGTTTCATGTCTGTTTTGTCTTAAATTTTCCCTATGTAATATCCATTTATAACTTGAGCTCTTCAACTAATAGCCAGAGGTTTTAACAGGCTGGTTCAAATTCTGCTTTTTCACTGGTATAAACCTGAAGCAATGCCACTGGAGCGTATTTGTCACTCTTGCCTGGATTTAATTAGGGATTCATAATTGAGACCAGTGGTATTTCTGTATCATTGCTGCCTTCAGTCTGAGTTGACTTACTGGCGTTGCTCTGACTTACAGCTGTGCACACTTTGGCCCAGTGTTATTTGGGGACAGGCTTTGTGAAATGGGAGAAATGTGGAATGCACAACTGGAATCAATCTGGCCCCCTGACAGCCTGCTTGGAGTGCAGCGTAGGATCCATGGCCCGTCTCCTCCTCCCAGCAGGAGTGATGAGCTGGAGTTAGTGGCGTGGCAACAGCATGAATGTGGTATGAGAGGAGAATCGAATCCTTTATTTCCAACCTCATGAAAGTATCCCCGCTGCCTTTCTTCCAACAGTGCTCTCCCTGGCCAGATGTGCCTTATCAAATGAACAATGCTCCATCTCCAAGCTACAACAGTTCTCCCAACAGCTTCAACCTTGGAGATGGGTATGTAACAAATAAAATGCTCTGTTTTTCCTGTTGATTTGGTATCCCTTGTGTGTATGTGTTTTGTGTATCTATGCATTTCATATCCTGGAAGAGGTCAAGGACCAGTTAGCCTCTCAGTACCCTTCCTGGAAGGGGCAAGATATTTTCCACAAAGGTTTTAAGACCTTACAGGCAGGAATTCCTTGTAGTGCAGAGGTCTGAATGTCCACTGATTATGTGGTGGCTGGGAGATGAGCGTCAGAGAAACCACCTAGACAATTCAGGCCATAAATTTGTTCTCTTACTTTTCTGTGGGGGTCAGGCAACATACTATGCCCTGTTCCAGCAATTCTTAGTATCTTCCAACAAGAGCGTTTGAAGAGATTCTGAATTTTGAAAGCCTCTGAGTTGGTATTTCTCCCTTCTTTTCTGACTTAAGATGGCTTGGGACAGTATGCTGAATTCCCAGTTGAATGGGATTTAAAGAAGCTGTCTGGAGCAAAACAGGTTTCTAAGAAGGCATTCAAGAATGAAAGATAAACAGGAGGCATATTTAATTCATTAATATTGCCATCATAAAGAAATAAATGTAGTGGTCCTGAAATACCTAAGATAAGTCCTGTCAGTGTTTAGGGAGGGTCTATTAGAAATTTTGTGTAATGAACTACAGTTTAGTATGCTTAAAATAATACCAGAGCTGATTTAGAAGGTCCCTTATTATTCTGTTTTTGTGAAGAATCACTATTAGGCAATGGATTTAGTTAGGGGATTTTTGGCTCAGAATGGTTGAGTTTAGCCACACTTGTAGGTCACAACTTGCTTGGTTAGATGGGGTCACATTAGTAAGTCAGCTGTATGGAAAATCTTGAATGAGGTCAGTAAACGGAGTTTTTCCTCAGTGTTGAGCAGAAACTCAACTGAGCAACAGAAGCAGAGTTGTGGAGTTTTTGTTTGTTTGGTTTTTGTACTAGCCCAGATTTTGGAAATCTTTTTAAAAATCTGATGGAGAGAAAAATCAAGTCAATATGTAACTTGTGACAGTTGAGTCAAATAGAGAAGGGGGAGGAGTATGGGCACTGAATACAAAATTTAAAATAATGTTTTTTTCTCTTCCAACTTTATATAATTTTTTTTAGCAACAGTTCTCCAACCCACCAAGTGGAGCTCCTGCCTCCCAGCAATGATGTAAGTATTTGAGATCATGTTAATGTGGTGCTTTTCTTTTTTAGGACACTGGTGAACAGTTCATTTCAAGACCTTCTTATTCTTTTTGCAATGTAGCATCTCCTTCCTTCTGCTTCTATTCAAGATGCCCAGCAGTGGCTTCATCGTAATAGGTTCTCTCCATTCTGTAGACTCTTCTCAAGTTTTTCGGGTGAGTTTGAATGGTCCAATTATTTTGTCTTTATTCTCATTTGTAAGTGCAGCTCATGCTTCCTATCAATAGCATCTGCTGCTGGCCACTGTTGATGGGATCACTAGTCGGATCTGGTGTGGTTGTTACTTTGTTCTTAGGTTAGTTAGCATTTACCAAAACATGAATTGTAGAAATAAAGAAAATAAGTGAAGTTGGAAGGGACTTCTTGAGTTCATTAGCTCAAAACAAGTCCAATTAGATCAGGTTGCTTAGGGCCTTCTGCAGTTGTGTTCTGAGTATCTCCAACCTTGGAGGTAGTCCGTGATCTCTCTGGGTAACCTCTTCAAATACTTGACTATGCTCACAATGAAAAGTTATTTCCTTTTACCTAATCAGTATTTCCCATCTTTCAACTTCTGTCTGCTGTCTCCTGCCCTGTTACTGTGCACATTCGAGAAGAGCCTGGCTCCAACTTTATTGTACCCTCCTATTAGTAGTCATACACAGCATTAAGATGGTGGAAGAGAGAAGTATTTAAGATGTTGAAACCTTGAGGAGCCTTTCTCTGACTTGCTTGCATCATGCTTAAATAACCTGGTGAACATGGCAGCAAAAGAAAATTGGGACATTTAGCAGTGGAGAGTGTTAAGTAGCTAGCTTGTTTCTGTATTGTCTAGAATATCTTCCTATGGACCACTGCTCTTCTAGCGCTCTATTTTACAATGATTCATTTGCAGTGTCACCTCTCTCAATTTGCAACCTCTCCAGGCAAGTCTGTCTGATTTAGCTTTGTGGATTCTCTCCCCCTCCCCTATCCTGCTGACCATACACAAAATTTGGAAGCTAAGATTTGCTTAACTTCTGAAAAAAAATCTGAAATATGTAGGTGCTGACTTACTGAAGATGTCCAAAGAAGATTTTGTTCAAATCTGTGGGCCTGCTGATGGAATTCGGCTCTTTAATGCAATCAAAGGAAGGTTTGTACTTCTTCCTTCCTATTTTTCTTGTTATGGCAGCATCCCTGGATACTTTCAGTGTTAACTAGAAGTTAATCCTAGAGTTGTAGCATTTAGACTTCCTTTTAACACTTCAGAGGGTTATCTTAAAGGCTGGAGATCACAATGATACTCAAATCCAAGTGCTGCCAAACTCACCTGAGTTAAAAATGAAGCAGCATAATGTGGATTTCCAGTGATTTATTTACTACCAGATGATAGTTTCCATGTACCTCATATGTGACATTGCCTACAGTACCTCATCTTGTATCTCCATCACAAGTAACAAACAAAACAACCCCAGAGCCTCAGATGATTGTAAAACTTAATTTAGATGGCGATAACTTTGTAAATTCTCCAGCTGCTTAGAATTTAAATCAGAAAAGGAGGGTATGATGAACTGCATTGCAAATGTTGGATACTGTTTATTCTTATCTGGCCCTGAAGAGATTAAGGTGTTCTGCAGTCTACCACCACCTCTCAGGGCGCTCTTAGTAGACCTCCCTAAGTCATTTAGTCACCATTATCACGAATTAGTTGGTTATTTATGCACAGCCTGAATGATTCCATCTTTCATTGTTTGGTGGCTGACTGGAACAATTTTAGATCTAAATAACTCACTGCTGTCTTTTAATAATCTGTAGAAATGTAAGGCCCAAGATGACAATTTATGTCTGTCAAGAGCCAGAGCATAACAGGTCCCACCTCCACCAAAAACGAGAGAATGGAGATGGCAGTCTTTGTGGTAAGTTTTTATGTATGGATTTTGTTAAGCACTTGTCTGAAAATACGCTTTCTGCCTGAGCTTCTGCATGGTACAGCTTGGTATTGTGTGTTTAAAGAGGTCATACTTATTCCGGTTTTGACACTGTTAGGTTAGTTAGCTTAGTTACAGGGCTACATTCACAAGCTATCTAAACAATGACATAACAAAGGCTCTGTTCTGTTCTTAACAATTACTGTAGCATTAAAAACTACCATCCCATCCACAATTTGCTTGTAGATATGGCTTGTTTGAAAGTGTCCTAAGAAATGGAAGGCCGGTATGTCTTAAAGTGGGGTTCTAGTTCTTGGAATTTCAAAGCTTTTGAGGACTCACTGCTCTGAACTGTCTCTCATAACACGCTCCAGAAGTAGGATCACATAAGAATGGAGATCCTACTTAGTTCTAGCACATAGTATTATCTAGACACAGTTTTTCTACCTGGCTGTTTCTACCATTTGGATCAGATTTAAAAAATACTGTTATCTACAGTAATCTGATTCACTGAAGTCTTTAGTTTGTGCCTATGGTGTCAATGGGATAACATCTAATAAAATACTACTTTTGTGCAACATCTTATTATGTGCTTTACTGCTTAATCAGAGCTACTTTAAAATGTCAAAATTTAAAAGTATTAAAGTATATCATCCAAGAATAATGACATCCTTGTAAGAGATTATTTTTTTTTTTACCCTATTATACATGTTATCGTTAGTCCTTATGATTTCCTCTGGGCAAGATTGACATGGGTTCCATTTGCCTGCTGTAGCCAAATGTTAGTTATTTTTCCACAGATCATCAAGTTGCATATTTGGGGGCTGCTTTGAAGATACTAAGCATGCTTATCTACTGTCAAGATTTGAACCTTGATGTTAACCCCATACGGTTGTTGATATTGAGCATCTTGGTGTTATCTGTCATTACTATCCTATAATTACACTGTAATTACTTTTAACTTGTTGCAGTATATCATGCAATTTTCTTGGAAGAATTGACCACCTTGGAATTAATTGAGAAGATTGCAAACTTGTACAGCATTTCTCCACAGCAGATAAATCGAATCTATCGGCAGGGACCCACAGGGATCCATGTATTAGTGAGCAATGAGGTAAGGGATTAAAGCAAACTATCAGAGCTAAAACAGTTGTCTGTATTCTTGAAGTTAGAATGACCTTTTAAAGTATGGAATGAATTTTCAAGAAAACGTTGCAAGATCACTAATCCCAAAAACTTAAAACAAATAACTTAAAGCATATCATTCATGCATAACGTTGATTTTGGTGTGATTTTAAGATTTTGCTTTATAGAAGAGATTAAAAAAATAATTGATTGTTTCCTTTTCATTTTGGCTGCTTAAACAAATTCAGAAATGAAGATCCGAACTGAGTTTCTTTTAAAATGAATAGGAAAGCTTTCTGAAGAAGGCAAGTTTGAAAATCTTTAAGGCAATTATTCGTACATCTCAGCCAATGATTACAGCCACGTAATGACTGACTGACTACTGGGTCAGAGTTAGCGCTGTGTAAATGCATACTATGATTCACGGACCTCTGCTAGCTGTTTGTGTCCCATTATATGTTGGCTTAATTTAGTCCATTCCATTAACTTGTAGGTTAATAGTGAGTTGCCCTTCCTCTTTTTTCCCCTACTAAGTGACTTACTCATTCATGCACCAGAATCACTTAGGGAGCTTCCTATATAAGAAACATTGTTAAAACAAATGAAGCAGAGCATAGGTCTCAACTGGGGCCTATATTGAAGTCTGTAATGCTTATTCCTAAAGTCTCCTTGCTATTTCAGCCTGATTAAATCTGAAACCTTAATGCTTTATGGATGTAAAGTGCTTGGAGGCAACTCTTGGTAGGGGAATTACCTTAACCAGCTTGGGTATAAGGCTTTAACTATTTACTTAAGTCAATTATTAACAATGTCTATTGCTTTATTTTTGTGTTTTTTTTTTTCTTGTTTTAGTAGCATAGTGGCAAGAGTGAGGCACTGTATGAATGTACTTCATGCATCATTAGACACAGACACACGGACTGGCCAGTGAAGTTTGATTTGCGGGAGCAGGGGGTGGCTGTTAGACCCAAAAGAGTATAGGGAGATCAGTCTAAGGTAAAAAGGGTGTTTGATGTGAGAACTTAGAGCTGGAAGAGCTCTACTGCATGTACTGAATGACATTCAGTAGCTAGGAGAACTGTTTTGCTTAAAGCTGGATTTTCTGGGCTGATCATAGGTTCTGGTCACCTTCCCCCTGAAGTTAGGTGTCCACTGTCTGCTGCAGCTGTAGGAGACAGCTCCAGAATGTAATTCACCTCCTTTCTTCCACACAGCTGCTCTAGGATGGGATGAAACATTAACTGTGGACGAAGCTTAAGTGAGTGGTTCAGCTTGGATCTGAAGTGAGATGAGTCTTTTAGATAGGGGCCTCACTAGAACCTGCAAAGGTTCTGAATAGCTAGTTTCTCACGAATAACTCAGATAGCTTTAGATACTAATCTTACCATGATCTGCCTTGTCTCTCTTAGCAGTTTCATTAAGATGCCTGTGCTTCAACACAGTACAAATGGGTAAATGATTCCTGCAAGCACAGCATCTCTAGTACTGTCTGGTCAAAATAACCAGGTGGACACTTCTGAAATGACATTATGTTAAGAACATTCCTTTATTCAGCAAAGTGTTCATTCCTCAGGGCTGACCACCTCTAGGTATTATCCCAGATGCTAATGTAAACGTAGCTGAGCTTCATGGTTCTGCTCAATGTGTGTGTATAATATGTGTATGTGTGCGTGTATTACTATTGCTAGAATTTAGGAGAGGGTCTATGTTTATCCAGCCTAAAACGGAGTTGTGCCATTCAAGTCAACTAAGAGCATAATCTGTAATAAAGTAGCTAGAGTGTTGTAAGAACTTGCAGGATCAAGAGTTGCAAAGAGGGTGGGTAAAATGCTGAACAAGCCAGATCAGTTCCAGGCAAGCACTTCAGTATAAGTTTCTCTTAAGCACATTAGTAGCTGTAAGGACCCTGATTAATCATTCATGTACTTTTAATGATCTGTGGGCAGGGTTACTGAGAAGTATGTAGGACTAGACACCAGAATTTGATAACTTTTCTTTAAAGGCAATACTGACACTGAAAGAATCTTAAATTAAGTTGCTAAAAACATTTTGTGTTGGCTTTTTTTCTTCTACCCTTCAGATGGTTCAGAACTTCCAAGATGAATCTTGTTTTGTTATCAGCACATTAAAAGGTAAGTATTGCTGCTCCTATTACATGTTTCTAAAGATATTTTTCTCCTTTCAACGGGACTAAACTTTATCACAAACTCAGTGCTGGTATCCTGAAGAGGAAACTAATCCAATTTGATGTAAGTCAAGAAGTTGCATCAAATTACTGATTGATCTATGTTTTTTTCTGTTACACTGTTATAAAACTTACATGATTACTCAAATACCACTGCCATAAATGAGCAGAAGGCCTTCTAGTAAAATGATAAAAGATTACAATGTTGTATTTTTTTTATAAATGTTTTGACCTAGATGTTCAACATTGATTGTCATGAATGGGTTGTGGAACAAGAGTGCAAACTAGTGAAAACTACCTAAGAAAACCTGGATTTATTTGTTTGTGTTGTTTTCTAAAAGCAATGAAAAGATGCTTTGCGTTTCTTTATTACAGCTGAAAGCAATGATGGCTACCACATCATTTTAAAATGACCGTGCTGCACAGAAAGACTTTAACAGCCTAAAATTTAGTGCCTCACTGAGATTGCTACAATCTTGACTGGAAACATGAAGAACCTTCTGGATAAAATGCTCCTATGAACTAAGAATTACCAAACAGCTTAAAGAAAAACTTGCTTTTACAGATACACATTTTTTTCTTTGAAGCTGGAGTTAAGAACACCCTCAAAGCTTGTACATGTTTCTTCCTTCCTCCCTTCCTCTCTTCCTCTCCAGTCTTAAAAATTGTTGAGGTTTCTGCTTACTGCTTAGAAACATCTGCCTTGTACTAAAGGGAAATGAAAGATAAACAAAAACCAATTCTCTAGACCCCTCATGGTTGGGTGAATTGTTTTATTTACAGTTCTGAGTGTTTCTTGCTTTCAACACACACCCTGTTGCTGATGGACATAGGCTCCCTGTGGCTCCTCTTTTACTCTTTGAGGTGGAGGGCTTGGGGCTAAATCCAGGAGCAGATTGAGCAACGCAGACGATGGATTTGGTGCCCAGTCCCCATCCATAGTGTCAACCCTGGAAGCCTGCAATTAGCTGCTTCCCATTTGTAGATGTGCTTGAAGTCCCAAGACCTTAGTCTGACCCGACAGAGCTTCTTTAATGCTTATCCAACAGAACAATTTTTGCAGGGTTCAAGGGAGGACAGGCAACCTAAAGCAAGCTGTTCAGTACTGTATTATATCTTTAGCTTTAGAGTAGTCTCCTTGCATGGAGTATAAAAGGGTTTTCGGAGGAAATGTTTTGAACATTGAAGGCCATAGAGCTCATGACAAATTCATATCGCAGATTTATTCTACTCTACAAAGTGTTAATTAACTGCTGTCTTTACTGTAACTGGGAATTACGTTTTGTGATCTTGGTGAGTAACAGGAGGAGGAAATCATTAAAGTAAGTAAAACTGAGTTTAGATTGAGCCCAGGTAATGGATCATCTTAGTTGCTGCTTCTTATGTTCTTGCTGTTTCACTCTGGACTCCTGTTTCAAATATCCTCAACTACAGTTAACCCCCACACCCCTCCCCAGGTCTCTTGGGATGCCATCCAGGCTCCATGAAGCTGAAAAAGTGGTTTTCAGTGATGTCAAAGGCAAACTGGATCACACCCTTCTTGCATGGATGGATGATTTTGGCAGCTAATTAATAAGGCTGTCTCCCAAACTGAATGGCTATCTAGCATCAAATTCTTCTGCTTGAACATTTCATTTCTCCCTGAATTGAGACAGAAAACTGAAATACCAACATTTTCCTGGAATGGAAATTTTTTGAAAAAAAAAAAAACAAAAAGAGAAATTGTCAGTTGGAAAACGCTGAATAAAACGTTCTAGCGTTTTGGAATGGAAACGTTTAATTAAATCCATTTGACCCTTAAAGCAGCATCAGTTTTAGCTACTGTCGCAGACCTCAGAAATTACCATTAAAGTGCCTTGTGCGCCATGTCTCCCCTGGGGCCGAGCTCCTTGGCTGGATGTCAGATCCCATGGTGCACTTACCATGGGTTAGTCAAAGGGGGAGTGCGTCATGAAGGCTGGAGGGCTGCCCAGGAGCCCAGCCTTCTGGGAAAGGGGGATGTGCAGACCGTGAATTAGAGCTCCCAGCTGACACCGGAGGAATTCGGACAGACGTGGACTGATAATTTTTCTGACAAAAAGGATGTGTTTCAAGTTTTCCCAGCAGAAATAAAGAGCAAAGTACTGAGAAAAGCATTTTTTTTCACTAAAAGCATGAACTTTTGTGCAAACCCCCCACTACCAAAAGAAAAACAACAAAAAACACCCATCCCCACAATTTTTTTTTAAACCAAAAATAATACTAGAATAGAAAAACTGTGTTACAATGGGAAAACCTTCAGCCAACTCATCTAATTGACTAACATTGCATACTTAGGCATGATCTTGCACAACTGGCTGTCCTGGATGCTCTGTGAATCGTAGCATTTATCCAAAAGAGACTTTCATGCTTTGGGACATGGCAGTTCCACCCTGTGAAGTGAAGGAGCTTGAGGCTGCTTGGTTGAGGATCAGGTTGCGTAGGTGAGAAAAGTTGTGAGTAGTCTCTTGGAGTGAGGTGGTGCCAAACAGAGAGGCTGGGGGTAGCTTTGGGGGAAGAAATGCCTTTTTGGAAGATGGGAAATGCCATCTTTCTGAGGAAGATGAGGCCACATGAAACTTGACCCTGCCTTGAAGTGAAAGTGCCACTGAAGGGGAGCCTGTGACTGACCAAAACCTTTATTTCTGGTCAAACACTGGAACCAGGCTTCCTATAGATGTAGTTGATGCCTCATGCCTGTCAGTGTTCAAGAGACTTTTGGACAATGCCCTCACTAATATGCTTTAACTTTTGGTTAGCCCTGAAGTGGTCAGGAACTTGGACCTGATGATCGTTGAAGGTCCTTTCCAGCTGAACCGTTCTGTTTTCACACCCAGACTGAGCTGTTCTTGCTGCCCTTTGTGGCACTCAGGAACTTTGTAAGTCCCAAGGCAGGTCATGGTGGAAGGTGGACTCCTTCCCTGTAGCCACCCTCTCAGCTCAAAACTCCCCAGAAGATGGGAGGGCAGGCTTCACTTCCTCCTGCAGCTACTTGCCACCAAGCACTGTAGGCACTGCCGAGCTACATCCATGTTTCCCTTGTGTCCCTTTTGTGTCGCTGCACTCTGAGGAAAATTAAGTACATAAATGGCAGAAGTTAAGGTTATTGGCCTAGGCTGAACGATGTCGTAGAGGTTTATTCTGCCTGAGAGGCAGCTGTGTCACCCCCTGGCTCTGCGGCCTGCTTGTCAGGGGGCAATGGGGCGTCCCCCGGCCCCAGTTGTGGCCCCGCAGTTCCAGTTAACTTCCGAAATGGGGAAGAGTCCAGCTTTGTTTGTGAATAGGTGGGACCTACATGCCACTGTGTGCCAGGAGCTGCTGTCTGGTTTCTCTTGCGGAAAATGCTGTGGAAGATGTACATTGGCTACACTTTTTCATGCCATTTTGTAATATTGGCCCGATACTGTGTATCTGGCATTGCTGCTGTTGGCATACAACTGAGAGAGGTGGATCTGGCCTGACCAGAGGGATTTAAATTGGAGTTGCCAGATATAGTCAGTACCTGATCCACTTACACGTGATAGCCCTGCAATTCAGGGGGACAGCAATAGTGAAACACAGCAGTGCAAAGGAAGGATAGAGGCAGCTTTGCTGTCATGGTTAGGGACTAAGAACTGTTTGCTTATTTTTACGAAGTATAACTCGTTCTTGGTTATTTTAGAAACAAATCTTGCCCATAAGGAAGTACATGCAGAAGTCCTAATGCTATTTCTGTAACGCTTGATTAATTTTCAACAAAAATAACTCTGTTAGGGCTTTGTTATATTTAGATTTTTAAAATCAAGTAATTTTATATTGATATAAGGATGAATCTGACATTATATCTTGCTCTCCTTTCTATGCTGTAAGAAGGTATACCAGAGTACACAATCATGTAGATTATAAATATTGTTCTACGAGGTAGGCTCTACAGTTTTAATCTATGTTAGCTTGTTTGTTGAGCTGTATAACTGTAATGTGTATGTAAGGCTAACGCCTACTTGACAGAGTAGTTCTAGTCCTTGTTGAACCTCTGTAGTCCCAACAGAAATTTGGAGGCTCATCCTCAAGTAGCATACACACCCATGAACATCTAGACACAGCTAGCTGGGTGTCTGGAAGAATGACAAGTTACTTCCGCTTGTCTCTGGCTGTTCGAAAAACGCATTGCCCCCTTTTCCCCTGTTGCCTGATGCTGTGTAACCAACAGGTGGTTGTGTGTGAGCAAACTGACTGTGAACCATTGTGGCTGAGAAGGAGCGCTTGTAGTGGCATTGGTCAGAGCAATGTTAGTGTGAGACTGGGCTGCAGACAAACCTTCCTCTCTGCCTCGCAAAACACAAAAGCAGCCCCTTGGCCTAGTGAAGATGGTGAGTTTGTCTGTACAGAAACCAGGTGAAGCCTTCAGATGTTAGGGCTTTACTTCAGATGAGTGGCTTGTCTCACCTGTGTAAGTGGCAGGTGATTACCTGATTGCTTAGGCTGTCCCTGTGATTACAGAGGGTCTGGCATCCCTGGAGAAACCCATTCACCCTATTTGAAAATCTGACAGCCTCCAGAAGGAAGCTTTTCATTCTTCGAGAATAAAGGAAGCACAAATGAGTAATCTGGGCTAGATGTCTAAGTTCTAGACAGACTAAAGGCAAGGGAGATAAGCAGCTCCTGCCCCCTGCCATGTGAATGTCCCAGAGGTATCTTGCATTTACACTACTCTTAAGTGCCTGTTACATTTTGTGTCTTTTTTCTTCTTTCTTTCTTTCTTTCTTTTTTTTTTTTAAGTAACAAATGAAACCTTCTGTTCAAAGTAATTTAAATTAGACTTTTTTTATCTCTGCATGTTAAATTTGTAGGACAGACCTTTATCAGCTCTGGGTTTTAGGAGTCTTAACTAAGCCTTACTTAAGTAGTGTGGTACCCCAAACTGTCATCATGCATAGAACCTACAAGTAAAAGTGGTCTTTCTGGGAATGAAATGGCAGGAGAATTGTTACATGATTAAAAGCCGTATGACTCCAAGCAGTGCTGCAAAGCCTAAGCCTGGGTTCTTACCAGATCCATACTGGCTCTTTGGAATTATTTCACTGATTGTTACATTTTCTCTGAAAACTAAGTAAATTGATACAGATCAGTTAGTACGACTGTGACAATGGTCTGAGAACCCTTAGAAATGCCCGTTGTATGCCATTTCAGGGCAGAGGAGGAAGGGCACAAATAATCTGGTGATAGAAATTTGTGCCATGTGCCTGAGGTGGTAGGACTGGTGTTTGTAAAATTAATGCTCCTGTTCTTTCAGCGCCCTGCTTGGTTAATTGGCTAAAACCTAAATAATAGTCCAATCTGGAAAACACTGAAATTCTTATCGTCTTGGTGTGAAATTTAATGGACAGAACTTTCAGGAATTGCAGGTGGTAAAATGATTCTTGCAATTGAGAAGTCCTGAATGGCACTCTCCTTATAATGTAACATATACATATTTATGCATATATATATATACACATACATACTGTACTGTATCAACACATATATGTGCTGAGTACTTGTGTCCTTTGGCTTTAATTGGTACTCTGCTTTGTTTAATTGCATTTCAGTGTAAAGAACTCTTGTTGGTCAAGCTTTGAAACCCAGTTATTCCTTGAGCAGAAATGTAAAAGTCCATAATAGCAGCTGTAGGTGATTTGGAGATGGTACACTTGGAGTGATGTAAATTTGATGAATTTCTGCAGTATAAATTCCAGGCCTTGGTGAAGATGAGTATATTCTTGCACTAGCACTGCAGCTCTATAGTGCAGCTTCTGAAAATAAGTTAAAGAGAAATAGATGGCTCAAAGCTTTGTAAATTAGTCAGAGCTACTCCCTAAGCTGAACAGCCATATGGTGAATTTCCTAGCTTGATGTTGTATTGCTTAAGCATTGGCTGTAATTCTAGCAATCATCTGGTGGATGACTGGGACAGGTTTTTTTTGTCTCTGTTTTTGTTTTTGACTGTTCTCAGAGAAATACTTGTATTCAGACTGTAGCTTGTCTTTCTCCTCCAATTATTAAATGGTTTTACTTTATGCTAGTAGTACAGATATTTTCTTAAGATTATAATCTGCTTGACAGCACAGGGTACTCAAAGTGGGGAGTGTGTGTTTGGTGTTGATCATAGCTACTGTAAGTGAATAGCAGAAGGCAGACTGGAGGTGTATGCTAACATCCTTGTCTCTCTTTTAAAAAGGGGTTAAGCTGGTGCCTAGTTTTTTGTGCATTTCCGATTTGTACTTTTTTTTTCCTCCTTTTTTGGACATTCCCTCAAAATTCTTCTGCTCCCTGTGGGGGGACGCGTTGGTAAGCAGCTGGTGTGCCTAACTTTTCCTTAAGTAGCCTGCTGTTTTTCCAGTTTGCTTGGGGTGAGCGTTTATCTTTCAAAGGGCTATGGGAGTTACCTCTCTTCACTGACAATGCAGCCATTCGAGATGGGCGATGCTGACCCTGAAGTTGGCGTGATGGGCGAGGGCGAGTGGAGGTGGGTAGATTGGAGGCTGAGGCGTACCAGTTGTGAGTAAATACTGCCACACTTTTTGTCTTTTTGTTTGTTCATTTTTTTGTACATGAATTAAAAAAAAAAAAGCATATTTTGCACTGGCTATTGTACTGTTGTGCAGAAGAAATCTGTATCTAGAATCTGTGCTCCAGTCAAAATGCAAATAAACCTGTTTGTAAGAACTGTGTGTTTCATCTCTGCATTGCTTGGCATGGATGGGTGCAGGAGAGCAGCGCATCGGCAGCTGTAAGGTGCTGAGTGCCCTCTCAGAATCGGCGGGAGTGCAGTTTGCAAAGTGCTGGTGCGAGAATGTCAGCAATAGCCAAATGTCCTGCAGCCATACTCTTCTCATTGGGACTGAATTCATTTCTCAGCAACACAATGCGGAGAGCAGATCGCGTTTAACCTGAGTCCGGGCATGGGGAGAAGTGCCTAATTCTTACTGAAGCAGCGACAGAGAGAACACAAACTGGGTTAGGCAGCAGCTGGCTGTGGGCTTGCTAAGCAGAGGACACAGGCATTTCAGAGCCTGGTGTTTGGTGACAGGAGAGATGAGCAAAATGTCCTTCCTGATAGCATGCTCTGTGCTATTTAGTAGCTGTTAGATATGCTGGAGAAGAGGCAGTGAGGTCTGGACATGAAGCATTCCCAGAGGTTTGGCTGTAAGCATTTCAGCATCCTCTAAGGGCAAGGCATACCTCTAATAATACACACATTCAAGAGATGGAGACAGATGTCCTCTGTCTCCAGCTGGAGAAGATGGAGCCCACCTGGCAAATGTTATCTTCCAGCAGCCAAACTTGGCATTAAGGTAAAGGAGTGCAAATGGATATTCTACCACATCAGGGTGCTGCTTAATCTTGATTAGCACTTTCTGCAGATGGTTTAAAAGTGAGCTGCTTTGCTCAAGATCTATTTGACTTCAAGAGCAATTTTGGCTCCTTTATTTTGCTGGAATATTTGAATCACAAAGCTAGAAAATGTAGCATGTGCCTCTGTGTAGTGTAAGTTCATATGCAAAGTGTAACAGCAAAGACAATGTTTCTAGAGGCAGGTGGATGAGTATTTTTCAGGGGGGCTATCTCCTGCAGGGGCCGTCCCCAGGGATTGTGGGATGATGGAGGTGAATCCCTCCCTGACACCCCATGTGAGGTGCACCTGAGGATTGCACACACCAGCTGCTGGCATGGGTGCTTCCAGCCGAGCTCCATGCAAAATGGTCCCTCTTCTATAAGCTTGACCCGTGTGCTGGCAGGCATTGCTAAATGCAAAAATGGTCAGAGGATTGTTTATCTAGAATTGCCTGATAGAGGAACTTTAATAGCTAGCAGAGAAAGAGGTAACACTGCACATTTTAATTACTGTGGTACAGACAGCAATAGAGAAGCTTATAAGAAAAAGATCTCCTTGGGAATGCACTCAGAAGTCAGCGGCAGCCGTGATTATGGCTGGACAGGAGCTGAAAAGAGCTGGTCATGAGTGAGGAGAGCCAAGGCCTAACACTGGAGCTGCTGAGCCAAAGCTGTGACCTAATTTCATATAAATCTTCAACAGCAAGCAAACATTTCAGAATTAGTTTTCCAATTTATGAAACAATGCAGTCTTTCAGTGAAAAGAATTAGTCACAACTATGGAGCAGGTAGGAAAATACCTTCCCTCACACTCGTTTGGTGAAAGAAGCTGAATGCTACTTGAGCTGGGTAGGAAAGATTTGACCCTGCAATGATTTATTTATTTTTAGTATATTACAACAAAGATTAGTTGTCCCACATTGGTCAAACTAGCATTTCTGATGAACAAAAGCTGCTCAGCTCCCCAGAGAAGCATGGCCAGGTGTGGCAGGGCAGCCTCTGTGCTTTGGGATGCACCAACCTCTCCTGTTTCAGGAAGGAACTGAGGTGCCAAGTGCTACGATGAACCTAGGGAAGCAGGACAGGCTGTAGTGTCCTGGCTTTCACACACACAAAAAATCACAACCAACCAAAAAACCCCACCAAGTCTCTTCTCCCATTTCATGGAGAGTGGTGATGTGACTCAGGCATAAGTGTGAATTACACTCGATATTACACTATGCAGGTAAGTTATAGCAGTAAATAAAATCTATTTGGGGGTCTGTTGAGTAAGGACAACAGACAGCTGGAAAAAACACGCCATGTTTTACATAAAGCAAAATGAAGCAATAAAAGACGGTATACCACCACCCTGGATAAGGTCCCCCAGGTGCCAGTTCAGCTATGTCCTTATGTTGGGACTTTTAAATTAGCATCTGCTTGCTTACTACTGTGGGTGTAGAGGCACAGGGCCCTCATTCCTCCATTTTCCTCTGAGGATGCCAGGTAGATATGTTAAAAGGGCTGCTTATTGTGAATATATTTATTATTTATATATACACTTTTTTTATTTCTTTTGCAGTATATTCTTAATCCTAAAATATTCCTGTTGCAAACAGTGCTGCTATCCATTTTGCAGCTTAGAAAAGCCTCAGTTCTGATTTCACTGATAACAAGTTCTAAGCAAGTATAACACATCTGGAAGAAAGATTTGATTAGCAGGTACCCAAAATTAACCAAGAATATTAGCGACTGAGAAATCATTTTCCAAGGGTGAAAATTCTGTGAAATGATGAAGCTCTGACTATGCTTTAGAGAGGAGAGGTGCTAGAAACATGTAAGATGGCCTCGAGCAAATGCAACACCAGGAGGAACTTCTTCACGAAAGCGTTATCAAAGCTTAGCATCTCCCAGAAGGAAGAATTTCTGGAAGGCTGGCAGCACTTTGGGAATTAAGATCTCCATGACATCACCTAATAGTTTAACCCGTGGGAGGAAAATCAGGGAAAAGTTGAGTGAAAAACGAGCGTGTGACTTTCTGCAGGAAGAAAAGAGTGGCTGAGGCTGCGTGGCCGCAGCAACCAAGGGAAGGAAAGCTCAGCGCGAAAGCATGGAGACTGCATACATTAAGCCAAGTGCATGCTCTGACACAGCTGTCCTGAGGACAAAGAACATTGTCCCGGGCAAAAAAATTATTCCAGAACCGCCCACAGTTTCCTGTTTCCAACATATTTACCTCATTTCATGGTGGGGCCTATGTGGCCACAACTTTTGTTTCCTGAGGCAGCCATATTTGCGTACTCTCACATGTGTGGCCTGAAAGCCCAAGTGAGAGCATGGGGACAAATTTGGTGACTGCTGAAGTTAACTAGTGGGGAAAGAAAAAGGCATTCTGCCTTGCTTTTTAAAAAGCTTTGGCCTCCTGGCTCTGGCTCTGCTGACCCCTGCCATACTTGCAGAAGAGGCA
Source organism: Anser cygnoides (assembly GCF_040182565.1). Lineage (NCBI taxonomy): Eukaryota > Metazoa > Chordata > Aves > Anseriformes > Anatidae > Anser > Anser cygnoides. The sequence continues at coordinate 27,990,438 of NC_089878.1, forward strand.
TTCCTGTTGCCAAATAAATACGCACACTTCTGTGTCACTGATCAAAAACACGTGTCCCCCTCTTGAGCACCTTGCTTAGCAGCACAACCTACTGACAGCCTGCTCAGGAGGACACCTTGCTCAGCAGCTGTTTAAACGAACAAATTGACTCCACAGGTTTGGTAACAAAGGCAGGGAGGAGGGTTTTGTGTTACTGGCCTCCTCTGCTTAGATTGGGTGCTTGGACATAGGGAACCCAAGCCTCCCAGTTAGGCCCTTCTTACTGGTTTCTGGAAGACACAGTGTCTCTACATGGACAACACAGGCCACTTCATGATACCAGCATTAAGTGATGGATGAAGATGGGTGGTGGGATTGTTCCACAGAGTCTTGTCTTTGGGCACATTTTAAATGATCAGTCAACAAACAGTTTTGGATGCTTCTTCTTTACTCCCATCTTCCCCCAAACTAGTAACTGCTTGCTCTATTCCAGGATTGTTTGGAGAGTGGGTTAAGCCAGCTGCTGGGTTAAGGATGTCCTTGCTCATGCAAAGTCATGACAGAGTAGACTGTTCTGCTTCATGATGGTAGCAAATGTGCCCCCAAATTATTGTGGGGTTGTCTATCAGTGTTCATGGTGGATAATTATCTGGCTTGACCTTGAAGACTATCCATGATGGGGAGTTCACATGTGGGGACATGCATGTTATTGCAGCAGTAGGAGTAGGGCTGGGGTGTTGTATTCCTGTTTTATATAACCCTGTGTGGACTGGAGCTGAATCCCAGTAATGGTCTCCAAGGTTTGCCAAGGCAAATTCAAGCAATTAGTTGACAGCCACCATTAGCTGACAGTCACTATGGCAAGGAAGCAACTTACCTTTCACCTAAACCCCAGCATGAATCACTTTTAACACCACAAGGACAAAGTGGCAACAAGCTGTTGACTCACTTCAAAATTCATTTGCCAGAAATGACTCAGTAAGCAACCTGTGAGAAAAAAAGAGCATCGATCCTCCTGTGGTGTTTCTGAGGCAGCATGATGCCCGTCGTGCAGAGCAGAAGCCACAGGGAGCTGCATGGAGTCCGAGGGAGGGAAACCATCGCAGTCCTGCCCGACACACACAGCTGAGCAGGGTCCTGCTGTGTCCTACGTGTGTGATGCAATTTTGGTCTTTTTTTTTTTTTTCCCCCCACTTTCCAATTCTTGATACAACAGTTGAATTTTTGATCTAATTCTGATGATTATGGTCACATACTGGACAGCTACATAAGCAAAGCACTTGAGAAAACAATTACTTTAATTCCTGGAGACCCCCACTTTAAAACAATGAAACATTTTTTCCTCTCCTTCAAACACCACCAAGTAGCATTAATCCATTTCCTTTCAGGCTCTCACACCCACAGGTGATGTCTCTCTTGTTCTCTGTCAGTGAAGAAGTCCTTTAAAAACACAGTTAAATGCAAAGCCGATGAGCCCCAGGAGTGCAAAGACAAGGAGCAGGAGCCCAAACTGAGAACATGTCCTTCAGCAATGTCTGTGTTCATCAGGGCTCAGTGGCCATAGAGGAGAGTTAGCCAAATTGCCCAGGTCCACCAGGGCCCATGGGAAGAGTCCATCAGCAGGAAGGGAAGGGCCATCAGGGGCCCTTTTAAACATGCTTTTAAAATGAAATCCCCATGACACTGCAGCATTGCAGAACTCAGATAACCCCAAATGAGCAGACTCGTGATAAAGTTATGACCGGTTGCCACCCATCCCAGTTGAATGAATATGGGGATATGTATGGAGAAGAGCTCAGGTGTGGAATAAGAGATAATAAATATAAAAGGCATGCATTAAAAAAAAATAAAAATCTTATTTAACACTCAGTAAGCACAGGAAGAATGGCAAGACCTTAAACTCCATCATGTTTATCACTGCACTCATGTGCATCACTGAGTTAATAATTGACTTAAATATACTGATCCATTGTGACAGTACATGTGTTGTCTGCAGCGTCTATTCAGGGTGTGTCCCTATGCATAGGACAATTTTTAACTTAATTCTTTTTGTGGAGATTTATAGCTGGAGCCAGGATGGACAATTAAGTAAAAAATTAACAGGATATTTCGGTAGACAGGAATACAAGGACATTAAACCCCATCACAGCATTGCTCTGAACCCCCGAGTCTGAGTCACATCCCTGGGGCCCCTTCTCAGCACCTTTGCCTGTCACCATCAGCAGGTGCCAGGTGGGCTGAGGGCAGGGAAGCCTCTTGTTAGTAAGTTTTGGGGAAGAAAATGATGGTCCTGAGTTAAGAATGACACTTTTCTCCCTACACTTGACACATGTGGCTTTTTGGGGAGGTCTTGGAAGGAAGCCAGGGCTGGAAATCCCTTGTGATTGCAAACAAGCTGGCAGGTGCCCCTGGGAGTTCTAATTCAGGTTAGTTTAGGTTAAATCAGGTTGGTCTGTGCTGAGGTCAGCCTTGCTGCTATGGAGATAGAGCTCTCCCTGCACAAGGTCAGGAGACCAGGCTTGGTAAACCCAGATGCCCTCCCTTCCTAGGTGGCTGCAGGGGCAGTAGTGCTGGGCCCCAGCCCAGGTGAGTGACTGAATTTGTGTGATGTTAACTGCTGGTGTGTATTGCACTTTGTGCTGGGCTTTACTATGCTCCTTAAAAGTCTGTCCCAGGTGTATTAAGGTCTCAATGTAGAATTCCCTATTGCTTTCCTTTTCTCCCAATTCTAGCAGCATTTTCTCTACCTCTCTGTCTTTCTCCCTCTCCTCTCATTTCCTTGGGGTTAGGTAGTACCTGGTCTGTGCTGGCTGTCCTACAAGGATTTGGCTCTATAGCAATTCATGCTGCTTCCTTAGAAATTAAATTAATGGCTTAGTTTGGAGAAGTTTTGTGATGGGAACCTCTAGTGATTGTGATAGCCTTCTTCTAGTGAGTGATGTTTCACGTGCTCTTTCTGCCTTGTCCCTTAAGGGTCTGTGTGACCTGAGGTTTTGCCTATCTGGTTACATAAATGAGACAACTTCTGGGTGATTCAGAGCAAAAAGTGGTCACACAAGCGAATAGCTTTCAGACCCCAAACCATAAAGCCAAAGTCTTGGGGTATCCGGTGGCATTGCCTACTGCTCCGTGCTATGTTGGCCCCTCCCGATGTGGTTCACCTGTGGGTCTTTGATCTATTACCAGCCCAGTGCAGGTTGTGTGGTGCTTTGTAGTGGTGGGAAAGGCACAAGGATGAAACTAAACTAATTACAGGCTGGTGATTTTGCACTTAATTACTCCTGAAAACTGGCAATATGGATGAAACTTGCTCCCAGTCTTAATATCAGGTTTCGCTGTCTTGCCAGATTGTATGACTGACGTCAACCTGTGATTGTAACAAAGGCTATAAAATCATAGACTTGTAAAATAATTTAGGGTGGAAGGAATCTCTGGAAGTGACCTGGTCCAGATGTTGCTGAAAGCAGGGCCAGTCCAGAAGCTGCTCGGCATCCTGCAGGGTCAGCAAGGGGAAGCCTGCGGCCAGTGCTAGCCAGGATATCTGTCCAGAGATCATAATGCTCCATTTTTGCCTCAGATAATGTATTAATGCACCCGCTAAGAAAAGCTTTTGTCTTTCCCGTGTTGGGTGGGAGGAAAGTAAAATAACACAAGCATGCCAAGCCATAATTAACTTTCAGTTCATCCATGAAGAATTACTATTTAAAAAATGAATTGGGGACTATTTGTTTACTTAATAATTTTTCCCAGCAAATAAAAAAAATATAACTTGACAACCACTTTCTACTAAGCCAGGCAGTTCTTGTGGAGATATGGCTGCCAACTAATATTATAACTTGTCACAATGGAACTGAACGCATATTAATTGCAAATACAGATCTCCAGTTTAACTCATAGTGCTGCTTCGCAGTGAGGTGGGATTGTCGGTGCTCAGGTGGGCTTTAAGCTGGGGTGAAGCTGCAGTGTGGATGCCTTCTGCCCTGCGTGTGCTGTGGTACAAGGTAGTGTCTGCTGTGTTTTGAGCAAGCCATGCTGTGAGTGCGTTAAGTGTTTAAGCTAGGATCTTGTGCAATCTGGTGCATGTAAATTTCCAGCTCTGCTCACTTGCTTTGGTGTCCCATGTAACCCAGCTCTGAGGAGGTGCATTAATTCACCTTTTCGTGTATATGGTAAAACACACAGTCAAAGGAGAAATGGCAGCAGAGCTGGTGGATAAGAGAAATCAACACTTAAGTTACAGGCTTGAAGTCAATTAAAATGCAAGACTTCTCTTTGGTGCGTTTTAATTTGAAGAGAGAGGCTACAATAGGCAGGACTCAGTCGTGAAGTCACAAGGACTTCCAAGGAGCTGCATGCAGGAATAAACCTGAGCAGCTGTGTTGGAGTGAGGACTTAAATGTCCTTTAGTTATTCTGAGGCCTTTTAGATAGGAAACACTTTGTTCCACCTTAGTCCAGAGGCCCCGAGCTAGTGCATTGAGCATCTGGTCCGTTGGCACAGAAATAATGTCAACATCTTCTCTTCTGAAATACTTAGTAAACAGCTTGTTTTCCAAAATGTGTAAATAATAACGTTGTATAGCTTTTCTTTTTCCCCCTCTTGTGTCACCTTCACTGCTTCATTAGTATATGTTCTCATGGAATTTCATTTTAAACTTCCCTCAAAGAGTTTACCTGTCTGCTAGGGTTTTTGAGGAAGGAAAGGCCTTGTTTCATATCTGGTGAGTCCACCCCCCAGCCCTTCAGTAATCTATATTTAGGGTGAAAGTACTACTCCAAAACTGTGACTCAACCAACGGTACACTTATGCTTGTTATTCAAAAATACTCCTGCCTCATTTCCAAGATGGGATGTTCTCACACAATTCATCAGATTTTTTTTTTTTTTCCCCTTGGCTAAGCATAATTTAATTCATTGTTCACCTCAGCAAATGAAGGGCAGCAGACCAGGGTAGAACACCAATTGCCTAAGGTACATTTCTGCTTATTAAGTTATTTAGCCTGTACGCTTTGTTCTCACTGCTTGGAGTATGCAAACTGTCTTCCTAAAAGGCCCCTGACCCAGTGGCTAGACCGAAGCACCTCCTGGCACGCTGCAGCCGCGATGCCACAAGTCCTGGCCTAGGAAGGATGTATTTTTGGACAGGAGTAGTGTTGTCTCTTGTGCCTTCAGCAAAGGAAGGGCACAGAAAACAAGCATTGCTCATTTTGCTACTTAAGCTCTGGGCAGATTGGCCTGTCTGTCTCTTCCTGTCCCTTGCCTCTCTGCATGCCCCTCATTGTGAAATGGCTCCTTTGCTGCTCTACCAGCAGATTGCTGTGTGGTCTCCCCCCGTCTCTCAGGTTCTTCCCAAGAGCCTGGGGTGGCAAGGAAGTGCTCTTTCCCCTTGTTCAGTGAGGGAACCAGAATCCCAAAGAGGTTTAAGATTTATTTTTTCTAAATTCCTTGGCACCTGGCTTACCTCCATGTCGTTTGGTGCCTGGATACTACTGGGGATTTGGGGAGAAACACCTTACCCATGGGGCAAAGGCTGTGGCAGAGCAGGCATTTGTCCGCAGCCCCTTAAGCCCTAGCTAGTGCCCGCACTTCAGCTTAGGTCTTTCTGCCAGATTCAGCAACTCCTGACTTCCATGGCAATAAATCACCAGTCTCGATTCCCTCAGCATTAAATACACAACTGCAGTTGGAGGCAAAAGGTATGGATGTCATAGATATGGCATAAGTAGAGGGGACTTCTTAAAGCCCAGTCCTGGATCAGGTTTTTAAGCATTTCCCACTGAGGAGGAACGAGATGAGTATGCAGGGCTGCCCTTGCATAACGTGGACTTTGCTGTGGCCGCACCTGGCATCGTGCGGGGACCTAGCAGAATTCTCCTACTGGAGAAGGATTACGTTGGATACATCTGAGTGCCCCCTGGCCGTGGTTGCAGCATCCCAGGGAACAGCTCCGTTGAGATTTCCTGGGAGCTCTGTAGGGGTAACAGTAACTTGGCATTAGGTTTAAGCCCTGACTTTACTAACTAGTCTATGACATGTTCTATTTTTTATATCTTTTTAATGGGGTGCCTTTGAGACAGCTTAGGAGGATGTTATGTCTGGTGGGGGGGAATTTACTATTGACAAGGCTGGGTTTTCTCACTGCATGAGGGGCAGCCCTACTTGGTGAAAATACCCTAGTTCTTGTAAAAGAAGTCTTCCACCCTCTCTATACCCCCCCCCCCCCCGCCCCTTTTCTCTTCTATTTGAATGGAGGGTATTTCCACTGAAAAATTCTTATGGAAATTCAGTCAAAAGATGAAAAGATGCGGAGTGCATGATTGTACTGTGTTTGATGTTCCCATGTACAGTAACCATGGGCATCACGTCAGTGGAGGTCAGTGAGACAACGCGGACCTGGTCAGGGAGCATGCCCCACCACTCAGAACAACGTACTCCGTGTATGTTCTTGAGCAAGGACTTCTTCTGCGGCATCATGTAGCAGGTGATGCCCAGTAACATTCCTCTTTGAGGGGCTGCCTGAGCACTCTGATGTTCTTACGCAGGTAGAAATGGTTCACAAATTAGTAAGATATTTTCCTCGGGTAACTGAATGAGCTATTGGATTGACTTTGCTTAAAAGCTGCAAAGTTAGTTGAGGTATATGCTGTCCTGCAGCAGGAAAGCTTGGATGTTTGTCAGCTTCCATAAGGGGTACTGGAGCAATGCTTAGAGATGCTACCAAAGAGGAACTCCTGCTGCAGCAAATAGTGGGTGAAATTATCCAGGAGCATTTGCGTTCATAGCAATTCTGCCTTGAAATCTATCGATCTTTCTTTGTGTGCGCTCCTTTTCCACCTAATTTGGCACAGCTCTAGCGCCACTTGGTTGCTGATATTACAATGCAGGGGTTGATAAGCACTTGCCAGCATTCAGAAACTTTCCATTCCCACACTTTACCAGCCCTGGCTGTTCTTCAAACCTGTCACTTGAAGTTGTTTGAGCCACACAAGAACAATGGCAAGGGAGGGAGAAAGTGTTACTACTGATCTCTATCTGAGAGCCTCCTTTGGTGCAATTACCAACTGGGAAGATAAAAAGTGTGGTGGACAGAGAGTGAATTTGGATGACAGTCATGCATGGAGGTTACTGCCCTGGAAGAGGAGCCGTACAAATGCTGGCTGAGCACCAAGCAGCTATAGCGTATCACAGCACACAGCCTGGGCCCTCCACATGGGAAAAAGGAGCCAGGGAGAGCCCTGGAACAAAGGGCCAGGAGCCATGACTGCACCAGTTCTCACTGTCACCAGGGATCTAGGGCTTGGAGGTGGGACCCCCTGCCCTGGGCAGCCAGGAGCAGCATTTCCCCTCACTGCATGGGTATGGCAGGAGCTGTGGGCACCTGGAGCATGGATGGTGACACTTCTAGCCTCTTCCTCCCATGTCTTCAGAGGCTTTGCAAGCTTATGAACTGCCAAGAGGTAAAATCCACTTGCAGATGTTACGATGGGCCTCCTCTTCACTCTTAGCAGATCAGAGTAAGCCCTTCCTCCTCCCTGCTCTTGCAAATGTGGGAGCATCACACTGTCTTGGTTAGGGTGTGACCTGGGCAGACAGTCCCATGACTGGTGTGAATATTTACAACCAAGCTTTTGTGTTGTCAAACACTTACCATCGATGCAACACCACTAAACACTTCTAGGTAAGATTAGAGAAAACTTGCCAAAGAGGCTTTCTCTTTCATAGTACATATTTTTTTTTATTCCATTTTCTTCTCCTTTCAGCTTTCATGCACTTGGTTTGCCCTACTCCCACTGTTGATCCTGCCCTGCTTGGCTCAGGATGAGGTGTCTGTGGGCTACCTGGCATGGGCTCTTGTACCAGGAGGAGTTTTGCTGCTGCGCTGACCTGGGACGTGTTCTTGCCCCATGTCCTCCTCCAGCCTGGGCCGTGGTGTGCTGCCTGCGCCGTGTGCCGGTGCATGTGCAGGGACTGCTCTAGGTTACAAATAAATGACTGGCTTTGACTTGGGAGGCTTTCCTGATTGGATTCTTCACCTAGCTGCAAAAATGGTTATATTGGCCCAGGACAGTGTGTTTGAGGTGGCTGGGGAAATAAATGCATATTCAATTACACTGTAGCATCCTTGAATGAAAAACGTGTATCTTTGTCCGACTGAAGACAATACCAGAGAAGTCAGCAACAAAGTTGTGTTGCACTCTGAGGAGCTGGTGTATTTTTCCAGTGGAGTTAGACAGAGGGGCCAGATCTCCACGTATCAGCCTTGACAGCATCTCCCTCAGCCTCTGGCAGTAACCCCTGTGATGGTTTAACTTCACCCCGCTCTTACTGCACTACAACAACAAGGCTGTTACTGCTCTCTCAGCCCCCCTGCGTCTTTCCTTATCGCTTAGGGTATCTCTAATACAGCTGGTGGTGAAGCTATTTTGTGAAAGGGGTAGATGAACTTCTAGTTCTTGAACCTCATCAAGAGGATCAGTTGGAGGCAGATTTTTTTTTTTTTTGAAGCAGAATCAGTTGCCTGAATGGATTATTAATGTGTAACTTAGGGAGTAGCAAACCACAACAGGAGGGCAAAAGATGCTGCAAAGAATAAGAGGAAGACTCTGTAAATGCTTGAAGCCAGCATGGCAGCTGAAAATTTCGTCTCCTGAAATGTTGGCCTCAGAAGTTTAAAACTGCACTGGTATATATGCCTGAGCCCCATGTGCTATTACAAACGTGCAACGCGTATGGAGATGGACAGACCAGTGTCTGGCTCTGCAGGTCTTGGAGGTCAGGGAACTGATCAAATTGTTCTGCTGCAGCTGATAACAAGAATAGAGAAAATCTATTATTCTTGCTACTTTATAAAGCATGTTGAGACCATTAACAGAAGTGTAGTGGATCCATTCAAAATGGTGCTTGTCATAGCTTAATGAGCCTCATAACGGCTATTATAGGCCATAGTGTAGTATCATTAGAGCTTGCTAGCATAGAAACTATCTGAAAACAAAGATCCAGGTATTTTTGCCATGACCGTGTATTCCTGAATGCTTTTTTTTTCCCCTCTGACTTAACGAACAGCTGTGCCCTATGGCATTTCAGAAGTCACAATAATGAATTTCTCAGAACAAGTATGAGTGAAAAAGGACTATCCATCTCTGTGACTGATAAGACTTGTAAATAGAAACTTCTTGTCTTCCCTCTGTGTCTTTAATTAAAGTGGGAACCTACCCTGTTCTTCAAATGTCAGAACAGAGAAACTAGGCTATGCAAATCTTTAACGCTGACTTTGCAGAAGACAGTAAGGTTGGATCTGAAGTTTTACCATGTCCTGAATGAGATTTTTTTTTTTCTTCATAAAGAAGTCGAAGCTTGCTAAGCAGGCAGCATTTATCATTGCTCCGGTGCTATGGGATCTTGCTCCAAGAGGCATCTCTGTAAATTCAAGAAGCAGAGCACAGAGCTGCTGCACACACTGCCCCATGCCAGAACGTACGCAAGACCAAGCTGCATCCTCCTAGTCCCTTCTCATAGTTCCTTCTCGCCACAGGGGTGAAAAGCACCAGGCAACTGATAGCTCAGCATTACACAATGCAGCTGAGCACGGTGCTCCCAGCAGGAGTGGGGCTGGCTGGCTTCCTGCCTGCCCTCTGTTTCTGTTCTGAGGATTGCAGGACTGAGGTGCATCAAGCAGAAGAGCTGTGGGGTGGAGGTTGTCCTTTTGGCTTTCTCCTGTGCTGTTGTGCTGGCGCAGGTGTCTATGACCAAGGCAATAGACATCTGAAGAAACCATGACTGCCCTTGCTGTCTCCTGCTCCCTTCTTAACCCTGACTGTTTTTCTATAGTCAGTTTGTGTATGGGCGCTGGAAACTGCTTGAGGCTCTGAATTAAGTCCTCGTCTAGGGATGAAGCAGTTAACTAGTAAGGGCAACATTTAAAAAAAAAAAAATAAATAAAAATGCAAGCCCACAGAGAAGCAGAACAAAAGTCTATTGAGGGGCAGGCAGTAGCATGGATCCAGAGTGGCTTGTGGGCTTTCTGCTGCAAGTAGAGAGCAGTGCAAGGTGGTGCAGCCCCAGCTCCTCATTCTTGCACTTTGAGAAATACGAGCAGAGCTGTTACTTGCTATGTCCCATTATTCAATCACCCAGTGAAGCCCTCCCTGTTTTCATGCTTCCACTAAGTACAGCTGCTTAAAAGACAAACAAATGCATGCTCTCTTTTTCTCGTTTTCTTTTGAGAGGAAGCTGAAAAATGGCCAAAGCCCTCAGTGTCTCTCGATGACTTTGCGAGAGCCCTTGAAACGTCACACTGCGTAAAGGTTTAGGATTGCTCAAACCAGGAAACCTCAAACACAGAGCTGTCATTTTTATCTGCAACAACAGGCGTTGTGTCATTAGTTTTTAAGAATAAAGCTGCAAAACTGCTTGACGTGGAATTTTTTTAACCAAAAACAATGCATTGAAGAATTCAAACGTGACATTTTAGTAAAGTTCATGGTGTACGTAGAATGGTCTTTTACCTGCAGTGACACACAAATATTAGCACCGCTAATTTTGCATAACTTCTTCTGAGAGTCTTCTTCCATAAGGTTTGAATCAAAGCTGCCCTTTCAAGTTGAGTTATGACAGCATGAAGTTCTAGCAAGACAGCGTGACCGCAGGATACTCAGTGCGTGTGCTTGTTAATCATCACAGCATCACAGGTAGCCCTGCTGTGGCAAAACTGCTTTCACGTGGCATTTGGCAGTGTGCAGATATGAACTGGGAGATGAGGTGACCTGGCCAAAGTGAAGGAATTGGTGCATAGACCAAATCCTTTCACTGCAGTATTTTTGAAAGGTATTAACTAGAAGGAAAAAATAAATCAGTCCAGAGTGCCTGTCATTCTGCAAGGCAGCATGGACAGTCAGGTTTTTTTTTTAATCCTGATTTCTGCATTCCCATTTGCTGCCCTTTTTGTGCAGCAAAATAGGAAGTCACCATCCTGCTGCTTCTGTCGGGAGCTATGGCTAATGTGTGGGAAGATAGACTCACTTTGCTTTGAACTTGGTGTACTGCAAACTTTCCTTTGGTTTTAGTCTTTCACGTACTGACCATTTCTGATGAAAGAATGAACTAGCTTGCTCTAGCCTACCCGTAGGTCTCTTTAAGCCCAAATGCTGATTGCAGGGGCAGGAGGCTCATCCTTGCAAATTCTAAACAAAAAAAAGAGAAGTGATGGGGGAACTGTAGATTTTCAGAAATGAAGGAAAAAACAGCTAATCACATTGGATTTGGGTAATTGCCTCTCACACCTGAAAGGTTTACCCTGATTTTCTTGCTGGCATAAGAGTATTACTTGCTGAACGCAATGAATATTTTCCTGGAGAAGTAGTCACCGTTCCTGGGGGTGTTCAAGGAAAGGTTGGACGTGGTGCTTAGGGACATGGTTTAGTGGGTGACATTGGTAGTAAGGGGATGGTTGGACCAGATGATCTTGGAGGTCTTTTCCAACCTTAATGATTCTGTGGTTCTGTGGAATGAGAATTGATTAGGAACCAGTTTTCACTAGGAGTGTGCTCTATCATCGAGCTCTTCAATAAGGGGGGAAAAAAGTAGTTTGAGTTATTCCGTGATGTCAAACTCAAAGCTGAAATCAAGACAAGCCAATCCAATAACTACTGACTATGAAATTGATGAAAGGTACGTGCTGTGGAGTGCAATGCTTTTCAACATCGCATGCCTCGCGGCATTTATATATGCTGTGGCTACTGTTAGACCATGCATCTTAAAGCAAAATAGGTCATAAACTGATTTCTTTCATATGCCACTTGACCTAAAGCAACTGGATTCCCTGAAGGAAAGGGAAGGTTTGTAGGTAGAAGGTAGGGTAAAGGTAGACATGACAAGATTTATTAGGTCGAGGCCACATCTTCTGTTAGACTGATTATCACATCTGGAAAAAGTAGGTTGACTTTCAGGCACAAAAGAACATCTTCAGGGATACTATCTTCTCGCTACAGATACTGCCTTGCCAGTGTCTTTAGACAATGCCAGCCACTGCTGTTTTCTCAAAGAGAGTAATCAGTCATCTTCAAGAGTTACCCAAAATACTTCTTGCATTTCCCTTAATTTGCAACTCATAAAAAAGCAAACAATATCAACTTTGGCTTGTGTACAACAATGATCCTGATAAGATTTCTCAGGAACCTAAACCGAACAAGCTAAAAGTCATTTCATTGACGCAGCTCAGCGGTATATCAAGATGTCACTTATGACGTAGTTGTTTACTTACTTTGACCCAGTCCAAAGACATAAATAATTGTAATGGATTATTCATTGTGTTTTAAGAAAAAAACCACGTTCTAATCATACGTTTTAGGTTTCTTTCAGTATTCCACTCTTTGTTGTAAGGTCTGGAAATAATTAAACCTACTAGACTCCAGAAGAAATGCATATCCAAAGGAGAAATCTCAAGATGGACTTCAAGTGTCTTATATTAAAGAGAGTGAAGGGTGAATAAATAACATTCTGAGATGAACTAACCTGGGGATCACTAGTTTGGGCCCTGGTTTTCCGTAGGTGATAGCTATTTGCAAGTGTCTGATGAGCACTGGATAACTGTGTGTACAGCTACCGATACAAATAGTTTCTGGGAGCAATGTCTGTTCAGAGGAGCACTGTGTAAGCTCTCCCTGACTCTTCAATGGAGCTATGTTTTAGGTCATGGCAATTTGTTCCTCTTTCCAGATCTCTGACATATCCATTGGGAAGGCTTAGTGCCTTACATCAGCAGGCAGCATCTTCATCGTATAGTTCCCTTGTAGTGGTTCATGCCTCTTGCTCAGTGAAAAAACTGTGCTGAGGCCTGAACCAAACTTGCAGGTGGAAAGAGACCCTGCATGAAGAGGTATTATAACTTCAACATCATTTTTGTAGGTCTTTCTTCATTAGAAGAAGTAGACCCAGGGTCTACATAGTGAATGTCCCCCAAACTGCAGCATTAGAAATTTAATCTAAATACACCTTTCTAAACCTCTCTGAAACCATGTGGGCAAGACTTCTAAGCCTGGGCATTTCCAGGATTTTCCATCCATCTGAACTTGGAAGAAAAACTCTAATTATCACATGGCTCCAAAAGTTCAGAACTGGAAACATTTGTACATCTCCAAGGCAGGAATTTAATTCTTGTGATGAACCAGGCTTTTAAGAATCCAGACAGGTTACTGCTTGATATCATAAGGCCCTAAAAAAAAAAAAAAAAAAAAAAAAGCTCAGGAGAAGGCATTTTTTCACTCATCTTCACTTCTGGCTGTATACCAGTGATATGACTGTGTGGTTTCAGAGCTGTCAGAGTCAGGATGGTATTTCAGTGGTAGTTGAAACAACAACAACTGGATAATTTCTGGATAAATTATATAGTAAACAAGGTAGTGGTTTACATGCTCTGGGCAGTGACATTTTTTTTTTACTAACTTTCAGTAATTTTTAATATATTTTCCATACACAAATTCCTTCCATTGCAACTGTTAACCTGATAAAAATCTGGGCTTAATATAAGTTAATCTTTCTATTTCACAACTTCTAGCTCTTAAGAAGAAGACATAGTGGTGACATGTAGAATGTACCGTTTCTTCTTGGCAGAGGTGGGCATTTTACTTCCCAAAAATCAAAACAAGATTTATAACAAAATAAACATTTTATTGAAATGAATGGGAGGCGGAGGCTGGCCAAGATGAGTAATATGCTTATAATAACCCTCAAGCTTTTTCTCTGGCTGACTAGATTCATCCAGAGGAAGCTTCTTCAGCTCCAGCATCAACACACAGAAGATTTTTTGCAATTACAGAAGTACCCCTTGCATTGAGTGTAAACACTGCAAAATGATAATAGTGGACGAGGGTATTGGTGGGAACAAGGCAACCTGGAACTTTATCTGGTTTCACAATATTGGAAAAGCTGTGCGTGTGTTTTTTTTATTATTTCCCCAAGGCAGGAGGATTTGCTGGAGATGCCATGCTGATGTGTGCTATTTATATTTTTTTCTGATGGGGAGCAATGGGAAAGCCCCATTTCTTCCTCTTGGAGCTGTATCAGAAATAGCCCCTTTACTTTGTGCTACTGCAGTGAAAGCAGCGACAGCAGGAGGTGGAAGGACCTTGTGGATGGAGCAAGAGTTGGAGGTTGATAATTGCTTTGGGACCTGGTTGCAGGCTTTGGTTACTACATTTCTTTCTTATTCACTGGTTTTCTTTTTTCTTTACCCTCCTTCCCCCCTCCCCCCCCCCCCCCCCCCCCCCCATTTTATCCTCTCCCCACCTCATGTCAAATTTTCTTAGATTGCAAATGTCAAGGGCTGGTTAGAGATAGAAACTCCCATTAAAGTTTCAACTCTTAAGTGTTGAGGTTTTTAAGCATTAACGTGTTAGGGTTAATGTTTAAGCATTACTCTCTGGCAGTAATCCTCCTTGAAGACAAGCCTGAGCCTTGGCCTTTATGAGAAGATTTTTGGGACTGCAGTGCTGCAGGGCAAGCAGCTGCATGCAGGGATCCAGTCTGGCCATGGGATGTGAGCAGGACTGGTGGTGAGCACGGTGTGTGGGACGGACAGACAGGTGACATGGGAGGCTGCCTGCATGCAAACTCGGGAACGAGCTGCTTGTATGTGAGCAGAGTGGGCTGTGGATGGAGATGATTCAGGATCTCTCCTAAGCCCCAGCTGAAAAATACTTCATCCCACCCTGCAGACCTGAGGGGACTGCTTGGTGCCACTTGCTGCTTAGCTTGGTGCCAGTGTAATCAAGAGCCTTGCAAGTTGTTAGGGCCACTTGACATCTTGATTAGTCTGTCCTGTCACAACCCCAGTTGTTGCAGAAATATGTGGAAAAACAGAATTGGGTCATGCCTTCATTTGCGATCTCACCTAGCTGTAGCTTCTGCTCTTGCGTCTTTGATGTTTGTCAGTCACTGTATTCAAGGACACGCATGCTTTGGCTTCTGAGCTGGAATCTCATCCCCTTCTACTCTGTGTGCAGGGGCCTCTCCTCTCTGCAGCAGCCTATAGGATTTTTGTGGTCTGAGTTGCTTGAAAAGAAGTGCGAAAGGAGCCAACCAACCCATTGCAGAGAAGCGGAGCAGTGTTACCCTTGCCCACTCCCCTCTTTTGGGTGCTCAGTGACCACAGTATGGTTTCCACCGGCGACATCTCAGGGGACTGGTCCTTTGTGGCTGACTGCAATGTCCTTGATGTTCATGTGGTTGATGGATGGGAGGTCTGCTGATCAGCAGCTTCCTCCCTGTGCTTCTGCAGAAATGTTACATTTCTGAAACGAAGTATGTTCTTTGCATGTCAAATGGCAATGGGGTGTTTTTGCAGCTCTCCTGGCAGCCCACAGGCTTGGCATATTGCACACAGAAGAGCTGCCAAGGGTACACACTTTAAAAAAAAATTAAAAAAAAAAAAAAAAATCCCTCATAGGCAACTGACAGAGTTAGGTGCCAGATTAATCAGGACTCCCCATTGTCTCTCTGAGACAAATGCTCAGATTAAATCTATTGTTGTTGGGCTTGATGGGACAAAGTGTTACTGAGTTACATCATAGCTATAATGTGGAAACTGGAACACAGCACAATTTATGAAGGAATGTTCCCTGGTATTGTTTAGAAATATCACCACAGAAGAAGTTTGTGGGAATGATTATTTGAAATCTGCTGGCCTAACAGTGGCTTGAGCCCAGCTTCAGGATGCCTAGCTAGGCTCTGCTCCATGGCTTAAGTGAACTGTTTAACCTTTGTGCCTCTGCTTCACCCTTTGTTAGCAGTCATGTTAAAAATACTCGTCTGCCTTCCTGCAGGCATTTGTCAGTGTTTCGGACTGGCCCTGGCACACACACCAGTGCTAGTGTTGCAGACTTTCGCCATGTGCGCTGGACCTGCTGGTTCCTTATCCTTCTCTGTCTAACCCGGTCATCACGTTCTCATCGCTGTAGCGTCTCAGGGGTGATTTTGTAGTGGCTGGTGGCCTCCTCCGCCGATGAGAGGTCACCTCCTGCACTGCCGTGGGGCCTGGGGCTGCCGGGTGGGCTGGGAGCTGCTCCATCGGCCTGGCCCTGGCACATGTCCGTGGCTTCCTCAGCCTCCTCAGGGGTCCGTACCTGGGCCGAAATATATACAGCATTGTGTGTGAACAGGGGGCAGGGACACGCTGCAAGCCAGGGCCATGTAGCGAGCATTGTGTGAGGACGGCCCGGCCCTACATGACAGGAGAAAGCATGCAAAGCGCGGGTTGTGCAAGAGGCAGCAGTAATGAGGCCTCAAAGAAGCTACTGCGGGATTTGAAAAAGGTGGGAATCAGACTGTCTCGTCTAGCCACCTTATGCGACTCCTAATAAAAGACATATATATCCACGAGAGACACTGTCTGCATGGGATTGTATCCAGATTTTGCAGCTCAAGTCTATCTCCACCCAGGCTGAATCCTCCCTAATTTCTGGGAGTCCTTAGCTCACAGGGCTTGCAGATGTGGCAGAAGGCCGCGGATAACTTGAGCAATCTTATGGTTGCTGGTATTAAGCTGAACTCTGAAATTCAGAGAGAGAGCCAGCAGCCTCTTTCTCACTGACAGTTACGGGACCGTGCAGCAAAACAACAAAGTGCTTTGTATGTACTGAGCGCCATCTGACATTTGGTAACTGTAAACAAGGCATCAAGATGTCTCTTTTGCTTCAGTTGTGAAGGGGGAGAACTATTCATTCTCTAAATTTCTTCCTTTAATTTTATGGCAAGCTGAATTTTAAATTCTTATTGTCACGAGTAGCTACTTAAAATGATGACTTAGATTTGGATAACTTAAATCAATTACACGTGAGGTTTCATGAAGCAAATAAAAAATTTGCTACAGGTGCATTGACCTGTTGCGCTGTGTGTTACGTTTATGGCTGCTGCTAAAATCCAGTTGTGCAGCCTGAAAGCTCAGCTCTCATCTCTGTAAAATTGTACAGTTAGGGGACACTGATGGGACAAAAGGCACAGGAGATTTAGGGAAAAAATCAGCACCTGTAGGTATCTTAACTGTAGTTTGGGGTGGTATTTAACAGGTCAGGTTTATCATGGTAGCGAATCATAATCTCGTCTAATTTCAGAAATTGTTTGAGATACTCCAGGCTCTGAGGAAAATCTTGAGGAAATCTCTGAGGAAATTTTGATACCAAAAATGCTCATCCTTTGAAGGACTTCCGTGACCTGGGTGAGTCACCTGCTCAAGTGCCTTTCTTCATTCTTGTGCTGTTTGCGTGGAGGAAAGGGGCATGAACCTCAAAGGTGCGCTGGTTGCTGTATATGCTCAGGCTCTGTCTAATGTAGTTGGGCACTGCATTCGATTAAAGACAGTCATGTGGTGCTCCCCTCTTATGTATGCCTTTTTGTTTTGGGAAGCATACAGGTGCAAAGTACTTGGATGTATTGTAACTTGTTAACTTAAAGGCCTCAAAACCACCATTTCCTCATTTACAAGGCTTTATTCATGAAGAGAGTTATGATCAGGCACAACTTATTCTGGGATAAGAGACTCCAATTCAAAGATGCACAAATTATTTGCACAAAAGTAAATGTTTTCTAGTTATATGAAAGCCCTGACATTCCTGAGAAAAGATATTTTAATTTTTTTTAAAGGCTTTTCTACTCTAAAGGGCCAATGTAAACTTACAGGACTCCAGAACAGAAAAGAGGGTGGAGAAGGAAGTTTTCTTTATGATGCTGTGTCTTTTCTTATCTTCCTCTATGTTGGGGTCAGATGAGGCCAAGGAGCTGGGTGTGACCTGGGCTTTAGCAACATATATGAGCTGTCCTGAGTACGGTTCTCACTGGCACATCTGACACTGGCTTATTCGATTGTCTGACTGTTGGAAAGGAGATCCTTGACCTTCAATCTCATTATCCCTAAACAAAGGAGGAGAACGTGCAGGGTCAGTGGCTTTACCTGTACTGGATTGTACCACATCTTCCTTCCCTTCGTCTCTTCTTCTCTTGTCTTTGCCTTTATCTTTGTTTTTTTTTCTCCACTTTTTGTTTTGTTTTGGTTTTCCCTGATTTCAGGAGGCAGGGGGAATTCTAAGTTAAAGCAAATACAACCTGTGGCACCAGCAGGCAGCTTTTGAGTTGTAATCTCCTGGGTTGTGTTGTCATAACTTTGTCAGTGTTTTGGCCATAAACATGCCACGCTCACTTAAGAGGCAAGGGCCATGCCATATGTTAATTTTGTCTGGCAGTGTGTGCTTAGAAAATAAAAGATTTCTCTGTCACATGTGTTTAGAAGAGAAGCTAATTAGAAAGGAATGTTAACATATGGCATTAACCAACAATTGCAACATAACAGTAAAGCTAAATTTGGTACTAGTGAAAGGGCATAAGCCAAGTACCTAGACCAGCAGACAAAAATCGTTGCTGTTACCAAAAATGGTTTGTTGATGATATTGAAACTAGTGAGAACAGTTCAGCTGACAGCTTGAAGATCAACATTAGAATTGGAAGTGCAAACAGATTCAAAAAAGTAGTGATAGAACTACTTCAGAAAGAGATGACTGCATGGATTAGTGGCCTCATCAATTGATGAAGTTAGCTTCAACTCCAGCTGGTGAAACAGTACCACTGTCTTCCACAAGCCATGATAATTTATGCCCTCTGACAACTTCATTTTGGGGGGTTTAAGAGAAGGTCTTTGTTTAGATCTGAGAATGTGCTGTGCCATTCAGGTCTGCTAATCTGGTATGTAATCGGAGCTGCCAACCCTGCACACCAGGCATGGCTGAGGATGTAAATCTTCTACCGCAGAATGCTAAATCCATTAGTGTAATAAATTGTCTCTGTGCATGGAGTATAGTAAGCAAGAGTTAGGGTGCCAGTTCTGGTCTCGTGGGTTTACTGCAGCCACCAACAAAGATGGGGAAAATGTGTAGTGTTATGGGATGTATCCTCAGACAATTCAAGTGAGCTATGGTGAAGGAAACTGCTGAAAATGCATGTAGTGCTGTGAAGAGTGTATTCAAGACAATGTGAACAAGGACTGTGTGTTCTCATCCTGGGAGGACAAGAAATAAATACTGTAAAACTGCTTTAGGAACGGCAGCTCAACATAACACAAGGACACAACGAAGTAGCAAAATATTAGTTGGAAAGGTTCCAAGGATGGAAAACTTGTGACCAAGAAACCCTGCTTCTTCCAGAAAGCGATGAAATAGAAAAGGTCATGAAGACGTAGGAATGAGAGAAGGAAAGTCTATCAGCAGTGAAGCTGATCACAGGACCTGAGCACTGAAACAAAATATCGTAGCATTATATAGGCAAAACAGTGATCAGGTTTTGAGTTATTAGCATGAGAGTAACTAGTGATGTGCTTTTGTTGTCAATGGAAATTATGGAAGGAAAGTAGCTCAACAGGCAGAAGGAGCTAAGCCTTCCTGAGGGGAAAATAAGGGAGAGTAGCCTGACATGTGCAAAGGGAATAAGATGCCTTCTAATATTAGGGAAGACATTAGTGGTTGCTGGGAAGGATGAGAAATTAGCCTCATGCCTTCAGAAAGCAATACATGCCAATCCTTTGACTCAGGAATACAGACACTGCTTTTGGTGGATCACAGTATCTGCTTGGATGTGACAGGGTAATGCTGTTACCAAGCATGCTATTTTAACTCGGTGTTTTTCTGAAGATTCAGGCTTGTTAAATGTCCATAACTCCTAGTTTTCTTTATTTCAGCACAGTGACGCTGTTTTTGTTAGCGTGGGTACACAAATCACTTGTCTCTGCTTTTGCTGCTGCTCCAAGTGGATTGAACTGGTGTCTCATTTTTGTGTGTCTGGGAACATCTTGGTTGTGTGCTCCTGCGTTCTACTGCAGGATTGGTGCTTGGTCAACTCCGACTCTTTCAGATTTGTCTCCTCAGTTTGCCAGACACTTACAAAATAGATTTCGGTTTCCTATTCTGGACACACAATCTCCCTACATCATTTATCACATTCAGGACTCCCTGTATTCCTCCTTACCTGTTACAGTGGACATGCTGAAGACAGCATTATCCTGCTTGCAGCCAAACTGCCCAATCCCATGCTTACTTCCCTCTCCTTGGGGTTTACCTTGGAATTATCATGCTGTTCTTCTTTTTGCTAGTTTTGCTTTGTCCATTGGTATTCTTTTCAAAACTTCCCGTATCCTCCAAACACTTTGATGGCTTTTCCTTAAATCAAACTAGAATCAAAAGAAACTCCCTATCAAACATTACCTAATGGCTTCTGGTAAAGCACACCAAGTGCCGAGCACGAGCCAAGCAGCAGCCTGCGGCAGGTGTGGGCACACCTCAGTGAGCTGTGCCCACGCTCAGCCCCAGCTGGGAAGCAGAGGCTGGGAAACATCTGAGATGGCTGCAGAAATGTCAGGGCAGATCCTGGAGCAGTGCTTCTGCTGAACAGAAGATGCCTTTGTACTGTATGCCTCCCCTGTGCCCCAGGGCTTGGGAAGAGAAAACACTTAAAGGTTCCTGATACCTGGAGGTGTCACTGGCTCCTTTGTTTCTTGCATGCCTTTTTTCCCTTAACCTGTGTGCGTGTATGGTTTGAGGGCAGAGCAAATGATATTTTTAGTAGCTAGCCACAGCCACGATGACTGGAGTGCTCTCTGTTTGCTCAGTAATAGCATTATCCATTAATCTCCTCTGCCTATGGTTATCAAATTTACTTGGGCCAGAAGATGGTTATTGCCTCATAAACAGAAGCATTAGCCAGTAAAACCTCTGAGATGTGATGGTTTATGGTAAGGATTAACACGCAGGTACAGAGTGTGTCCCCATGCTGCGGTGCCTTTTGCACAGCAGAACTGTCCCAGAGTGACCGCCTGGTCGCCGGCCAGCATTGCAGGGACTGCTCTTTGTTAATATTCCTCTCTTCCCTCTTAAATCCTTGCCATGGACCAAAGTTTCCTCCCCTGTGAACTTATAAGTTGTTTTAGTGATGTTTCTTTCCCCATGCTGCTGCTCTTGCGTCATTTGCAGGTGTTCAAAGGAGTAAGTGCAGCCTCAGAATCCCACAGTCTTGTGCCAAGAGGAAGTGGAAATGTGTTTGTAGTTTTATTGATTTCAGTGAAATCTTGTGGAGGGAAAAAAGAAGAATACTTCCCCCTAATCGCTTTGGTTACCTTCTTTGGTCTTCTTAAATTAAAGAATGAGCACATCATCTTTATGCACCCACTAAATACCCCAAACCCATTAGCAATATTTGGAAGAAGCTTTCATGTCATTCCTATATGTCATTATTGCATTTCTGCTTCCCGTTGTTAGAGTGGATCCAGTGGATCCTGTCTTCCAGCTCCTGTTAGTCCCCTCTGCAGTGAGGAGTGGTGTCTTCCCTCCATCACCTCTACTTCAGCTGGCACAGGAAGAAGCAGCACAACTGGAAGAGATGGTGTGCCACCCTGTGCTGTAGGGCTGGTCTGTCTCTCCCCGTGCTTGCTCAGGCAGCTCCCGTGTCACCACGGTTTGCATCTGTTGGCAGCAGGCAGGGAAGCGTGGAGCCCGTAATTTATGGTGCCTTATTATCTTTGCTGCGGGTGGGAGGATTGCAGGGAGCTGGAAGGGCCACAGGGAGCAGGAGGGGAGGATTTGGCAAGGACCGGGTGATGTTAACCTATCTGCACGCAATTCGACTGCACCTTTATAAATAAGGTGCCAGCGTGTGGTATAGGAAATACTTGGGGTATGGAGAACTCAACAGAGCATCGGGACTGGGAGCTGCACAGAGGTCTGTGGTGAACACACCTTGATGCAATCTTTCCTTGCTTGAAGAAGGAGGGAAGGCAGGCATTTAGTGTTACCTTAGTGGCAAAGAAATCTCTTACATTTTTCTCAACTCTTCAATTAATTTGTGACTGGCTAAAATTCAGAGATGTTTTGCAGGAATCTTTGATTTGAGACATCAGTTTAGTTTCCTCCACTGGAGTGAAGCTTCTCTGACAGTGCTTGCCACTTGGCATTAGTGTGCTGAGTGGTTTAAATCAGTAACAGTGAAGAGGGACATGGAAACGTGACTGGTCTTACCTGGTCTGAACTGTTTGTCTAGACTTGAGCGTCAAGTTGTTGCTGAAAGGGATGTTCTCAGATGCTGTACTACTAAGAAAATATTTTGGATCCTCTTTCTGTAGTCAGCTGCTAAAATTAGTTGTTCTTTGCAATACTTCCTCTAGCCTGTCCAACCTTTGCCGTCAATCTAGCGAAACCTGACACTAAGAGAACCAGCACTTACTGGATTTTCATCGTGAATTTGCTAGTCATTTGTTTCCTCTTATTTTGCTTAGCCTTGACCTCGTGATCCTTCCTTCAGAAGAGCTGGCTCTCGCACACATGCTAGGAAAAAATCTGTCATGCTATACAATCTACCAGTCAAAGTAAACGTATGGGTTTATTGTTCGTCACCTTGGTTATTGTAATCAAGTTACATGGCAGTAAATAGAAAGCCTGCAAGGACTGGAAGGATGGATTGGCTAAGACATATGTAGCAGCGAGGTCAGAAGGTCAGTGGATAGAGGGAGAACTGTCAAAAGTCAAGCCGAGCTGGATTTTGCAAACAAAAGCAAAATAAATAGTGGAAGAAGGTACTTTGGCCACACAAGAGGAGAACGATGAAACTCTTAGCAAGTGAACATGGACTTCATTTTCTGGTTTAGTAAATGACACTGCCTTGCTTAATGTGCTTCGCTTTACTTACATGCTGAAATAAGTGTGGATACAACACTGCTTCTAGAAATATTGTAGGTATGAAGGCACTAATAACACAAAAGGAGGCATTTCCTCTGTGCAGTGAAAGATCAGAATAGGAGACCTCATATGAGCTTCATGTTATAGGACAGAGATTTCCAGTCTTGTTTATAAATAATTGATAGATGAACTTCCAGCGGTATCCTCTGTAGCTCTGGTTGACATCTCTGGTGACTTCTAATCAAGGAAAATGAACTAAAAGCAGCCCAGAAGCAGAGAAGCACACCCAGAACAACTAGAACAACAGAAGGGCTGTTTTGCACAGGCAAGTGTAGGAACTTGGCTTGTTTGTACACTATTGCTGTATTAAGCTAAGTAAATTGGCAAAGGACGGGAGCGGACATGAATGTCTGTCCCTTCGGTTTCATTTCAAGCAGTTTGCAGAAATAGTGGGTGGCTGGAGTGTTTGACCTGGCAGGTCCTAGTTTCTAAACTTAATTAGTGATATTTTATATACATACATGCGTGCATATAATATTTCCCTTTGGAAAAAGTCCTGGTAACACCAGTGTGATTTCTGCCTGGCTTTGGACTGGCCTGCAGAGTTTAGGGTTTGCTGGAAGCCTTTAGGCATGATGTTTTGTCATGTCACGGTGGCTGTGTGTATGTACTCCCTGCCCACTGCGTGGTGCTGCGATCCCTGCCAGGTGGTGACAGCGGGCACTGGTGTGACCATCTGAACCAGTGTTCTGTTGGCTACTTCTGCATTTCTCTCGTCTTCTCTGGTGTGTCAGCTGAAATGGTCTAAACCGGCAAGTGATTGAGGACTTTGAGCGCCCAGCTTGAGGTATGCTGTCAGGCACCATCATACTTCTCCTCCCAGTATTTCAAGGCAGTGACATGCCAGTAAAAATAAAATGGCGTACATGCCTATTACAAAGAAAATGCCCTGATGGGATGATTACAGTGATTTCATACCTATAAATCTCCGTGTCAGCTGTGGAAAAGTGCCCATGCTTTTGCAGTAGGAGGGGTGACATGCGGTGTGTGTAACAGGAGGGGAAGCTGCGTGGCCGTGCTGCCTGAACCCCGCATACCTGTCCCACTCCGGTGAGCTTGCTTCCGCCTCTGGCTTTGAGGGAGGTAGCTGCAGCTGAGGTTAGCCGAGGACACGTTTACAACTGCTCGTGCTTTTATATATGGGTTTTCTGAGATGCAGTTTATATGTGTGAAAGTGTAGCAGCCCAAACTGATGGCAATCAAAGTTATTGGCAAGTAGTATCTACTTATTGTCACTGCTGGGAGTAGTGTGCAATTAAAAGGATTTCCATAGCCACCCAGAGTGGTGTTTCAAGGATCATTTCCCTTTAGCTTTCCTTGCAAGAGACTGATTGCTGATAGAAAGGACATAATTTTCAACCTGTTTGAACTGGTTGCATCCAGTTTTCCATAAAACGTATTACTGTTTTGAAACCAAGGAATGCTCTTTAGAAAAGATAGTGAGACGGGAACGGCATACACTCAGACCAACCTGGCTGAGGAAATACTGAATGTTTGTGCATAATGAACATAATGCATACACCTGTGTGCACACATATACGTGCTGCTTTCATTTATATAGCTCTCTGTGAAATAACACTGGCTCTATTTCTCAAGAGTCAAAGATTTATCTACAGAAAAATAACATTTTAATGTTTTGCTCATTTGTTCAGTGTTATATCCCTGTTTGCTCTTTCAGTGACAAGCTGGAAACTGCTCAGAGATATGCTAATCTGAAGTTTATTGGTGGAATTCTTCTGTTTTATTTTTTGAGTGAGTTTATGCAGTGTGCCTGTGCTGACACTGACTGGAAAATGTTATCTTTCCTTTATCACAGTGCCCATTGTACAAGGGGCTGGCACTCATTTTTGAAGGATTTCAGAATATCTACCTTTGAAAATCCATCTATTCTGCAATATGCAATCGCTATCAGAGCATAAACATAAACGTCCTCTATGAAATAGATCTCCTCTATCCTAGTTTTAAGTTTTTAAGCCCCCATGAACAGAATTTCATGTGTCACATTCAAAGAGACTCAAAGCTGTTCTGAGAAGCTGTGAACAACAGCAGGCTACGGAGGTGACCAGTGATGTTTCTGATAGCACGTGTGTGACTTGGGGACTCACACATGCATGGGATCCTCATTACATGCACTGTATAACAATCTGTTTCCCCAGCAAAGGTGGTCTGCAGTTGATGTTCTCGACTTCAGCTCATCACCAATGCATGCTGACAGCAATTTTTACATGTAGGGACGTTTACACGCCAAGCCAAAGGCTGGAGTTTCTGCAGAGAGTTTCTGAAATAGTGCATGTTCCTGCAGGTTCCTTCATAGAAACCTTACCTGTAATGCCGTCAGATCGTCTTGTTGGGATTAGTGTGTTGTCAGTCTGGTTGTTGCTCCTGCTTGCCTTTAATTTCTAATCTAAGTGCAAGCTGTGAATTATTTTGATTTGGTTCCTATACTGTACTCATGGGGAAAAAAGGAATGCATTTAGGATCATATACTGTGTGGCTGAGAGTGAAAAACTTGGCAGTGTGAAGTTTCATGAATTCCTCAGGGATGATACGAAGCACAGACTTGAAATCCCTGCCAGAGTGGTCAGAGAAATACAAATTTTATGAGATACTTCTAGAATTTGCAAAGATTTTTGAGGGTAGAACCAACAGTCATTTCAAGTGTATGTATCCATGACCTAGAAAAGATTGTTCTTGGGGTTCTGTGATCTAATGTGGTTTGTGTTATAGACATCCACAACAATTTTAATAGCTGCTTCGTTACCAGTGGTCCTGTTATACTGAGCTCACCAGAGACATCTTTAACAGGCATGTGAGCTCGCAGAGGGCACCTCGATGACATTGCACAAATGAGACACTACCACGTATGAAGCAACTGCATGACTTGTATTTTTACTTCGGTTAAAATGTAACCAAAACATAATCTCTTGTATATGGCTGTATGAGAGACTAAATCACATGCAGTAGCATAGACATAGTGGCACTATCATAAAGTTAAGTGATTGTTAGAAGATTAAGAGTTGGCACTTGAAGATCAAAAAGGGCCCTTCGAAATGTGGGTTATTAATCTTTGCAATTCTAGTAATTATATTGTATTATCTTATGTTATACTATATTTTACTATGCTCTTTATAGTGCTCTTTTTGTCACGGCCCAAACAACTGGGGGTGTATTTGAAGTGTGGTTTTAGAGCACCAGTAGTGCTTTTGGAAGTTGGCTGCAACTATTTCACTGGTGGTGAAATGACAAACGGGGGACCAAAATTTCAGTAGATTTGTAGCTTTTATTCTCTCACCCATTTGTCTGTTCAGCTGGACTATGCTTCTTACATCGGGCATTGGCAAGATTGATACTGGCAGAGTACGTTCACCTCTAGAGCATTTTAAAAGTAAGAAAAAAAAGGGCACTGAAAAAATGTACCCAAAATGTCACTGGGATTCGAGAAGCCTCCCTTTACTGTAAGAGGTATAAGAAGCTCCCTCTACCTTTATAATTTATGGTAGGTCAGGCTCAGAGGTGACTTTATCACCTACATACTAGCAGAACCAAGAGCAGCATGCCATCTCTTCTGGAGAGAGCAGTTAACACGAAGTGCCCACAGCCAGCCAAAGAGAGGCACTGGAACTTAAAAATAAAGCATAACTTTTAATTGGGAAGGTGATTATGCAAATTACCATTTGATGTCATTGATTACCTGTGTTTGTGTAACTACTGGATGGGGTCTCTGCTGAAAGGTATGTTTTAGTCAGACTGAGGCACTATTTTAAGCAGAAAAAGCCATTTGAATAAGTAAAAAAAAAAAAAAAAAAAAACTGACAATCAAAAGGGTTCCTTTTTGGCTTTAACTTATCTGAGTCACTAGAACATTAGCTTTTTGTTTTGTTTTATTTTTTTTCAGCCATGCCTTTTACAAAGTTCAGTATACCTTGCCCAGCGGTCAGTCCTGGGAAAAGACCCAAGCACATAGTGGGCCAGATGCTTGAAATTTGGTGATTGAAGTTTATTCCTTTCTGCTATATTTTGCAGGTCTTAGGCCACAATATTCTTCATCATATCCAAACATTTCTGTCCTTGGTGGTCCTTTCTGATCCTCTCTGGGGAGAGAGGTGCATATGTGTGTTTTCCTTTGTTGTTTTCCCCTCTTTGGGAGAGGGGTGTGCCTTGCAGGGAGGATGGGGGTATGTGATGGAGAACTGCCCCCTGAGCTTTCTACGAGACATCAGCCTATTGCAAATACAGGGCTGAATGTTTCTCAAAAATGAAGTCTCAGGGTATTAACGCTGTAGATGTACAGATTTTTTGTACTCTACTTCTTGGCAAATGTACTCAGTAGTCCTCTTCTTGGTTTAAAAAAATAAATCACAATTGTGCTGGCAGAAAAAATGAAAGGGGAAATCCTTTTGCCTAATACTCAAAACATGGGAAAGTTTTCTGTTTTTTTTTTTTTTAATAAAAAAAAGTTAAAAGTACTTTTCAAACACTTGGATGAGTCACATTACACTGTTAAAAAGTACTGTAAACCCTGAACTCACAAGAATGGAAAAAAAATCCTAGTTTTGATCATTCTCTCCTGAGATCAAGAGGTAACTTTCTATTGAATGCAAATGCTGCTTGCCACTCACTGTCCCAGATCGGTCAGCCAGCAGTGGAGCATATGGAACAGCTGCTACCAGCTCTCGTGGTGGACATCAACACCTACCAGCCGTTGCAATGGTAGCTCAGACTTCATCCCTGTGACCACAGAGCGGAGCAGCTGGTGTGCAGTACTGCAGGCTGCAGCAGTGGCTGCTAGCTGGGGCTCCCGGCACGGACAACAGTTGGAAATGGGGCTCTCCTGGGTTGTAAAGGCATGCAGTGCGTGCAAAGATAGGGTTTTCCAAGTATTGCTTCCACATGGAAGAGGCAGAAGCCACTTGGAAAAGAAATGTGGAAACCAGAATGATGATTGCTTTTAATTATGATGTGTTTTTGCAGTCTCAGTCAGGAAGGGTCTGATGGCGGGCCAAGGCATGGCTGAGGTGCAGTACCTTCTCCCTGAATGAAAAATTAGAGAGAATCCCCAAATCTTGCAACTCCTGTTGAGGTTTGGCACTCTGTTTCTGCTCCTCAGGGAAACTGCAGTTATCCTGGCAACTCCCCCAGCACCATCCCTACTCCTGAGATGACCAGACTGTGGCTTATCCTCTGTGTCCTCTCACAAGGGGTAGGAATGTCCCCATTCAGAAAGCCCTGTACAGGCTAACGTGAATTTACTACAACCCAAATCACTCCAGGGTACCTGCGGAGATGTGCCAGGCTTCAGACCAGCCCAAAGCATCCCTGAGTGGTGGGGAGCTACCAGATAGACCAGATCAACCCTCTGAGATCCACATGCCAGGAGACAGCAGCAGGAAGGAGACCTCAGGCACACAACCATGTACAGAAACTGAGTTCTCAGACTTTCACTGGCATCACTCGTCCTAGCAAATCAAATAAATATAGAGGAAGACACAAGGGAGTTTTTGCAAGTTTTTTGCAAAATCCTGAAAGGAACATTCACATGTAGACATGTATGGATCTGAGAGACCTGCTCTGCCACTGACGGGAGCTGTTGGTTGATGGGTGAGATCCAGCACTGTTGTTTCCACGTGAAGGAGAAGGGCTGTGAGGTACTCAGGTATTTGTATGGTGTGAGATGGGTGATTTACAGCAAATATCCATCCACAGACCTGTGTTTTCTTCAGCACAAGAAAAATGGGTCAGTTTTTGGGCTTGCAGGTCTGAGTCTGCCTGAAAATGGTCCTTCCCAAGTGCTGCCAGTGGGACCATCTCCCTGTCTCAGCTTCAAGCCAACTTGTCAGAGGCAGTCAGGGACCATCATCTTTATGAATCAGTTCATTGATCCATTTCTGAGTGGGAGCATTAGGTTTCCCTGTTCTTGGTCACCCTAAGCTCTGGGTGGATGCTGTCTGTGGCTGGGTGACATCTCTGAAGCCTAAATGACCCAATGACCAGCCAGGCCAGGCAGACTTTTGTCTCCAACAACTGCTTGCAAGAAGCCACCTTTCCAGGGCATGCGTTGACTGCTCGGAAGGTGTTGCACTGGAGTCTCTTCTAATGAGCTGTGGGATCTGGGAGTTGTGCATTAGGCTAATCTTTCCAGGAATTTGACTTGAAAGATTACTGCATTTCCAAGTACGGGACTTGCCCATGCAAACGAACAGCTGGGTGTCTGAACTTCTATCTGACTCTATTTATTCTAGATGTTTAATGGCCCTTGTTCCTGCAGAGCTTTCTAAAGTCCAGCATAATGTCGGATGTGCCGAACGCCATAAAAAAAAGGCTCATCAATCTTGACAGATTTTTGTCTGGCACTTGTAAGTCAGCCCTGGAGACTCAGCCCTTTTATGAGCGTACTGTGTGCTTTTAAACGCATGTATAAGGACATTGAGGCATGAGGTTTGCATTTGCTTCGCACTGACCCATGCCTGCCAGTGAACCAGCTGCGTAAAGCACACAGCGATGCTGTGCTCCCCTGCTGCTGGTGGTAGGGCTCCCCCACCCTGCTGGGGCCACCTGCCAGCAGCCCTGCGCCCCAAATCTCTGCAGCCTGGGGCTGAGCCATGCTAGGGGGGACACCAGCCCCCTGACATCGAAGGACGGCCTGTCTCCTGCCAGACCTTGCTGCCGCCACTGTGACACCCAGGCCCTGTCCTCTCCTCGCCATCTGACTGTTTTTTACCATTCCTGCCTGCCAGCGTACCACAGCCATCAAAACAGACATTCCCGGGGAAGTTGTGCAACTGTCACCGCTTAATCATTAACTGGGACATTCTGGCTGCTAATTTTTAAAATTTATTTCTGTATTTTGTGAGGGGAGGCGCTCGCTGGATGGGCAGGCTGGAACGCATGCGGAGGCCTGGCGCTCAGGTGTGCACCGCAGGCTAATCTTTGCCTTCTATTTGCGACACGAACCGCTCCGTGTACGCGAGGCTGGCCAGAACTGAAAGCAGGGCTTCAGTGACCAAGCAAGCGAAACTGGCTGTTACTCGCAAGGAGCTCTGGTTTTGTTGTCTGGAGGTCCTGGCTGAGAGGTGCGCTGTGCGTGGCAGTGCGCGCTGTGATGTGCTGCTGGCTCTCACCGCAAAGAACCTGCCCTTGTGATGGGCATGGCAAAGGCAACAAGGCCAGGACCTGTGCATCTGCATGTGGGCAGTCAGGTTGTCACAGTGTGATCCAAACCCCCACCAAGGTGTGAGGCTCCTCGGAGAAATATCTGGGCTGGGGCAGTTTGGGGAGTTGGGCAGTCACAGGGCTAACAACGTGGATGGGGTTTTCTTCCTGTGGCGCGTGGGTTGGTGGCTTGTTCACTCAGGCTTTGAGCTCTCTGAGCCTGGTCCTGGCTAGGAGCGGCTGATGGGGAGGCAACCCCTGCTTTCAACTTCATCCCCCACTTAGGGCCATGTCTTGCTATTCAACATGTCTTGGTCTGAGTCAGTATTTCAGCTATCCAGGTTAATTTCAGAGACAAGGAGATTTCGCAGCACTGAAATGATATGGATTCATCAGCAGAGCAGCAGTCCGAGTCCTTGCTCCTTTCATTAGTCCCCATGTCCCCCATAAATGCCCCTCTGTGACCCACCATCATCCCCTTTTGCAGTGGGTATTTTGAAAGGGAGAAGTGAAAGCAACTACAGCAGCCAGCTTTTCAGCCTGCACTTTCATCTCCAGCTTGCAGGGCCCTACAAAGCAGTGTGAAGGTCACTCCTTCTCCCCAAGGAGAAGGTAGGAGCAGAGGTGACAGCTGTCCTCAGGGCAGCACCAGCAGGGGAATCCAGGTTCCTGGCTCATCTGCCCTGTCCTGATTATCATCCTGATATCCCTGGGACCAGGAATGGTGCAGCAAGGTTAAAGCAACTTATGTGGCACTCAAAATATACTGAGCAAAGAATATTTCAGTCTAGCAAACAATCTCATGCTCCACGCAGAAATATTTGGACAGTTTCTGCTGTTGGTTACAGCCGTGGCACACCATGGCTTCCCAGTGAAGTCACTGAGCCCAGCTGGGTGTAGCTGAGGGTGGTGCTCATATTGTCTGGGCTAAATGTCAGCAAGGAACAGCAGCAGTTGAACGAGCAGGATTTCTAAGCATTTCCCTTCTCCTGGTCTCACACAGCCCTTGTTCTTGGATGGCTGAGGCAAAAGGGCAAGAGCAAAGTTATTTTAGATGGAAAGTACCTAAATGTTTTGTTCTTTTCGCATAGAAAAGAGCCGAAATGAGCTCTGGGTCTTGTAAACATCAACACCCAGCGTTCTGTGTATATAAACCAGCTGCTAGGAAAGCTTGATAAGTT
Organism: Anser cygnoides; assembly: GCF_040182565.1. Lineage (NCBI taxonomy): Eukaryota > Metazoa > Chordata > Aves > Anseriformes > Anatidae > Anser > Anser cygnoides. Next base: position 28,021,506 of record NC_089878.1, read on the forward strand.
TTAACCATGCTTTGAGTTTAAGGGACAAACAGGATGTATTGCTTAGCCCACAGGGCTCCAGCCCATGCTCCTGCAGATGTCTGGGATTTTAGGCATTGCCTGTGCGCATCTGACCTGCAGCTCTGCTGGGGGTGGGCTCCACTGCCACACCAGAGCCTGGACTTGTGGGCACTCCTCCGCCACTTCGGTGCAAAGTCGGCTCTCATGGCTGAGGATGGACTTCTGTCTCCTCTGGGCACCCCCAGCCTGGTGGCAGTGGTGTGCTGGTCTTGCACTGGAGCAGGTATGGGGCATCCACGTGCTCCAGGTAAACTCTGGCAGCACCAGTGTTGAGCTAGGGAGTGAAGACAGGCAGACAGGCAATAAATGTCCACGGCTACTCCTGCTGGACCCAGCAGGGATGGTTGCTCTTGGACTTGAGAAGGGACCTGCACCTAGGTTAGCCACTTCTCCTACTTAACTCCTTAATCAGCTTGCAAATGAGTAAATGTCCAGGAAATCCAGGTTTTGAGTCAAATCACTCACGATAGCTTATAAACCTGAACCTTCACCCATGGAGAGGATGGGCTTAATGGACTCTTCATGTCCACCATGTCAGGCTTCCTACAGGTATGGGTGGATTATGTGCAATCAAATCGAGTTGCGAGTCCAAGGTTTCTCAGCTGCTACATCCACTAGTGGTGATACGAGAATTTGGGGAAAAGTGCCTGGTCCTAAGCCTTCCCACAAACTGTGACCCTGAATTTAGGCCTGATGTGAAATCACAGACCTTTCTTAAATCTGACACAACTTTGTCAATGTCACATGTAGGACACTTACTCTCCAGCAGGTAGCCCTGCACATGCTCTGAGGGGGGCTGCTGCCAGATGAGGGTAGGTAAGAGCAGGATTCCAAGCAGCTAAGGACTGGTATATTTACATTGCATATTTTGCTAATGTTGGTCTTCAAGAAACCAGTTGCAAAATTTGCTGCAGGGCTGCTTCTGCAACTGTGAGCCAGCCAGCAGCTGGAGCCTTGTGTCCAGGACAGGGGTTCATGAACTCCTGTCTAGGAAACTGTTCAGCGCTTGGGAAAAGTTTCATTTTCTGTACTTGCTTTTCTTAATATTTTTTTTCAACATGTTCTGAAATATTGCTCCTAACTAGATATGATTAAAACTAGATTCTTTCTTACTATCCTTTACATGGGATCAGTTAAGACTTAGTTTCTCAGTCCTTGACTGCAAATTTGCTATGAGATCCAATATGACCATGTCAGTAGGAAAAGGGTAGAATTCTATTTTGGTCTTAACCTGTCCTACCAGTTAGCATACGTACAGTTATATAATTATAGAAGTATGTGAAACTGGACTTAATTTATGTTCCTTTTACATAAGATTGAACACTACCAGCATACGTGCATTTATAAACTGTAAGTACACTAGCAGAGGGAAAGGAAGGGGAAAACTTGTACTGTCCTCATCAGACCAGCATGTTTATAGGCAAGCACCTTGCAGACATAGGGAAAAATGCAAAGCTACAATTTCCCAGGTCACAAAATGATGATGGTCAGATTTCTTACTCCTGCAGTTGTCGTATCTGTTGGGAGCCTGGCTGTGATGCACCTACAGCAAAGCCAGGCTCTGTGCAGGACAACACTGTCCACAGTGCATACATTACTTGGAGCTCTTCTGCAGGCCTCTCCTGCTCCCTTCTGGTGAAGTCTTGAAATCCAGACCAGAGATTTTCTCCACATCTGTTTGATATTAGGATTGCTCTCAGAAGCTCTATGGTCAACACAGTCCTTGACATATGGTAGTTTAAGAAATATGGGGCATGCTGAGTGTGCCCCATCAGCAAGTTGAACCACTCATGGGTTCCATTTCTGCTTCCTCTTCAGGGGGAAATCCACAAAGCTTCATGGTAGCCAGCATTTTTTTTAGAGACTTTTGAGGTCTTCAGAGGATGTGTCACAGTAAGGATCACAGTTATAACAGTTCTTATAGAGACAGGTTGTGTCTCACAAGACATAAGGACATATAAAGTGACAAAGTACTGCCCATGGCACATTTAGTACTGGCTGCTTTTTTTTTTTTACCCCAAATTAAATATACTGTCAAATTAAATGAAAGAGCATTTATAATCACGTTTGAATGGTGTTTACAGATGAAGCTCTTACCCTAACCTGTTTTATGTACTATTCAGCTGCTCTGAATAGTTGAAAGAGACCAGTGAGGACCCGGGTAGAATTATCCCTTTGGTGGATAGGGAACTCCAACACAGAGACACAGCACTGTAGGGTCTATAAGAAGCTAAGGTCACAGAGGAAGCTCCAGGTCCTCTCCGGAGCCACCACCCCTTGGGCCAGTCACAAGAATCCTCTAATTGTTTGGAAAAATGGACTATACTGCTTTCAGCTTCGGGGTCTCTCCCTTGTGTGGCCAGTACCACTGTCCCAGCTCGCGACTGGGCCTGGAGGGAGGGCTGCCTGGTCGGCCAGGCTGTAGGTGCTGCCTTAGGCGCACATCGCAGCACCTCTGCTCCAGGGACATGCAGAGCTAATCCCCGGCTGGGTGGAGCTCTGCAGTTCCCAGGCTGAAAAAAATCAGCTTTATTTGTAATCAGAGTTCTTACCTGTACAATGGGCAACCCTAAACAGAAGGCAGTTAAAAAGAAGCCCAATGTTTATTACCGAACATTGTGTTAAACCCCATCATGTTTAACCTAAACATACAGCTTTCGCAGGGCATGACTCACGCCTTTGATCATTGAGACTTGACAACAGCAGGTAAATTAACAGGTTGCAATACAGGAAACCTTTCCTAGAATGTCACTTTGCTGATCTTGTTGCAGGGTTGGGACCCGGGACAGGTATATTCTGAAAGAACCTACCTATGTAGTGAACAAACAATAGGGATTTGACAGAAGGGTAAAACGTTCAAATCCAATGGGGTTGTGCTAGCAAATGTTACTGTGTAAAAAGCAAGACAGTAAAAAACCCTTTTGTTGGGTTAGGTTATATCACTCAGGCTAAACTGTCCTAGCAAGAGGGTTTTTTGTTTGTTTGTTTTGGTAACCTGTCATCATTAGTTTCTCCTTGGAGATAAAGTTCAATCAGAGAAATATTTTGGAGTATAGACTAATCTCCTCTTCCTACAGACTCTCATGTCTCCAGGGGTCCATCGTGTAGAATATAAATAGGTTATTCATCATCCTTGACCTACAGTTAAGATTTCCTGGGAGTTAAAGTACCAACCTATTGGTTTTCTACCATCTTCCTGACTACTAAACAACTACTTCTCAGCTTATGTGACACTTTTGTCTTTCCTGCTACACACAAACAATCTCTAACAAAACTTCACAGCTTTTTCCCAATGAGATTTTTATTATCTTCAAAGTGCCCTCCCTCCTCCTTTTGTCATTTCTCATCTTCCTGGTCCTTTCCAGCCTTTTTACACCTTTCCTTTTCTCATTTAACCTTCCACAGACTACTACCGCTAAAGATATGGAAGCTGGATCACTGCTAGAAAAATCTGCTGATTTAGAGTGTTGGTGTTATGTCCATTTGCATTTCTTTCCTGTTATTGCTCCTGTCTCTATATCTGCACCAAGTGTGAGGGTCTCAGGATTGCTTTTCAGCCCTTCACAACTTGTTTGCTGCTTTTTTTTTCGTCCTTTTTTTCTTCTTTTTTTCTTTCCTTTCTTCATTATCTGGCCCTCTGCCCTCCCAACTCCCCTGTGTCCTATCAAATGTTTATCAATCATTCTCAGTGTCCTCCACCTGTACTTAAGCACTTCTAAGGAGCCTGTGTCCACTAGAACTCTCTGGCAGGTGCTCAAGGGAGAGTGTAAGAAAGGGAATATGAAAAGGGTTATTTTCCTTCCAAGGTTTGTGTCTGTATTAAATACAGAGATTAAGAACCAGCAGATTAGAAACAGCCAAGTGGAGGTACTGAAGGAGTTAATTCACAAGTAATAGCTAGCATGAATATAGTTTTTTACACTGCAAAATGATATAAATTTATGTAGCTCTGTTTATATTCTTGCCTAATTCATTCTTTATTTGATGTTCACCTTTATATATTGTAAGCTGTTTGAGGCAGACAATTTAGGCTTTCACAAAATGCCTAGCAATCTTCTTGAGATCTTCTGCACATACCTACGGCATAGGTATTTAACAATAATAATGATATTATTAAATAAAAATGAGCGTGCTGCTTGTGACTAAAGGGCTTTTTTATACACAGCTTCAAGGTAACATAATGAAAACCTCATGGATGCTGAAGAAACTGGAGTGTCTCGAGCCTGACGTGAAACCAAGAAGCTGGAAAACCTTGGAGGCTCTATCAAGAGTAAGTTAAGAAATCTACTGTTTTTTTTGAATTTCTAGGCTTTACGCTGTGCAGTTGGTCTCTTGTGAGACCCGGATCTCTTTGCCATGGGATGTTTCAAGCCTTGTGAGCTCTGCCTTAAGCAGCACTGTAGAGCGGGTCATCTGTCGGCACAGATTCTTGAGTTTCCATGGTCAGAAGTAGAAACTGTCAGTTTTGAGGTTCATCTTTTTCCAGGTACTGGAAGTGCTAAGGTTTGGGCAACTCTAGTTGTGAAAACTGTTTGCCACTGACTTTACTTATTTTCTTCCTGGACTTCATGTTTTTTCAATACAGCTAAGAGGCAATGCAGCCTCCACAGGTGGGGATGGGGGAGGCTTGGTCTGACTGAGAGGTTGACCAGCTGAGCTGCCAGAAGTAGCATGTGGGAACACACAGCCATTAATGAGCCCTCACGGCTAATTAGCTCAGATTCTTTGGGGAGGTTCTGACTTTTGCTGAAGGTCTGAGCAGAGGTGTCTTGCTGTGGGGACTCGTGTTCGGGCAGGGCTTGCAGCAATGCTTCTTCATGCATAGGATTGTGCTATCTCTTGATCTTGAAAAAAATAACAAGAAGGGAGTTAACATAGAAGGCTTTTTCCATGTTGTTTAGATTCTGACGAGTTCTATCCAAAATTTTAATAGAAAGCTTTCTTCTCTATTCCTATGGGTCAGATACTCAGCTGGTGTAAATGCAAATGCCATTGCTGCTGTGTTCTTTGACGTAAGGTTGGGGCTTAGCTCATGGTGGTGTTGTGTCTGGGAATATTTTTATCCTTTAGAGGTATTTAGCCCCTCTCCCCCTCTGTCTCCTCAAGGATTCTTTTTTCTCTGCAAGCATATTCCACTGACTGGAACATATGGGAAAAGTATTTTCTTCCATTCCTTCACCACTCAAAAATGGTCAAATCAATTTGGCTAAAATTAAAACCTTTTGGGTTGAATCTTAGCCTAGAAAACTTCACCTCCCAAAGGAATCCTTGAAGAAAGTTGTGAGCAATTTCCGAAAAAGAAGGAGTTGGCTTGGAAAAGAAAGCTAGGGCAAAAACCAACTGGAAAAGCCCTTTGACTTGGGTAGCAGTCGCACCCATGTCTTTCAGTGTGCAAATCTCACTTTGATTGTCACAAGTAATGTTGGTGGCTTGCTGTAACCAATTCCAGTAACCGTTGCGTTCCCTTCTCCACACTTGTTTTTTGTCAGTATAGGTCTGTGTGCTTTTGCTTTTGGCTGGAAATGTAAATGACTAAGTACTTAGTATCAGGCCTTGCAGACTTAAGAAGGTCAAATAGCTTGTCCAAGCTTTCCAATTTTTTTGGATTGTTTAACCCAACCTTCTGAAATTCACCCAAAGTAATATAAAAGCTGGCATCTTTGTGGATGAAATATTGAAGGTCAAGCTGGTAAAGTAGATGTGTAGGAGCAAGAAGACTAACTTCTTGCAGTAAAATTTAACTGGTTTTGTCCTAATTAAGTGAATACTGTTATGATAACTGCCCTTCCAATTCAGGAGTAATCTTCTTTAATTTTCTTGAACACTGAATTGATTCAGAGTAACCTCTACACTTGGACTTGCACCAGATACAGTAGTGAGTGAATCACTGGTAATTTGATGAGTTCGATGTGGGAAAGAGCTAGTATGTTGTTGTAGCCAGGTGAAGACCATTATCTGATTTGGGGTGGATAATTAGGACTTTGTGTCCAGGATGATTCATCCAAGGAGAAAACACATCCAAGGAATGAGAGTTGTTGACACCAGATGAACTTTCAAGCCCTGTAGCACGTTTGACATCTGTGTTATGCACACATTTCTAGCACTTTATATCGAGGAAATAGGACTGGCAACTTGCATGAAACGTCTGTTTCTCAATAATATTAGTTTCTAAGTAGCACTGGAGTCCTTGTTCCATGCATTAACACAGGTAGGACTGAAGTCTGGTAGAGTTTGATTTCTTTTGTGCCTTCAGTGCCTCCAGAGCAAACCCATAGTCAATTATGAGCAATTCGTTGTAGCCTATCCAGCAGGGACTTACGTAAAAAGCATTGCTTGGAGCTGAGATGAGTATGTTATTTGACTCTCTTCCATCAGCAGAATTTCTTTCAGAATATCTAGAAATATCTAGAATATATAGAAAGCTTCTGCTGTTTAAACATCAAACTCTACCTTTTACAGATGTCTTTGCTCCTGCTAGCTGGCATTTTGATACCTAGTCTTTCTCAAGTGGTTCATGTGGTGACAGTTTTTAGCAGTTTCAATACCAACAAAGGTTACAAATCCCAATGGAGGATGATCCTTGTGAGCTCAGAGGCAGATGATTCTGTTTATCCCAGCCTGCACATGACAGGTACGAGTACCATCTTCACTGTGCATGGGTAAACCCATTCTACAGCACACCAATGTGAGCAGATTACTGTTGTCATGGGTTTCCTCCGTCTTTGTCTTGTAGAGAGAACCTCAAAATGTCCTTCAAACCCAGCATTGGATGCTGCCTGAAGAAGCTTCAACGAATCTTTATGTAGTAGGACTTTAGACTTTGCATGTGGATATTGGTATGTGTTGTATGTCAATCAGAGCTCTTTAACTTCTCTTCACAGATTGCAAAGATTAGAAGATGTGGGCTAAAATGGTGTGAAGCATTTGGAGCACTTGGACAACTCTATACTGTACAATGGCCCAGTTTTTGTCACCATGTAATGTAGCACATATCATGGTGTTAGGTATGTTGTCATTAGAAAACAACAAATAAAAACTTTATCCCACTTTAAAATGCATCATAACATGGTACAGCTTAATCTTTTCTCTGAGTTGTCTTCCATGATACACCCATTATGAGGGTTGGTTGTACAGAGGATATGTTCTTAGCAACCATCCCTTGCTTTGTTCTCTGTCATTCAGTTGGTTGAAAATATGGTTATTGTGAGCACTGGATACTCTGATCCACCTCTTAGCTGATAAAGAACCATTATCTTCAGAGTGAATATCAGTATCTTAAAAAGACAATCACTCTAGGTTAGCTAGGGGGGGATATTTTAACTGCCTGTGAAATGGAAGACAGAAGGATACAGTCAGAACAGAACCAGGGGGCTGAAGTCCATCTCTTAGCTCAGAACTGGCCTGTCAGATGTCTATGGGCTATCTGCTTTGCAATGTGTGCCTTGAGGCCATCCTCGTTTGCTGTACATCCATCTGGTGAGCCATGCCTTAGGCATCCTCCAGGGCATGCATGTTCCCATCCACCTAGGTACACACAGCAGCTTATTGTGCCCTCAGGCAAGGACAGCTGGGCTTTCTACAGATAGCGAAGGCAAGCAAGTAGGAGCCTGTACTGCTCAAACCTCCTTTTTCAAACATGGATAGGCATGACCTCTCTTTCTCAGTTTTCCCGTCTGTCAAGCAGTAATCATAATACTGACATCCTATATTAAGGAATTTATCATATACTGAAGGGATTTTTTTTCTTCTTTCAGGAATCCTACCTGTAAAGATGTATTTGGCTCTTCTGGGCTGACAGCAAAAAAAAAAAGTACTGTCAGGGATCAGAAGGGTAGGCTATGTCTATCCAAAGCTTGCAGTCTTATAATTCTGTAATTTCTATCTTCTGTGGAGCAGCTGTTGTAGACAGGATGATACACCTCAGAAATGTTTGTACACACCCCATCTGTTCTAGTGCAACCCAAAAGCATTGCTGTCTGGGCTATACAAAGCCTTGCATGTTCATGAAAACATCAAGGTTTATTCCACATTAAAACTGAAAAGATTCTCCAGGTATTTTCTCATAGAACCTGTAATCATAGTGCTTTTTGCATCTTTGTTTTCATTCACATTTGTTTTCATAACACCTACTAATACTTAATTTATGTTACAAACATCACAAAGAAAGTAGTGCTGGAATAAGATTGTTATTGGGTACAACAGATAGATGAGGATAAAAGTTCTGAACTTCAGGGTAAACCCACTACAGAGTAACACAAAGGTGTCCCTGAGGACACAGACTCGAGCAGAAGCTGGATGCCAACAGGAACAATTGAGGACTGATGCTCTAGCTGTCTTGTGACCTGACTGATGTTAAATAAACTTAATATCAATGAGCACGACCAAGGATTATCTAGTTATCATGTGTTTAAAATAACTTCTAAAGTTCTGTCAAAACATTCTGGCAGCTCTTTATAATGAAGCGGTCCCTGAATTTTGTGCTCTTTTCCTTTGTTCAGCTCCACATTGTCTGATATTTCTAATTCTGGGGAAGGAAGAATAGAACCTGGGTTAGTTCTTTATTTACAGCATTAGAAAATCCTCTTGGTTTATTGTAATTTAGGAGTAACACTGCTTTTGTCAATGTGAATTAAACTGGAAGAGGTGACCGTGACACTGAATGGGACCAGTTTGAGCCAGAGTGTGAAGAGCTGCTAGAACTGCTGGTGTGGAGGAAGAGAGGGAGCAGAATTAGGGTGTCAGCTCCCCTGAGTGAGCCAGGGCTGTCTCTTGCATATGAGCTGAGGAATGGTTCCCACTAAGGATTGCGGGAAGTGAATTTTGTCCTGATGTGTCCATTGAGTCATAGAATCATGGAATATCCTGAGCTGGGAGGGACCCACACACATCATCAAGTCCCACTCCTGGCTCCACACAGGACCACCCAAAAATCAAACAATGTGTCTGACAACGTTGTCCAAATGCTTCTTGAACTCTGGCAGGCTTGGTGCTGTGGCCACTGCCCTGTGGGGCCTGTCCCGGTGCCCGAACACCTTCTGGGTGCAGAACCTTTCCCTAACCCCCAGCCCGACCCTCCCCTGTCCCAGCCCCATGCCGTTCCCTCGGGTCCTGTCGCTGTCCCCAGAGAGCAGAGCTCAGCGCCTGCCCCTCCGCTCCCCTCGTGAGGGAGCTGCAGGCCGCCATGAGGCCTCCCCTCGGCCTGCTCTGCTCTGGGCTGAACAGACCAAGGGACTTCAGCTGATCCTTACGTCTTCCCCTCTAGACCCTTCGCCATCTTTGTAGTCCTCCTTTGGACACTCTCTAGTAGTTTTATATCATTCTTATATTGTGGCGCTTGAAACTGTGCACAGTCCTTGAGGTGAGGCCGCAGGACCAGGCAGAGCAGGACAATCCCTTCCCTCGACCTGCTAGCTGTGCTGTGCCTGAGGCACCCCAGGGTACGGCTGACCCTTTTGGCTGCCAGGGCACGCTGATGACTTGTGTTCAACTTTCTGTCAACCAGAACCCCCCAGATCCCTTTCTGTGGGGTTGCTCTCAAACCTCTCCTCCCCCAGCCTATGCGTTTCCATGATGGCTCTGTTCCAGGTGCAGAATCTGCTCTCGTTAAATTTCATGTGGTTGGTGATTGCCCAGCCCTTTAATTTGTCCAGATCTCTCTGCAAGGCCTCTCCACCCTTGAGTGAGTCAACAGGTCCTCCCAATTTAGTGTCATCTGCAAGCTTACTTAGTATGCATTTGAGTCCTGTATCCAGCTAGTTTATAAAAACATTGAAGCTGAATCTCAGTTGCTTTCAGACCACACCCTGCCTGAACTCAGTCCATACATTTACAGAATTATGGTGGTTTGAACCCGAAGGCTGAAGGAGGCTCATTTGACTGCTTCCTGAGACATCTTTGTTGTCCCAAGCAAATTTGTTGTCTGTGAAAGCTGGCAGATGGGCAGTGGGAGGTGTGGCAGGCTTGTTGCTCAGTTTGGTTTTTGTGGCATGATTGACTTTATGCTTCCAGTGGAAATCCAAACTGAGTTTGCTGCAGGTGAGGAATTTGTGCAGGAATCCCAGATGTGGCTAGATCAGAGCCACTGCCTGAATTTCTTTCTATGCCCCATTGAAACTAAATAGCTCCACCACAACTGAGAGAGAAGCCATCTGAATGCAGGCTGAAAGGGATATTTAATTCCATGTTTGGCTCAACAGGTCTGAAAATAAATAATTTGAAATAAACTTCACAATGCTATTTAGGGTCCTAATAGAAATCTGTGTGCCCTGATAAAATTAGGAGCTTGAACAGTTTTTAGATCAAATTGTGAATCTGAGATGCAACTGTCCAACACTTCTTCACTAGAACTAGCAATTTGATAGCACTAGCTATGTTAAGGTTTTAAATCTGGGGAAGGAGATAAGAGTGGAAGATTTCTCATGGCTCAAGCAAAAGCAGCTAAGCAGTCTCTCCCCTCCCTCCCTCTCCTTTCATGAAGTACCCAGATGGCCACGTATTAAGTGCGCTGTAAGAGACAGAGCTGCAGCCTCACTTTGCTGATCTCAGCAAGGTCTGGCCTGCTTGCTCTGTTTGCTCTGGATTTCCTCAGGCACAGCCAGAGTGCATGGCTCTGCTTCTGACCACTGCTGTGATCTGAAGTCATGTGGTATGTTTCACTTGCTGAGCCACCTCCAAATCCCAACCTTCAGACAATGATCTGGCTGGAAATCTCATCCTTTGAATGCGGGTTGTGCTAGCTGAGAGCACATATAGAATAGGAGGCTATTGCCAAGCACGATGCAGTCTCAGGGAATATACTGAATATGGTTAGATATATGGGTGATGTAACTGGACCTCACTGGTTTATACCAGTTGAGGATTTGGGTCTCTGGGTTTCAAGCAGAATGCAGTCAGCTTAGGATGCAGTGCTTTCTCTTGGCCATTTAGTGTTTTCCCGGCTTCTTACCGGTTCCCCTCCAACAGCAGATACTTTCTGTAATACCTTATGGAGTAAACATCTCCACACTGCGATGTGACTCTTCTGCCCTGTTTTTAACTGGTGGGACCGATTCTCCTCAGTCCTTCCAGTATAGCAAAACATTATGGATCATTCACAGGTGTACAAAGCCAGGAGGGACGGTGGAGTTGGGGGAATCCCAGCACCCTGCCTTGACCCTGGAAGCGGCGGTGTTGTCTCATCATCAGCACCACACCAGTAACTGCATCCCCATTCTCAGCAGGAGCCCCACTCTGCTGCTGTAGGGGTGCTGAAAGATGCAGGAAAGCAGAAGGGTTGTACTAGAAGCAGTATTTCAGGGGAAGAAGGAATGTCGAACACTATCCCTCTGTCCCTTTTTTGGGTTTGTTCTGGATGTGGTTGGCTGAGTTGCCTTTCCTCTGAATGTGTGTGGGAATTGAGGTCAGGCTGTGCTGGGCTGGGGTTTCTGGAGCAGGCTGGTGCATCCATGCCTCTTAGTGTGGCACCTTGTGGAGACGCTGGCTCAGGTGCCAGGAGTGGCATGAGAAGGCCATTTAATTATAAGGGGATTAATTAAGGATGTGTGACATGTCAGTTAGGATGTGGTGTTCCCAGACTGGGAAAGGATTATTGCTCTAACAATGGATCCTACATAAATTTTGTTTTGGCATATACTGAGAGCTATACATATCTGTGGCTGCTGAGAGACATCTCTTGTGTGTTTCAGCTGTAGAGCTGCAATTTGCTAAGGCCTGGAGTTGTGTAGCTGAAATGAAGGGGAAGAGAGGAAACTCACCTTTTAGCCCCAATTATTCTAATATTCCCTGCAAACTTCATAACCAAATTCAGCAAAAAATCCTCGTGCTCAGAACGAGCAAACCATCCATAGTCAGATAACCTGCTGGTTCAGTGGGCTTTGGATCAGGCATTTGAGACAAGGAAGGTTCCTGCTGTCTTTACAGGCTTCTTTTAAACCTCAGACCTTCTGAAAGCAGCAAGCTTATGCCGGACCTTTGACTGCTGAACATGGTATTTACATCTGCTAACATCCACAGAAAGCTGCACATGCCTGCACTTACTCAGCCAGAGAAAGACCTGAAAATCCCCATTCCATTCAAAGGACAGAGTGAGATTTGCTTTCCATTCCTCTGCCAGGAATTCTTAGTCAAATCCCATGGAAAATAGTCATATCTGAGTAGTAAATCTCAGATGCTTCTGCATGTTTATTCTTTATTTCCATCTCATTGGCCAGAGTTCATTTTTAACCTTCGATTATGGCAGCTATATAGTGGAGGGAGGCTGGGTGGGGTATGTATTTCTGTTCTTCCTAGCTATGCAGTTTTTTAACCCATCTAGCAACAGAGCAGGGCAGATGGTGATAGAAAGATTGGCTTTGCTTAGCAGTGCAAATAAGTGGTCCCTCCTCCTTCCCCTCCCCAGAGGTTTGACTGGAACCAACTGACCTGGTTCTGCCTGAGCCAGCTCTGGGGAGATGATAACAGCCAAGGGTAAAAACAAATGAAATACCTGTGTGGTTGTAGTTTGCAACAAAGCTCTACAACTGTTTGTATCGAACCAAGACCAGCCTGTCCCTCATCTGACTGAAGGAATTTGAGTTTTATGCAGCGGTTGCTCTTTGATCTCTGATCTTTAAGGTATAGGTTGAAGTTCTGGCACTCATTCCTTTTAGGTGGGCGCCTGAGCTGAATCCCATGCACTAACTAGATGTGGGTAGCTGCCATTGAGTGATGCCTTTAAAATTCCTCCACTTTGCATTTTTGGATCATGATTGGGGGGCTGTATCTGTGTTTGAAGTAACTCCTTGATTCCTTCAGATAGGAAGAATTTAAATTATTCTCTACTAGATTATAGTGGTCTTGGACAAATGTGGGATGACCCATCCTACCGAGGGGCAGAACCATTTGTCCACACCACGGCCAGGCTGCCCAGCCTGCCACTTGCCTTAGAAGTCAATGTGCAAGGGCTCTCCACAAACAGCAATCAGCTCGCTGTGAGACCTACGGGAATGAGGGCAGTGGCAAATGGCACATTTAGTGGAGAGCTGCAAAACTACAGTAGCAGACCCATCTTGCATTTCAGTGGTTGTTGTGTGGAGTATGAGAACAATGTGGCATTCAACTTCACACCAGTTAAAGGTCAGCGAAGCAATAGCATATTCCAGTTTGTTGGATGGCTCTGAGGCGTGGACTTTCTATTGACAAATATTTGGTGCATTCGAGAGATATTTCTTCAGTGCCATCTGTTCATCAAACTGCACATCAGATGGTGGGCTAGAATTTATAGGATGTTTCTGAGCATGTCAGAGTCCCAGGCCTGGCAGCTGTGATCAGTGCTGCTCTGGTGGTCTGCAAATGCAGGCAGTAGGACAAGGCTGGCAACACTTCTTTGGTGACCTAAAAGATGAAATATTAACAACAAGTGAGCACTGCTGATAAGCGGTTCATACTGGAGTGTCTGTTTGCAACGTGGTGAAAATAGGCAGTATGGAAAACATGGAAATTTTGCCAGTCAGTAACCACTAAGGCAGAAATACTGTGCCCAGACTGGGCTCTATTTGCAAGGCACGATGCTGCTACCAGCAACTTCAGTGCAGCTACAGTTATCAGGGTAGTGAACTCTTTCTGTAGAATAGACCACTCTTTATCTCAGCTGCTGAGCTAAAAATGAAGATTGGGAGTTATTGCCCTACCAGTCGTTTATAATTGAATTTCCCTATATCTCCCTTGGCCTGCTGCAGGGGAACGTACACATTTGAGTAGTATGAAATTTCAGTTGTCCTTCTGAACACAAATTAAAGGCAGGGTCTTTGATGTGACGAAGGTGATGTAGAGATGTGTACAAATGCCATCCTTTTCTCGCACCTGCATTCCCCCATTGGGCTCCATTTATTTCCCCTCACGATAATGTGGTGTCTGGGAAGAGGGTTGGGCAGACACGTTCATTCTTTACATAACTCGCTGGTCTCCGGCTCTCATCTGCTTGGATGTGTTAATATGACTTCCAGATGTTGTGACAGACCAAGAAAGCCATGCTTCTTAGCCAGCTCATTCTGTAGGCAGACAAGACAAGATGGAGAGGGGTTTTGCAATAGGATTCTTTCTAGTGCTGACAGAGGAATCCTGTGGGCTTTAAAGATGTGCAGAAATCTCATTCCTAGTCATTTGTCTGAAGCAGCTGGGGGTTGGTTGGTAAAGGAAATATGCACAGGTTCTTCTTTGAGTTCACTTACTTCTGCTGCTCTGAGTTTAGGTATAGTTTCCTTGGCAGATGATATAAGCTTTGCATATGGCAGTTTTGAAAAGGAGTCTTTTGCTAGCCAGGCATGTACAGGAAATACATAACTTTCTGGGGTTTATTAAAAACCCTGTTTTTAATAACTTTTCTAGTGTGACTGATGAGAAGAAAAAACTCTATAGTCACACAGCAGAGGATTCCAAACTGTCTGCATTCGGGGGAAATGGGAGATTTATGTAGTAGTTAACATGGAGCTGTTTCAGCAACCATTGTGAAAAACAGTGATGAACTGCAGTCAAGATTCAGAAGCCATCACGCAAGTCTGCCCTAGTACTCAAAGGATGGTCATCAAATAATGTAGAAAGCAGTGAAAGTCAGGAGAAAAATCTTCTGATACAGAAGTTCACAGCCGGGGAAAAAAGCTTCCCCAGATTACCTGCATGGCTATGGGGACAGGGCTGCTGCAGGAGACCATCAGAGCTTGTATCTTCTCCTCAGAGGTGCTGAGATATTCTTGTGAAACAGAGCTTTTAAATTGAATTTTGTGTGGCCTAAGACTGAAGATCAATTTTGTGACTAATCCTGTTAATACACTTCCATAGGTGGCCAGCTCATCCTCTGATGTAAGGGAACATAGATCCATTACTGATGGTAATGGAGGTATTCTGATACAATGATCTGGCACACAGTTTAGAAATGTACAGATTCTTCTCTTAAACTCTAGAATGGCACCTGTGTAACTCAAATGACATTATTTTAGTTAACTGGGCATTAAACTCATATTTTGAATTTTATCTGTAAGCAGCTTCTGGTCCCCTGTCAGTTCTTTCTGATATGTGGATTTTTTTCATGTGCATGTCACATCATAAAAACAGTGATGCAAACTACATTCAGAAGGGACACAGAAAGCAAGAGGTGAGTAAATGCTAAAGGCTGCAGCCATTTTACTTACACCATCTCTGTGTGGGAGACTGATCTCCACCAAAAAGTAAAATTGTCCAAAGAATATTATATAAATATTTGAGCTCACGTAAAAAGCGAATGTGTTTTTAATATTGGAAGAGCTATAAGACATATGTGCCAGACACTCAGCTGGAGTAACAGCACAGCTACACTGATTTACACCAGCTGAAGATCTGCCCAGATGTTCAGAGAAGGGTGGATGGAGAAATCTTCCAGTTACACGTAATTTACATTGACAATTGCTTCCCGAGCTCAATAGCTCTTCAGAGATGCAGAAGTATCTTGTAAGCCATCCAGATATAAATGTCAAATCCCCATCATTTTTCATGGATCCTAGGAAGTGGGAAGGATTGTAGACTAATTCTGCAGTGACATAGGTGAAGGCCACGTGAAAGCTGTAAGCTTTCTGAAATACCTATGTTTACAGAAAATCAATTCTGAGAACAGGATCTGAGAAGGATCTGTGGGCAGGTGTGGGTCAGGCACAGACTTCTGACTGGAGCCATGCATTTTTCTCATGCCATGGCGAATGTCAGCAGGAAATATGCAGGGGTGAGGGAGGCAGAGGAAGGTCAGACTAGAGCCTGACTTGTCTAACTGGGCTGTGGGAAGGGAAGGGCAGAACCATCACTGCAGGGAAAAGGAGATGGAAAACATACTATGCTTGGTCATATCCTCTGAGGAGCTTCCCCTTGCCTCTTCACTGAAGTCTCCTCAGCCTTGCTGAATGGGAAATTGCATGCAACCCTGGGAAATACAAAGGGCAAATGGAAAGAGCTAACACATACCATAGCTGCTCTGTGGAAATGTTTACCTAGAAAAACTTGAGATTGGACTAAGGTACCAAGGTGACAGGAGTGTGAGATCAGATTAAAAAAAAAAAAATAAATGAAGCCTTGAACCTCACAACTTCAGAAATTTTGATGTCCCATCCTTAGCCATAGCTGAGGGAGAGCAGCACACGTCCCTTGCAGGAAAGTGTCCTTCAGAAGTACCACCAAATCTGCTTGCCCTGCTTTTCCTCTTGCCACGTAGTAGGTACTGTGTTTATTTATTTTCTCTTGCTTTAGAAAACGTGGCTTGTAGTTTCTTTCCCCCTTTGTCAGACAAGGACTGCATGAGCAGGAGGCTCACTGGTTAAGCCCCTGCTTTTCCAATGCCTTCTGCGCGTTTCAGGGTGAGTAACGCATTCTGGCACCTACATGAAGCAACAGGGATTTCCCTGCATGAAGAGAACAGGGAGGGATGTCGCAGTCTGTTAAAATTTATCTCAGATACCTGGAAAAGTGTTTAGAGTTGTAGAAGCCCTGGCAGAGTGAAAACGTGCAATGTTTTGGAACTGAGGGGATACAAATTCTTGCAACCTTCAAGTTGCCAGTTCAGCCTCTTTTGGGGCAAAACGGGCTGCCTGGTGCCACATCTGGTGGGGGAAGGCACCTAACAGCACAGCAGAAGTCTTGGCATTCTTACCCAAGTTAGCCAGTACTTCTAGGGACAACAGTTGTCCTCACCAGTTTCCAAAGGCTTCCGTGCGTGGTGAATCATAAGATTATTCGTAGAGATGGCGTAGCTGATTTTATGCAGTGTACCCAATAACCACATGCCTGCTGGAGGACTTCTCCTTAGCTTGTTCGCTTCACCTCTTGACCTCGTTTTCAAGCAGGAGTTAAACTATAACTAAATCACTTTGCGGGTTGGTACAAATGGAGCCCGAGGCACTCTCTGCATTTTCCTCAATCAAAACAGAGAGTAGAAGCACTTTGGACAGTGGGCCAAATCTCAGAGAGATGTGGCATGGCCAGAGAAGCAGTGCTGCTGGGTGGATCCTCATGCTCTGGCTATGCGTGACCACGTTATGGATTAGTGATGAGGAATGCAGGTTACTTAGGACTATGCTCCATAGGAGTTGGGGTGGCCCTCCAGAACTTTTGTTGTGAGATAGCTTTTACCTCAGAATTGGTCAGGAATTAGTCTTTGTTTCCATATTTCCACAGTGCTGATCCCAGTGAGGACACTGCCTGTGGTGGTGGAAAAAAGTTGGTAGCATTTATGGTAATGCAACAATATAAGTTTGCACTGCTCAAAGTATGTTTCTTCCTCTTGTAATGTTTTTCCCGGGGTACACCTGCAGAGCTTTAGCAAATCTGTTAATACATGGCGCTGTAAGATACGCTTTAGCCTCTTTAATTACATCTTTTTAATTACTCTTTAATTACATCTCTTCATGGAGTGAGTTAAGTCCATTAATAACTGTCCCACTCTCCTCTGTACATCTTCTGAAACAAGCTTCTTCAAATGATGTGGCAAGGTGTTGCACATTCCCCTGAATATTGAAGACCCAATCAAGAGGGGTCACTTTGATTCTGCTAATATTGTGTGGCTGGAAGGAAGTTCTTTCAGATCTTGGTTCGTTTCAGCAATTATGTTGATCTTGGCAAGCATTTAACTTTGTGATGAAGGGAGGCAGAGTGTTTGTGAAAGCAACATTAGCACCTGCAGAAGAGTTTTGCTGCTTGTGAGAGCCTGTAGTTTTAACACACATACAATGGGTTCCACTTCCTGGGCATCCTGGTTGGATCCTGACTCCAACAGCTCCACCGCTCTGGATGGTGGAGGGCACACCATGGGCTAGGGACGTCCTGACACCAAGTGACTGCAGTGGGCATTGGTGGGACGGGATTCTGCTCTGCTCAGAAACAGCATCTGCATTTGTGCCCCTTACTGAAATAACCTTTCATGCTGGAATGCTGGCAGCTCAGCTCAGGCCCCAGCTCTTCCTTTTCTTCTGCATTACAGACGGCTGTGATGTTACCATGCAAAAGCCTGTCCAGCTGTTGGTAACAGTGAATACATCCTGCAGGATTTTGGAAAGCATATGTGCTTTTTTTTTTGCTCCAGCTTCTAAAATGGTTGTGCAGCACTGATACTGAGTGTTGTACAGATGCTGTCATGCAGCCAGCCTGGACCAGTGGTTAATGTATAGACAGAGACTAGCCTGGGGGATGTATGTGTTTAATGTGCTATATGCACACGTTTACCTGCTGGTGTGCGGTCACCTCTAGGGATCTGGGAATGTAGTTGTTATCTACTGTTGCTGTGCAGTATTTAACACGTAGGAGGAAGAGAAGAAAGCAGAGTCCTGCTGAAGTCTGTACGGGCACACAGTAAATATCTGCTGTCACCTAGACCTGTCTCCACAGTTCTTGCTGAATCTCACTTTGAATTTATTGGTGGGTTCTCCCCTTGGAAGCAGTCCCTAATCCCTCTTTCTGTTGGAGCAGGGTTATTTTTCTCTTACTGAGTGTTTGATCTCCTTTAGACTCATAGCAGGAAAGACACCTTATTTCTCAGTGCCTCAGGACACCCCTTTATTCTTCTTTCAGGGCTTGGATTGTTGGGTATTTGCAGGTCCTTCCCACTGCGCCACATTCCCAATAAATCAGTATGGGGCTGTGTGCTCCCTCTCTTCCTGAAGTTTGCATCTGGGCCAAGGACCAATTTGGTCTGATGTGCCAGAGGCAGAGCAGGATCCTTAGTGGTGTGCGACAACGCGGGAGAGGGGGCAGGCACAGAGTCTTGCTGGCATATGGCTACCTGTGCCCTTCCGCAGTCACTGCAGGCTACAGGCTGCACTAGGGAGCAGAGACAGATCAGGGCCAAACTTCCCCTCCAGCCTAAAATACCCTGTCTATTTTGGGCAGGTAAAAGAAGAGCACTGTCTGAAGCTTGGTCTTAGGCAGGAAGCATGTCTTAGGCAGCATGTTTTATTGCACTTGTTTGGAAGTGGGAATAATGTCCAATTTGGGGAGTGCTCAGAAAACTTTGCAAAAGTTGATGTGATTTTTAATGAACTGAAAACCTGCAGATTATCCTGATTAATTAGGGATGAAGGAGTTGATTCAGGAATTAGAGGCATGGACTGAAGTGGTTTCCTTCTGTCACTTGATACAGGTTATATACATCTGTACAACAGTTTTTCCATGACATTTTTATTCTTATTTTACCTGGCTGAATGTGTACCTGAATGCCTTTTCACCTGAAGCTGTTGTGAGTCTCAAGGTGTGAGATTACAGGCATTGCCTTCTGTCTGACAGCATCATGTCTGAGTGGACATAGGTGGCTATGGCAGAGTGTCGTTCTCACACTTGCAGTGCTGTAGTAGCCTTGGCTTATTGCTGGGCTCTCTCTGTCTTATTTGAATGTTTCTTGAGCTGAATGCTTCATACCCAGACAGTATTCATTGCAGATTCATTGCAGCCTTGACCACTTCCCACAGGTGGGGGTCAGGATGCGTTTTATGGGCTTGGCCTGCAGTCACCTCCTGGGAAGTGACAAAGGGAATATTTTGCTTTTTCTTATAAAAAGCTTTCTTACATTTATATTTCCTGTCTTGTATTTATATTCCCCTATACTGGGCTTGCTTCTCGCCTTGTGTTAGGCTCCCTGTCTCTATATTCTATTATTCAACCATCCCCATCAGGTCCTGCTTTTGCCTAAAGCCTTCCCGGATGTAAACCGACACAACAGCACTAGGCTAGTCATTATTTAAGTTATACATTAATTCAAAGCTATAGTAGGAGTACAGTACTCACCAGTAACAGATTACTTATAAATAGTAAAATATTTATTGGTTTTGGTTTTCTTATTCCAAAAAAGCTCCAATGTCTTAGTCAGAATGTGCTAACAGTTTATGACTGGGAACCAAAAGGTGTTAATAATAAAGAGGAACCA
Source organism: Anser cygnoides (assembly GCF_040182565.1). Taxonomy (NCBI): domain Eukaryota; kingdom Metazoa; phylum Chordata; class Aves; order Anseriformes; family Anatidae; genus Anser; species Anser cygnoides. The sequence goes on from NC_089878.1 coordinate 28,041,472, forward strand.
ATTTCTCTTTGTCCGTGAGGATTTTGATTCATATTAGAAACTGTTTTTATCTTCAGCGAAGAGTTTAAGTGACTAATATTGCTTTCTTCAGAGCTGTTTGCACTGATTTCAGATCATCTAGCCAAACACCAAATAGGAAACCCTGCTGACTTACCCAGGGGATCAGCCTCTTGGCTTTGTGAACAGAATGAGCCTTTTTACAGTTTTCCACACACAAAAAAAGCCATAACACCACCCTGGGTTGCACCAGGGAGTAGTCCCTGCTCTGGGGACCTAGTGGCAAGGACCTGGCAGGAAGGAGCCACAGGAGGCAGGACAAATGGACAGACAGACAGATGTCCATGCTGCCTCCAGCTCGCTCTCCCAGGAGCGCTTGTCCACTCATGAAATTGCCATTTACCTTAGCAAGGCACGACTCAGGAGCAGTAAAACTGTCACGTTGTTCCTGTTTCCCAGTTCCTTATTTATAATGTAAATAGACATCCTTTTGGGAACCCGACCTTTTTCTGTGTTTGTTTGATTATAATTGAACTATTTGCATAAGAGACCAATTTTCCTTCTCAGCTCTTGTGGTAAGTACACCATGTTTTCTATTAAAGGAGTCAGTTTTCTGATTACTAAGGAAACTAAGAAGGTTTACAGACAATAATGTCATAAAACATGCAAAGTTATTAAATGTACAGCCTATTCTTTTTATTGGCAACCAGGATATTAAAGGACTCTTTCTGCAGTCTCCCAATTCCTGCCTGGTTATTTACCAAAGGGACCAAAGTTCCTAAGCTTAAAGTTCTGGTTTGTCTCTTGGGGCTGCCCTGGGAAGGGTTTTGCTCTCTTTTCCCTGAGGCTCCAGCCCTATGAACTTAACAGGGCTTTAAGAGCTGAGTCCTGGGCTTTCTACATCCACCTCAGACAATGATCTGTACCGGCTGGGTTGACAGAAGGAATAAGCTAGATACTGGGAGAGATCTGGCTGCAGATCTGCTGCATGAGGTCTTGGAGAGCTGGATGATTTGGCTTCTATAGGAGGTGCATAGGAATAAAATGATCTAAGATCTTCAAGATCACCAAGTTCAACCATCAATGTGACCTACCTACCAAGTCCCGTCACTAAGCCATGTCTCTTAGTGCCCTGTTCACACATCTCTTAAATAATTTCAGAGACGGGGACTCCACCACTTCCCTGGGCAGCCCGTTCCAATGCTTGACCAAGGAAGAGGTAGTGGCAGCTTGGGATGACCTCCCATGGCAGACATTATGCACATCGTGGCAGGCTTTAGGCTGGTTAGACTGCAGGAGGTTTCAGATCCAACTCCCTGCTCAAATGAGGGCTCAATTTACCTGAGGTCAGGTTGCTTGGGGGCTTGCAGCTGAGCACAGAGCAGCTGAGTGGGCAGGAGGGTGTGCTGGAGACATTTTGAGGCACAAAACTCCTTCATGCCCCCTGCCTCATAGGGCTGAGTGGTTCCTTGGCCATACGTGCCCTGTTGCCCTGTGCTGGCAGTATGGCTGCTGGGTCCATGCAGCGCGTGTAGGCCGCAGAGGTGGCTGGGCACCGCAGGGTGTCCACTCTACCATCTTGTGTGCTCTGAGGTGGCTCTCCTTCAAGTAAATGTCTTAATGTCTGTTCCTTGGCACATGGGAGCAGAGCTGGGCTGTGAAGGGGCTGACTGTCCCACGCGAGGTGGTACCAGCACGCAGTGGGACAGAGGTCTTGGGGGATGGGACCTCATCCTGCGGCTTGGCCCTGTGGTGGGGCAGTCAGCACCAAGCTACATCTTCCCCTGTAAAAAGCTTGTTTTGCAGGCTATAATGTCACATGCCACCGAGTGATCTGGGGACAGTGTCACCCAGGCCAGATCTCCGAGGATATTGTGCTTAGATCTTTTATTTTCTTTTTCTTTTTTCCCCCCAAATGCAAGAAACCACAAAGACTTCAACTCCCTCAGAAATTGCCGTGAGATGAAAATCCTGCTGAAGAACAATAGCTGCAACATGGTTTGAACATGCCTTTATTTTTGTTCCTACGTGTTTCGTGCAGTGTTAGGCTGTGGTTATGCTTGTGGAGCAAATAGCTCATTCCCTACTGTTACCATGTGGCAGAAGCGCTCCAGAGATGGGAAAGCGAGGAGAAGCTGTTGCAGTTGTATGTTGGCTCCCATGTACCCTAAGCAAAAAACTCCTCCTGTTTTGGCTGCCCTGAGCCCATAAATGAGATGATAATTGGGATAGGCTGGGTCTGGCCTGCAGAATATGGCATTATCCAAACTTCTCAGGGTCTTGCAGAGGTGCTGGGCCTTCAGAGCAGGTCCAGCCCTGTGCTCACCACTGGTGCAGGCTCGCAGGATGGTGTAATAACTCAGCTGGAGCAAGCAATAAGTGAAATCTAACAGCATTAATACAGCTTTTCCTTGAATGTATTACTTTGATAACTCTTCTGAGCATGTCCATGTCAAATGCCAGGGTGTCAGGCAGGCCTGCCCAAAAAGGGAGTTTGCCACCACTGCAAATCCCCAGAGGAGGACACATCCATGATCTGTTGGGGATGGCACATCTGCTCGCTCCCCATGGAAGCTGTTGTGCTGGTTGGTCACCCCCACAGTTAAAAATTAAGCTGAGGAGGACTGTGTTGAGAGCTCGTTATGCTGAAGTTATTGCTTTATTTCTTCTATAAAATCTCTTGCAACTTGAGGCACCAGTGTGCTGAGCATGTGTTGGGGAGCTGGAGGAGCCCCCCCATCTGCCTCTCTCCTCGCTCAGGTCACACAGATCCTTAGATATGGCTCTGTCTTTTGGCTACAAACAGGAGAATATTACCTATCAATGAAAGCTTTTGCACGAGGCTTTAGGACAGAGGGCATTTCAGGGGGCTGCTAGGTAAAGAGGGAGGATGGGGACTGAAAGATGCTCCTGCGTCCATTTGCTTGGCAATCACCTGAATTCCCTGCAAAATGGTGAAACTCCATTTCAGATGTGTCTCCAAGCAATATGGGCAAGGCTGCATGTGAGGCCTGCCGTGGCACCAGGACTGGCAGCTGAAGGCCATTAAACATCCCCCACTCGGAGCATCCCTCTTCTCTGCAGGAAGCAGCAGGCTCTCCCCCTTCTCCGCCTTTCCTCCTGCGCTTGAAACAAACATTTCCTTTCCTTAACTTGTGGCGGTGAGGGGTGCTTCAGAAGGCCACAACGAGCCGAGACTTTGCAGCTCCCCGTCAAAACCAAACGTGCCTTGCCCTCCGAGCTGCACGAGGCACCTCCCGTCCCCACTGCTGATCCCGCAGCTCCACCTGCTGGTGCTGCTCGCACCCCGAAGCGGTTTCTTTGGAACAGGGATCGGGGTCAGGTTTACTTGTTGGCCACAAGGGGCTTACATACTTGTGAATAAATATTCCTATTTTTGTTTTGCACCAAGAAAAAAAATTGTTTGGCTGCTGATCCAGCAAGAAGCAAAAGCCCAAGTCTTGCTCCCACCCAGCTCTGTTCCCTCCAGGTTGATGCTGGCAGCGGTTTGGTGGCTCTGAGGAAGGCTGGGGGTGAGGAGGTCCAGGGTATCTCACAGAGCTCTCGGACAGCTGGACATTGTCCTGGGAACTTGTCCAGGACCCAGGAACTCCTTGTTTTGTCCTAGGTGAAGATGTGGGGAGGGAAGCTCCAACCCCCCCCCCCCCCCCCCCCTTGTCTGTGCCTGGCCTCAAAAGGGGTGCAGCTGCTTGTAGGGACTGCTGAGGAGGCTGGAATCAGAGATGCTTCTTCCCCAAAGTGCAATCTTTATTGTTTTTAATCAAATAGGAAAAAAAAAATACTCAGGTGAGAGGAGAGATAATTTGGGGTTAGTGTGGGATTGTTATTTTCTTCTGAGAAAAGGCCAAAGGCATTCAATCTTGCTGGGTGGCTGAACATAAACCTTATCCTGAATCAGCTGGGAAGTGGAGAATGTTGTGGATTTTATTTTTTATTTTATTTTTTAAAATAATTTAACTTTCTCACAAGCCCTTCTCCCTCCAACATTCCAGATTTGTTTCCCTGCTAGATAATAGGAGACTTTCAATATTCTCTATCTAATTCTCAGTCTGTTATCTGGAAACTTGAAGAGGTAATGAAGAAAGGGTTATAAAATTTAAAACTTATTAAGGTTAACTCTCTCCATGCTCTAAGCTAGGTTATGAAGCTATTTTAACTTAAAAAAAAAAAAAAAAAAAAAAAAAAGAAAAAGGCATATTTTTTTCACTGCTGCTGAGTAAGTTCCTCTGTGCCAATGCTAAAACACCCTTAAGGCTAGCCCTCTCTGCCTCTGTTTCCCATCACTGGAATGGGGCTAATATTCCCTAATCTCAAAAGGGTTTGCTTATGTTAAAAACAACTAAGATGGAGCTAGTCAGGTGCAATGTTCCCTTTGCAAGCAGCAAAAAAAAATCAGTGCATTGCACAGAAACCCTGCAGATGCCTTTGGATGGCTAATGGGAAGCACTACACATTTTGATCAAGACTAACCTGGGCAGAGGACGCAAACACCAGTCTGCAGCCTGCCACTCCTCTAGCTGATGTTTGCTGTTTTTCTTGCCTATCTCCCCAGCTGTATTTTACTTCAGCTGCCCCATTGCTGCTCCAGATGTTCTGGTAACATCTGCGTGCTGCTCCACTCCTCCCTTTGCAGGCTGCCACTAGAGAGCACCACCAGCACCTCTCCTCCTTTGTTCTGGCAGCAGTATAAAGGTCCTGGTCTCTGCTGAGAGGCCAAAGACTAAGAACCCTAAAAAGTCTTTCCAGCTCCTAAAGCATCTGTCGGTTCTGTCAGAGGTTAAACCAAGCCCTAATCCTGCAGGATCTTTGAAGGTTAAAATAAATAAATAAATAAATAAACAAATCAATCTGCTTAGAGACCTGAGGAACGTGGTTGTTGTCTTTTGGCAATCAAGCATTAAGGAGAGACACTGCACAGGAGCCTGGTAAGTGTTTGGGCTTGGTTTTCTCTGCTCAGATGCTGCACAAGTGCCAAAACTGGCCAGAGAGGGAGAAGGAGGAATGGCTCTTACAGCCCGTCCTTGCACAGAGGCTGAAGGACCAAGCTCTCCGCTGCCCTGTCCTCAGGTGCAATGGGGGCAGTTGGTGTGGTTGTGCACAAGGCCATCCCATAGGGCTTGTCTTCTGATTAACTCCAGGCTAAAACCCCCTGCTAAAACCTACAGGGAGCTAGTTGTTTGGGGTGAGCTTAGGTGGATTCAGCCCAGGTGGGAGAGCAGGGGCGCTTGGGGTGGCACGTGCTTGTGTTTCCACAAAGTCCTGCCCCAGACCAACTCATTTTTTGGGTGGGATCCAGGCTCTTCTAGGAGCAGGGAGTAGGACATCTGCCAGGAGATAGTGGGGAAAGCAGGGCTGGGAGGATTTGTTTTTGTTGCTCCAAATGTACCTGCTAATTTTTAAGCTCTGCACACCAAGCTGACAGCTTGGCAGTTTCCTTGAAGCTGTGGAAGTGCCCCTGGAGCTGCTCAGCTCAGCCCCATTCTCCGGCCTTGCACCTCCAGCGAGTCCTCGGTGTTTTGTGTCAAGAAATGATTTGATTAACGAAGCCCAGCCCAGGCACAAATCTGTTCAAAAGCAGCCTTTCCACCAGAAAGTCTCCAAAGGTGGTGGAAAGGAGCTGATGTTAGTGGCCGGGAAAGCAAGAACACATGTCCTGGCATCTGTGGAATGTCCTCATGCTGAGGTGGGTGAGCTGGGCCCGTGCCTAGCAGGAAGGGTCAGCTCGGTCAGCTGCTGGGGGCACAGCCCCCGTGAGGGGACCCCCTGGTTGTGGGGCAGGTGCTGGGGACAGGCACAGGATGGGCAACCTAGGAGGGATGAGGCTGCTGTGCCCGTGGAGCTTTTCAGCTCTGCCTGTCACTGGTGGACAAGAAGCTCAAACACCAGTGGGGAATAATTAAAACTTTTCTAAATGGACTGCTGGTGTGGAGGGAGAAGGCGCAGTCTCCAGTGCTGGAGGCTCATCATGACAGGCCAGACCATGCAGAAGCCCATTTCATCCTACATTAGGGATGGGACATGCTGGGGACCTCCTGAGCTGTGTGGTTGCAGTTCAGTGATGCGTACTTCAAGGACAGAGAATTGGGGGTGCATCTAAGGCAGCACTATTATTTATTTATGAATTAGTTTATGTATTCATCTGTTTATTATTTCACCCAGGCAGTTGGCCTCTCAGATCATCAGCTAAAGGATTTTCTGGGTCACCCCGGGCTCTCTGCGTTCCCCATGCCCTGGGCTGCAGCAGCACAGGTGTGCTGGGCCTGGGGCGGGGGGACGCAGGGTCACATCTCTGGGAGCTGCTCACTGAAACTAGGTCACCTCCTGCTGCAGCAGAAGTGACACCCAGCACAAAGGCAGGCGCTACGTGGGAACAGCCTTGCCCTTCGGTCATGTTCTCCTGCCCAGGTGTAGCCCACGTGCTGCACCAAGGGCAGGTCCTCCAGCTGTGGGGACGTGTGGGGCCACACAGAGGAGAAGGACGTAACAGGGAGGTGTGTGACCCTTACTTGCTCTCCAGGACTTTCGGGATGTGGCCAGGCATTGCCACCTCCATGCAAGCTGCCTGCTTGTGTCACTGTGTCCCCCCCGAGGGCATGGAGGTGTCATGCACAGCATGCTCCAGGAAGAAAGAGGGCAAGCCCTCCTCTGCTCTCCTCTCTCTGCCTGTCAGTACCCACTACTTGGGAGGACAATCCTCGGTAAGGACATGGTCCTCTCCACCTTTCGGTCATCGAATCCACATCAAAAAAATTGAAAGAAGAAAAAAAAAAAACACAAAACATATCAATTTCACAAGGGCTGCTTAAAACTTACCCATTTTACTCATTATGCCTCCTTATCATTATTTCTGGGAAAAGATCAGATAACAAATAATGAAGGAGCATACCTTAAATCCAGCCTTGTGGGGATTTTTAAATACCTTAACCAAGCTTAAAACGTGGTGCTGTTTCTCTCATTTTGAAGTGCACTCGAAAGACATTATAAATGTTTGAGGACTTTGCTGATTGACTACAGGTAAGAAAAAAAAAAAAGGCACAAGCTCCTATTACATTGTTATGCCATATAAGCACCTTGCATAATTACCTTAGCCCCAACATAATTTTAATTATGTTAGAATTAGTGCAAAGAATTTTATCGGAGACTGATGTAAATATTTTTTGCTCTCACTACTTTGATGTGCCTGGAAAGAGATTAAGGTTTGCTTTGATAATTAGTCTGTTGCATGTGGCCAAAAAATTCATTACAAACACAGTTAATTAAGTTGTCAACAAAGCTTTGGTCTCCGGTGGGTGAGAATAACTCAATAATTTTGTTTGGCTTGACAGGGGATTTTCGTTTTATTGCTATCAGCCTCGGCTGTCCTTAGGGGCCCATGTCAGCAAGGCATTTTCCGGGAGGCTGTGCAGTTGTACCCGGTGCACGTGGTGCTGCCCGGGGCAGTTATCACAAGGAAAGGAAATGTCAGATTTATGCCCAGAAGTTCGGTGCTCCCCAGCTCAGGTCCCGTGAGCCCAAGAACCTCCCAGGGCTGCTTGTAGCCACACGAATTTATCAAATGCAGCCAGAAGCCAGCTGAGACGCAGAGCAGGGTGCTGCCTGTCTGGTGGCATCATGGCTGTGTGCCTGTCTCTGTCCTGTCCTGCTCACCAAAGCAGGGCTCCTGTCCTGGGATCGGGGCATCGAGAGATGCTGATGCTCAGCCCTACAGCTATCTTCTCCTCCTGGGGGGTGAGGCAGCCAGGGCTGGTCCTCCTCCTTGGAGCTGGCAAAAATGGTGCAGGGAGCCCACCTCATGCCCAGGGAGATGGTCTGGAGCGCTTCTACTTACACTAAACGTCTACTGATGCTCTGGGAATATGACCCACATCATGGGAAATCAAGATCTTTTCCTTAAATATCCTTCCCCAGTTGCAAGATGCCTGCTGGTGTGTTCCAGGTGGGCACAAGCAATCCATCCTACCTTGGTGCCACCACCACGGTTTGGTGGGAGCACAGCCCTTGCTGGTGACAGGGACTTCTCAGCACCATGACCACACTTCGAGCTGTGCCCCGTACCCAATCCTTTGTGTCTGAGAGCGTGGCCACTGCTTGGCTTGGTCCTGGGTAGGTGCTGGGGAGCTGCAGGGGGAGCATGGATTTAAGGCATCACTCAAGTACCAAACACCGAGCACCTCCAGGTGACTCATTTCCATTTCAAAGAGCCCATTTGTTTTATCTGGCAATTAGCTTGCACCCTCTGTAGAAAATGACTCCACGAAAACAACTGAGCTCCCAGCCAATCTCTCCTTTTAAATATTTTTTAAGTGCATGATTAATACACTTTCCCAGCCCATGTCTGGGACTGCGCGGGGAGGTCAGGGAGCAGGTAAATGAAAGAAAATGGCTTCACTCGGCATTGACTGGGCTATTAATCACTGCCCATTTTCTATAAATCATGGCAGATGGCAGAAACAGGCAGGTACTCGTGGGAAATGACACACTGTGCATGACGGGAATCGTGGATCGCAGCAGACACCAGGAGAGGAAGAGGTCGCTCCCGGCAGGGGACGGCCGCTTGCCCCACACCTGCATTTCCCCTCCGCGTGACAGCTCTGCCCCCTAAAACCGCCTGCAAAAGTTTGCAGGAGCCCTGGAAAATTCCCTGCATGGCAGTGGGGCTGGGTGCACCCGGGTGGGGATGGCCCTGGCTCTCAGCAGAGGCAGCACCGGGGGGGTTTGCAGCGGTGAGCCTCGGCCCTGGGCATTCAGCCACGACGGTGAGGGATGCTTTTCGCAGGAGCAACGCGTTTGCCTGTAGCAGACGATGAAGCCTAACGCCAAATGCTTGTTGTCGCTTTGCGTGAGAGCACGCACAGCCGCAGATGGCAAACGTGCGGGAGGAACTTGCACTGACAGAGCAAGGCGGACAGATAAATCCCAAACTGAGCTTGCAGCAGTGCTCATCCAGGCGCTTTTTGTGCTGTGCTCCTGATGGAGCCCCTGTGCGTGCCCAGGAGATGGAGTTTAGGGTGGTGGAAAGCAACTATTGTTTTTTTTTTTTTTTTTCCTTTGGAGAACTCATAGTGGTGTATATATAAATGAATAAAAATATTTTCTATGGCAGTTGTATGAAAGATCAGGAAAATACGATTTATGGGCTCTCCTCTCCTGTAAGTAGCCAGTGAGTCCCAGTTAGAACTTGGTCTTTCTTCCCCAGGAAGGGGCTTTTTTCACCTTTCGTTTCCACCGGACAAGGCATGGGGTTGTATTTTTCCTTCCCTGAGGTGCAAGAAGAGCTCACGTTGAGTTAATCAGTTCTGTTCCCCCTTCCCCTCCCATTCCCCTGCTGACCCGGCCAGGCCTGCAGCTGGATGCCCTTGGTGCTGCTGAGCAAGGAGAGCGGCACTGCTGCCTGCAGCAATACCAGCGTGGTCACAGCCTCCAGACCCGGCACACAACAGCAACAAATCCCTTCTAAAATCCCTTGCAAAATAGTTGCAAGAGCAAATGGTGCCCACGGCAGGCAGCTCGAAGCGGGGCTCCCAGCTTTGAGGGTTACGCCAGGTGAGGGAAAATGGTCCAGAGGGGGGATAAATGGGGTCCTGCTGCATGTCAGGGTCTGTTCTGCCAGAGAGAGGACGGGCAAAGCTGACCCAGGAAGTGAGATGGGACCTGCACGGGGAGAAACAGCCCCAAAACAGGCCCGAAGGCCCCGCAGCAGGAGGGCTGGTGGCTCCAACGGGAGCTGTGTGTGGATATTTCCAGCGAGGAAAGAGTAGTGAGGGCGTAGTTTGAAAGGAAAAATCGCAGCGGGATCCAAAGGAAAAACACTGCTGGAGGAGCCCCCTCCCATGTGTACAGCAAGCCCCCCCTCGGGCCCCCAAGTGGGGTGAAAGCCCTTCTTTAGGACATCAAGGGCACCTCCTTCCACTCAATGTTATTTAAACAGGATGTTTTTCACCCCAAAGTGATCCTGGGCAGGGTGGCTGTGCAGTGGTGGCTGTCCCAGCGCCCGTGTCCCTGCTGCACTGGAAAATGTGAGCCGAGGCTTTGGGGGGAGGGCTGGGCCCGGGTCACCCACCCCTTCCTGCCCCCCCGGCAGCCTCACGGGGGCCTAATATTTGTGCGTGTGTGTTTTAACGCGGCATATGGTCTTCATTACACGCAGACTTCTCACTTCCATAATTATACCATGATGGGAGTTCCTGTCAAAGCCATAAAGCAAATTCTCTTCCCCCGCCCCGTCCCTCCGCCCCCACCAGCCCTCCCCATAAAACTCGCAGGGGTCCCGGTTTGCGAGGAGAAAGAAAAACCCCGCGCTCACACTCTTAACCCTTTGCGCCCTCCCTTTGGGCAGAGTCGGAGGAAAGTGTGGCTTTCCCCGGCTGCAAGGAGGGGACGGAGGGGGTCATCCACGTTTTGGCCAAGTGAGAAAGAGCGTGGCAAGGTGGCGATGCCCAAGTTGTGCCACGGGGAGAGGAGAGGCAAGCTGCAGCTTGACCCAGCGCCCTCCTTGCCGGCTTTCCGAGGCGTGCGCGTCCCTCTGGGGAGCGCATGGCAGCTGTTTAACAGCGCGCAGCCACGCTGCCCTGCAGTTTAGGGCAGGAAATGAAGGCGGCTGTATCTGCGGGGGGATTCGAGGCAGCAGATGGCAATTACCTGCGCCGGAGTTTGGCCAGAGCCCCGCTCCGCTCCTCCCAGAGCCGCCGCGGGGCCGGAGGCTGACGGCCAGCGTGCAGGTGCTGGGGGCCGTGCCCCAGCTGGGTGGTTGGTGGCAGGAGGAGATGGAGAGTTTGTGCATGGGTGGGAAAGTCAGCTTTTCTTTTAATTTTTTTTTTTTTTTTTTTCATGGTGCCACGTTTGGAGAGATTGAGGTGCTGCCAGTTTAGGCGCCCCCTTGCTTTGTGATGGGTCAGAAAACAGGCTCGGGTTTCCCCTCTGTGCAGTAGAAATTGTGCGTATTGGAGGTGGCAACTACACCCAACAGTGTCTTGGTGCAAGAGACAGGAAGAGACCCATCTCCCGGTGCTGCTCTGCCTTTTGGGGGACACTGGGGATGTCCCCTGGGTGGACTACACGGGATTTGCCCAGGCACCACACAAGCGACCCCGCTCCTCTCGACGCTCGCCATGCTGGGAGAAATCTGGTTTCCCACTAGGTGGTAGAGGAGAGCTTGGCTGAAAACCATCAGCTTCCCACAGCCAAGCACGAAGGGGAGCTCCTGTGAAAGTAAACCTCGGATGTTTTACCCCAAACTCCAGCCGAGCCAAATCCACCCCGGGCGCTGTGCCGCGGGGCATGGGTGCTGGCACTGGGGTCCTGCTCGCCGCCGGCCCCGCTGCAACAGGCACATCGGTTTTGTCACCTGCGGCTGTTTTATGACCCTTTAATGATAGGTCTTTGGAAATATGGCATGGGAGGGTAGAAAGCGTTAAGGCTGATCGTGAGAAGGCTTAGCATCTCCACAGCCCTTCAAGGCGCTGGTGAGGTTCGTCCCACGTCTGTGCTGCCTGCTGATGGCACTTCATCCCCTGTAATGTGTTCCTCTGCTGTTAATGCCTTGTATCTCCCCTCCCGCAGGTCCAGCTCATCTCTATTGGCAGCTCTTCCAATCAGCCCTTTCACCCCAAGGCAGGACTCATACCCAGCGTGAACAGAGAGAGCAGCGGGTTGGCAGCAGGAGCCCTGCCACCCCAAGGAGGTGACTTTTCCCACCGAGACCTCGAGAGCTGCCGGTGACAGCGCAGGGCTGGGGCTTACGGCCGCCCAGGTGAACGCTGTGCCTGGGCTGCACCCCGGGGGAGCAGAGCAGCGGCACAGACCTGAGGAGGTCCCACCTAACGTGGTTCGTATGATCATGGCATCATATCAGTCTATGCTCCCAAACCACCCCTCAGCCCAAGGGCAGGATCAAATCCACCCCTCCCCTGCCTGACACATGTTTATTTGTCTAACCGGTTCTTAAGAGATCTATAATGGGGGGAATTCTGCAGCATCCCCACAATCTGCATTATCCTTATCATTAGACAGATTTTCCTGTTGTCTAACCTGAATCTTTTTTTTCTTTTTTTTTTTTTTTCCAGCACTTGAAGCCTTTGACTGCTTATGCAATTCACCCTGGGCACAGAAAAACATGGCTGTCATTTTCACTGCAGTTTATGGACGGTCTGAAGCCTACTACCTCACCTCCACTCAAAAGTCTGTATTTTCTGATCAGTCCTGTGTTCTGACCCCTCAGACTCATCCTTCATGTGCCCTGCGCCATCATCCCTGAAGTGCAGGCTTGGCAGGGATGGGCAAAGCAGGAGATGCCATCACAGGTCAGTGCTGAGGCCCCTTGACTCCTACCAGACCAAAGAGCTGGAGCTTTCCCCCTCTGCTCACCAGGCTCCTTCGTGGGGTTGCAGAGCCAGCCCCGGGGAGATGCCCAGGCAGGGAACGAGGCTCCCAGCCCGTGCCCTCCCCACCTCTGCTGTATCACATTTCACTGTAGGAATTTTTGGCGCTCTCTGAAATGATGGTTCAAAGGAAGGAGGGTGACAGGTGCTGCGGACTGGGGCTGTGTCAGGAGCCCATCACTCAAATCTCATGCCCGGACTTATTTTTGCTCACCACCAGAATTCAGAGGAGGGTAGAAGCGCTGGCTCTGTTTCTTTGAATTATCTGAAGTTAATTCAAAGCCCGAATGGACGGGCGGCACATGATGGCACAAAGCCTGGGACTCTCTGAAGTTTCCCTGGGCAAACTGGGTGAGCAGGAGCTGTGCAGCTGAGCAGTCGGGGCTGGCCTTGTCCTGGAGACTGCGTGATCCCAGCTCCGTGCTGGGATCCCCGTGTTTCCTATGCAGTGAATTTCATATGCATGATATCTGGGTTGGGATGGGGTGTGATGTCTAACCCAGCTGCGAGGATATTCCAGTGATATATTCGAAAATGAAGGTACCTGCAGTTACTTGGGTGGTTTCTAAGACATGGAGACGCAGAGGCAATGTGTCCTGCTCTTAGGTGTGCAGGATGGGTGCTTGAGTACAAACAGCTTCATTTTCTTCTGAGAGGCTCGTGGTAACAGTAGACATTTCATAATAGTGTGCAGGAGGTAGTGGATCTGAGATGTACGTTTATTTATTTATTTATTTTATTTCTTCAGTTCAAGGAGGCCTGAATATATGGTATTAACCTCCCCAGAGAGAAAGGTCCCCCCTCAGGAGTAGGAAACTCATATGTCCAGAGGGAAAATAGGCACTGTGGTGTGTGACTGACTGCAGGCCGAGCTGGAGGTTTGTTCAGCTCCCAGCTGGCCCCACACTTCTACGCAGCGGCTGTCTCGTGTGAAAAGGGAAGGCCCTGGGAGTCCCACTGCCTTGTGCTAAAATACGATCCCACAGCCCCCATGCGGCGTGACTCCGGCCAGCGCACGCTGTGCCAAAACACACTGTTAGAGCGAGAGTTCCTCCAGGAGAGGCAGAGCCACAAGCCTTCGGGTTTGAAGGATGATGAAGTGGAAGGCAGGAGGTCTGTGGAGCAGGGTTATATTGAAGGGAGGTCTCTAACCCTGCAGGAGCTTTGGGCCAAGAGGTGCCTGGGAGTCCCACAGGAGTAGCCTTGATGCTGTGGCACAGCCCAGCGAGGGTAGTGCAGGCAGCGGGGGGATGGCTTTGGCACCTGGTGGTCAAACCCCGTCAGGCTGCACGGCTCCAGGCTTTGTGTTTGTGCCAAGGAGCTGGGGAGCATCCATCCTGTGGCCTCTGCCCACGAGGAGATAGATCATGGCTTATTTGGCAGTAAAGGCGCTCGGGGGGATTCGGGAGGTTTCACTCCTTCGTGACCTCTGTTTTCACAACAGTTTCTAAACCTCTTACTCCCGAGAGCTTTCTTGTGTGCCCACACACTGCACGCCCCTCGGCAGAGCGAGGGATGCTTTTACTCTGCTCTGGTTTTAGCCTCCAAATCTCTCTCGGACAGAAGCAATATGGAATGAACAAAACTTGTGCTTTTCTCAGTGGCTTTTTCTTTTTTTCCCAGCTTCTTCTCAGTGCTGTGTTGACCTTTTAACTTGCTTTTCTTCTGCACCATCTCAAGGCACTTTGTTCTTTAACATATTAATCGTCACTACAGCCCGGCAATGCCAGGAAATGCTGGTACTTCTCCCCCCCCCCCGCTTTTGTGGGTAGGGAGCTGAGGCACAGATCAATTAAGTAAATTACCCATGGGCAACAGCAAACCCATGGCAAAGCAGGACAGAGCTCCTAGGTGTCCCACGGCTTCCAAAGTGCTTTTTTGGGTACCTCTTTAGAAGACCCAGAGGCTGACCATGGATGGGTGTGAGCTCTGAAGGAGGGTGACGATGTGTTGGGTTTCTCAGCTGGTTTCTTTGTGTGTGTTACAGAGATGCATTAGACACAGAGTCAACGAGGGTGAGTGGTTTGTGTAGGCCTGAGGGTTTCTGGGGAGATTGCTGCTTTATGACCTTGAAGGAGTGCCCCAAACCCTGCCACTTCGCTCTGACACAGTGGAGCTTTTCTTTTCCATTTGTTTCTTTTTAAAAAGTAAGGAGTTTTCCAGACAGTTGTGACATCAAGTGTCCACGTTGGAGGGAAGGGAGCGAGATGGGACTTTACATCATCGTGAGTGCTACCGGACCCCCCAAAAGGCTGAGAGCTTGGAAAGCATCCGCACGGTCGGTCACTTTCCTGAACTATCTGTGCTTCATGAGCCTCCAGCTCATGAATCTTGGAAGGAAAGACCTTCTCATGAGATTTGTGGTGTGTCCAGTCCCAGCCAGAAATACCACAAGAAAAGCCTCTCTTGGGGAGATCCCAGCTCTAACCAGGAAATGCAGAGTGATGTGAGAGCAAGAAAAATCCAGATGTGGCCACTATCTGCTTCGTTTCTCTCTGGGAAACCAAGTTCTCCTTTGTGAAGTGTAATTTTGTCAAGCATCATTCTCAAGCATATCTAACCTTCGTGTTTGCCAGCTATAATTAAGTCAGCCCCACATATCAAAGCCATGCGTGTGTGTCTGTGTGCCTGCATGTCTGTGCATACGGAGAAAGTTGCCAGCAGATCACTTTCGGTTATTTTTCTGCTAACAGATGAGGAACTGGACGGAGCTGCTCACTCCCACATTCAGAGAGAGCGCTGGCCCAGACAGCTGCCTTGGGAGAGCCATTGGCTTTTCTCCTGGTGGGCAAGCGTTGCATTTCTGAATTACTTTAGCAAGCAGAAGTGCTTAAATATTTGAGTTTTGCAAATTGAAGCAACATCCCCACAACCAAGCCATGTGGTGCCTTTGCTCTCTGTCACAGTTCAGGAGTTTTCTTTCCAGTGTGATCTTGCTCACTGTGCCAGGTCAGCCTGGGAAACACCCAGCTCGCCTTAGTGCTGAGGAAAAAATCTCTCTGTCCTTTACAAGGGGCGAGTTGGTGCGAGCAACGGCTGCACAGAGGGCAGGAGATGTCTGCTAGATTTTGGAGGGGCTGGTGGTGGACTCAGGCCCTCAAGGGGTATTTGCAGGGATGGAAGACTGAGTTTTCCAGGTAGGTGGAAGGCAGAGGATGGGGTTGGGCGGTCTCTTGTGATCTTGAGTGATGGTGCTCTTGCTCCAGCTCTGCTCTTGTCTCCTGGGCTATGAGATGGCTGTGACATTCAGGCTCTCATGCCACCAGGGAGGAGGAGGAGGACATCACATGGCTGCCCACAAGCAGCCAGGTGCCTGAGTTGCTGTGCATGGTGTGCACAAGATTTGCAAGGATTTTGATGTAGAGACCCCCCCCCCCGGCAAAGTTCTGACCTGCAGCCTCTTGGCAGGTTTCCCAGTGAGCACAGGAGATACTGGGCTAGGCCCTGCAAAAGCAAACGGGACCGTGTGATGATGTCAACAGCCTTGGTTATCAGGCGTTACTTGGATTTGTAGGAGCTCCAGGGGAAGATAAACCTCTGGCAGGTTCGTGGGCTGAGGGTCAGGGATGCTTGGAGCACTGAGGGATGGAGGTGCACGCTTGTGTATGTACGGGTGCTGCACGAAAGGGGGCAGCTGTAGGACACCATCTACCATTTTCCATTGTCAAATCTAAATTAAACCTCCAAAAATCATTAATCTCACCCCCAAATTTGCTATTTGTTACGCTTTGGTAGGGGTAGGTACCCTCCGTTTTTTGGCAGCTCACACTTCCAGTTAAATTAATAATAAAAGGAACAAGCGAGCCAAACTGCTGGCTGCAACTCCCCCTGCCCCTCACACACCTTTTAGACTGCGTCCCCTTGGCCCCAGACCAAAAGTGCTGTTCCCCAGCAGAAACTCTCCAACATTTATTCATCACATACGGAGCCGACAAGTGCCTCCAATTCTCTAGTTACCGATGCACTAATGAACATCTGCTAGTGTTTCTTGCAAGTTCAAGGACTTGGGCAGGCAGTAGACTGGGGACTGAATTTCTCTGTGTGCCTGAATAAGGTAAAAATGGATTTTACATGATGGCAGAGTCTCAGTCAAGGGTTCCTAACGCTTCTCAGATAATGATTTCCAAAGCCCAAACCCTTTGGTTTACAGCTCCTTCCAGCAAACGGGGCTCTGAGTGAAGAAGTGATGTATCTTGGACTGTCTCAAGAGCAAGAGATGGGAATCATTTTTCACTTGTAAGTTAACCTGTTCCAGGTAGGCAGCCTTTGCTGTTGCTGGTGCTGGTCCTGGAGAGCTTGAAAGTTTCTGGCTGCTGTGCAAGATCTTCTTCTTGCTTCTCTGCCTCTTGCTGGTGAAGATGCAAAAATTGTCCAGCAGTGACCATACATTCTCCTTAAGCTGTGATTTCTCTGTTTAGAGACTTATTAAAGGAACACTCCTGCTGTTTGCAGTTTTTATCGTGGTGCTGCCTTTTTGATGCTTTCCAGCATCAGAAACCTCTTTCCCCGCTCTTGCAGGCCCAGCTCAGCCCCACTGTAATCCCAGGGCATCTCCCCCACAGCCTAGGGCTTTCACCTGGGTGCTCGCTCTGTTCTTACCCTTGCACGTATCTGGGTGGGGGGACGTCTTGTTCCTGGCCAAGCAGGGAGCTGTTTCTAGTTTTCCTGTGGCAGGTTGAAATAATAATAATAATCATAACAACAACAACAATAATAACAACAATAATAACAATAATAATAACAATAATTATAATAAGCTGACTGGGATGGCAGGAAACAAGTTATTTTAGAAATGAGGAGTATTTGCACTTCTTGGCTCTCCTCCTGGGAGGTCTGTAGCATGGCCCATCCCTCACCTTGCCCAGCATGGCAGGGGGATGCAGGCTGCTGCCCTGGTACCCAAAGAAAACAAACCAGGCATTTTCTCTGAAAATACCACATGTTTTCTTGCCACTTGCCCAGTGTTTTGCATGCCATCAGGCTGTGAGCAGAGGAAAGGCAGCGGGTGCTGGTGACAGCCACCCAGGGCAGTTCCTGCCCCTGAGCAGGGGGAGGGAAGCCAGGAGCCCCCCCAGCAGCACCCTGTGGCTGTGCTGCACCTGGGGGTCACTGTCTTTTTTGCCTTTACCTTTTTTCCTTTTTTCTTTTAAACTAAGCACCTGCACTTTGCATGCTGGCTCACCAGTCCGGCACACTTGAGGCAGTACTTCGAGGATGCTGGCATCCCGCTGACAGTACTGGGTGATGGGACGCTGCGTGCCCCTTTGATGGACATGACAGAAACAGCGATTGCCATTCTTACTCAGTCCTCAGACACTTCCGCGATCCACGTGTAGGCACGGGCAGTGCTGGATGATCAGGAGTTTGTGCGGCATCTATAAACACTTGTGTCTGGGGAATAAAGGCTTCAGCTGCCAGTCAGGTTAATTTTCTCTCTGATGATAGTTCGGCCTGGAGGGTATAGAGTATCAAGGGAGCTGCAAAATTTGAGTATGATGTAATTTAGAGATTTCTGTCCTCTTCGAGAAGTGCACATCCTATGCACATAACCCCCTTTTAACAGACAGTGGAGTATTTAGAAAATCTCAGTGCTCAAAGTAGGAAATGGGAACCCGCCCCTTCTGTTGGCTTCACACTGGACAGGCCCCAGGTCTGCACACCGGAGCCATGCTGCAAGCACTGCAGAGGGTAAAAATTTCTACCAGCAATGCTGGGAACAGACAGACCCAGCAGAAATAAAGCTTATTTCATAAAGGAATTTATGCTAGGGATGCTCTTCAATAAAATGAGCCAATTCTCCGTATTAACTCTATTTACTTACCTTATGCTGCTTGCAAAATCATTATTCTCTCTACGTTGGGACTTTCAGGAGTGCCGTCACCCTTCCAGCATCAGCAGGGCAGGAGCTGGGGCTGTTGGAAGCCACCAGCAGGGCCATGATCAGAGCTCCCGCTGCTGGCCTGGGCCATGGTCATCGGCTCCCAGTCCCTGTGGGGCCCTGCCCCGCGGCACCACACACACGCACATGTGCAGATGAACACTCAGCCCTGAGAAAGGCTGAAAATTCCCTGCTTAACGTCTGCTGTCAGAAAGTGCTGCGCTGCCAAAATCAAACTATCCCACGGGAGCGTGTCGGTTCGGACAGACTGAAGTTTAGGGCACCAAAAATGAGAATAACTCATTTCAGTAAACTCACAGCCGTCAGCAGGCAGCTGTCAGATTGGGGCATTGCAAGTGTTCAGTCTGAAATGACTTCTCTTTGGCACCACTGCGCATTAATGTATGCCGCAGCATAAATTCTTGTATGAAAAAATACGAAATGAATTATGAAACAGAATAATGCTATACAAATCTGGACTGGAATAGAAACAAGTAGTACTCTAAATATGAAATTTATACTAAATATAAACATAATGGAATAGAAAACCTCTAAAGGAAATAATCCCAAAATGCAAACAAATGTTTCAATTGACCTGAAACAAAGTGTTTTCAGATTGCTGTTATGTGAGGGATGGATCATGAGCTCCATTTTCCCTTTTCAGTTTTTATTTGTAAGTCAGAATTGTGACTTAAAAATTCTGTCTTCTTCCCATGACAGCTATCCGTTCTGAGAGCTGAACAAGTGTTTCCTTTCTACTACAGACAGACGGCGGGCGAGGTTAGCCTCTTGCCATTTTGAATGTTTCAAGGGGGCTCTGGTGATGGCTGTCCTTTTGCTGGCCCTTGTGGTGTCGGTGGAGCCGACCTGTATTGCAGGCAGGAGCAACAAACCCAGCGGCGACATCCCTTGGTTTGAGGGCTTGGGCACTACGTCTGCACAGAGGAGGTGCAAGTGGCTGCTGAGCTTTGGCTCTGTAACTCTTTACGAGGCTCAGGAGACATGGGATGCTTTACTCTTGGCCTGAGCAGAGGAAACGTTACCGTGCTGTGAGCGAGGAGAAGCATGCCTGGCCAAAAACTGCCTCCAGCAGCGACTCCCTGGCATGCCCGCAGGTCAAGGGCAGGGTGTCTGCTTGAAGGTGGATGCTTCCCAACACGCAGGCGTCGGTAACCTAAAGCAGGTTTATGACAGAGCCAAGATCAGGCATTAATGCAATAGACTGGTAATTCAATCACTTTATAGAAGTTGATCTGTCCTTTTTATTACAATTATTGTCAGCCCGGGTGTTTCGTTCCATCACTGAAAATAAACATCATTTATCATACTTGTAAAGATTAGCCCCTGACAGCTCCAGCTCTGCTTTGCATAAATGTGTATTAATGTCGGCTCTGTCTGAAGTGGAGAGAGAAGTCTATATTTCACAAGAATGATTAGACAGTGTCACCACTGCTTTAACTAATGTCTTATCATGACGGATAATCAAACTGTGTAAAAAAAAAAAAAAAAAGGCAATTTCTTGCATATGCATTTTTTTTTTTTTTGCGTTACTGGTCTCAGAACCAGCAGTAGTTTTGCAGCTGCAGTACCGAGGTTCGTGGTGCCGGGGCTGCCGAAGCTGCTCAGGGTTTCAGGAGGTGCCTGCGGCTCAGCGCCAGGGCTGGGGCTGCCACCTCCCTGCAAGGCTGCCCGAGCGTTCCCTTCTGGAGACCCTGCAGCCTACAGCTCGGCCAGACTCGTAACTGTCGGAGCAGGATTTTTTTCCATGCCTTGGGCTGAGTTTGATTTGGAAAGTTAGAGCTAAAATGATGCCGTCATTTCTGAGAGTGAGATTAAGGGAAAATGTGATGCCTGGGCTAAAATGTTCTGACAGACATTTTCCAGAAGAGCCCTAGGGTTTCTGGCCCTCGGGGCAAGACCCCTACAGCTGGCATGTGCCTGCCCTGAGGTGAGGGACGAGCCTTGTGTTGCTCCCATCAATATGCATTGCAGAGAGATCTATCTATATATACATGTATATACAACTCACGGGCACTGATGCCCATCATTTACCAACCACAATTCTCTTTCCTGCCATGCTGAAGAAAAATAACTCTACGACTTCCATGCAAGAACATCAGAGCTGAAGAAAAGTCCTTCTCGTCAAATTTGTTATTGGATCTAATTCCACCAGTTTCAGAAACAAAGAATACGAAACCAACCCCGTTTGTTTTCAGGTGCTGGTTTTGGTGAGCTGGAGAAGTTGAACAACGCTCGTGATTTCTGGGCATCTGATCTGGGCTTCACAAAAGCCCCAGGTTGTGGAGCAAAGGCGCTTGTGTTGGGGGATTGCTTTCATTGTTGCTAGCTTGTAAAAGTTATTTCCAATTCTTATGCCTTCAGGGGAAAAAAAAAAAAACCACCAACCAACAACTTGGAGGCACAGATCCTTAAAAGCAAATGTCAAATAAAACATTTGATTAATAATCTTATCATTTCTAACCCAGCCACCTTATTTTGGAAGGCTGGTGATTGAGATCACCGTTAATTGAAGATGACGCCTTAAAATTAGCCCACTGCGGAGGTATCTCATTGAATCAGGTCCTAAAGGAGCGATAATACATCAAACATCGTATATGAAAACAAATAAACCTCTTCCCTGCATAACTAAGAGCTACTTCTGCTGTTGGAACTGAAGCGTTAACACTGTTGGAGCTAGACTGAGCGCTTATATCGCTGGTTTCTCTTTTTTGCCTGCCAGCCCCAGCTTTTTCCCATTCAGGCTGTGGTCACCACTGGTTTCCCCCGCTGGTGCGGGGCTGGTGGCTGTGCCCGAAGCCTTGCAGTGCTGCCTCCCCTTAGCTGAAGAACCCGAACCTGAAACTTTGCCACGGAATAAAACAGATGTTAACAAAAAAGCCACGCATCCACCTCCAAGTAGCCCGGGTGCAGGAGCCAGGTGTCGGTGGTGGAGGGAAGGAGGGGGAGAGGACGGCTCTGGGGCCACCAGCCATCCCAGCAATGCTGGCTTCAGCAGCTGGCACTTCTTGAAGTGCTAAAAGCTTTGGACACAGATTACCATGCGCATATTTCAATTTCCCTTAAATCCAGGGAGATTTCCTCTTAGAGCACACTCTCTCCCTTGCTCTTCTTTTTTTTTTTTTTTATTATTATTATTTTTCCTTCAGCTAGATTGTGCTTGATGGGGGTCTGTTAACCGAATGCAGCATATTATATATTACTTCAATAAATCACCGCCAGCCGAAGCATTCAATATCATGCGGAGCAGTAATCAGGGGAAGTCTTAATCACTCTTTAAATGGTTTGAATTTATGCCTTGCTTTCTACAGGCTCCCGTCGCTGCTGGGAAGGCACGGCGGTGGCCCCCCAGGCCCTGGACCCCCGTCCGGGTGCCTTGCTGGGTGAGGAGGTGTCGCTCTGCGGCCGCCTGAGCAGCTGCTCCTGCTGGGCTGAGCCCGCACAGATGTGCGGCAGGTCCTGACTTTGTTTCAACTGGGAAAAAAAAAAAAAAAAAAAAGCCTTTTAATACAGACTGCTCCTTTTCAAAGAAATCATCCGAAAAGAGCAAGGCCAGCTGCTGTAATCCTCACTTTACGCCGCTCCGTCCGTTTGCGTTTGGTCCAGGAGATTAAAAACGCCTCCTGGATTTTTGCGAGCGAGTGGGAGAAGGGGAGAGGGAGGGCTGACTTCAAAGAAAACAACCAGAAAACCACAAAGCGCTAAGTCTAATTTTTAAACAAATAGATTTATGACCGACGGCCCGACCCGCCGAGACGCGCCGTGAAGGCAAAGCCCTCCAAGCCGCGGCGCTGGTGGGGGCGCCCGGTGTCAGCCCACCGGCAGGGAGGGCGGCAGCCTTCCTCCCCTGCACTGTCCCGCGCCGGCCTTCACCTTCCCCTCTCAGCAACCGTAGGCAGATGTTCATGATGTCATCTCTCCTGGCAATGGGAGAAAAAGAGAGGGGGGAAAAAAAAAACCAAACTCATAGCAGGAAACAAAAGCCCTTTTTTTTTGGGGGGGGGGGGGGGGGGGTGGAATTTAACCATTTTGGGTGCCCTCTTGCCCGTGAGCATGGCACTAAGGCTTGGCGAGGCCATCGTAGGGCAGGAGGTGAGGTTAATGGGCTCGTTAACCGCATCTGGTGGGAGAGCCCCGTGCGGGCTGCGCCGGCTTCTCCAGCTCCGAAACACTTGGCGGGGCCCTCCAGCTGGAGAGCACGAGCCTCCCCCCGCCTTCAAAGCGCTCCCACTGCCGGGCCGTAAATCACGGCTCTCGCAGTGGAAACTGGAACGGGACCCGAGCTGAGCCGAGACGCAGCAGCTGAGACCCTTGAACAATAGTCCTACACACAGGAAACTCGCCCATAATAGTGATTTTGAGTTCCAAGGAACTTTGGTTTCTGACTGTTCGGTTTTTTTTTTTTTTTTCCTTCCCTCCCCAGCCCCATTTGGTTTTTCATTCAGTTCCATGTTGTTCGTGTCTCTTAATAGGGCATCTTTCATTATCATTATCCCTAATAGTGGTTTATTGTATTAGTTACAGTTAATTTAAATGTTACCGAAGCATTGAAAGCAGATTGCAGATGTTTTGAAACAGATGTTATTTTAATGTTAAAACAAAATCATGAATATTTATAGGTCATTATTGCCTGGGTTGAATTAGACTCTTTAAATAGTAATGTATGGGCTTAACATCTTTTGAAGGAAATGCTCCAAAAAGAGGTGAATGGAAAAACACTCTCATATGAAGATGTGTAAATCATTTCTTCTGGCTTACTGACTTTTTCTTTATGAATGGTCAGAATTAATTATGGTTTTATTACTAAACCAGGTACTATTCTTGCTCTGTAACTGCAGTTAACCCAGGACAAAGTTTTCAGCTCAAAACCGCCTTTCCAGCTCTCCGTTTCATAGAAAAGAGGCCCACCAGCTCCCTCCAAGCAGACCTAAAGCTGGAGCAATATTCTGAGGTGGAGTCATCAGTATTAAAGCAAAAATAAGGTGAAGATGATGCAAGCACACAGCTCACTTGCTGTCAGTCTTTCCTATAGAAACACAAAGAGGGTTTGTTAATGCCACATGCAGGCTGCCTCTGTTCATGTCTTCCTTTATGGAGGTGAAGTTAGTCTTTAAGGCATCAGTTCAAAATGGCCTTTCATTCATTACAAAGTTATTTAGTTACGGGTAGGTAACTCTAAATGACATTTCTACATCTCGCACTTTATTAGTTGATCCTAGCTGCTAAATGACATGGAGAGAGCGGCAGAGTATGGTGGGAGAGTTCAGTGTGTTTTGGCTAATTTTGGATGGGGTCCAACCTTCTGGAGTTGGAAATTTGCCTCCAAGATGATGAGCTTGTGCACCTCCCTCTGGGAGAGCTGTGAAGTTGGAAAGTTAGAAAAAAAAAGTTGGTGAAAAATTAAAACCAAGAAGAATGTAAGCACTGGGATATTTCTTTGCTCCCCAGAAGGGTTTGCAAGCACTTCTGCCAACTTAGATGCATCGTGTCCTATCTAGCTCAGTAGCACTGACTCCGGGGGTAGTGCTGTGGATGGAGAGGCTAGTGGCAAGGGGACAGGCTATCAGGCAGCCACCCACCCATCCTACTGCTCTTTGCTTATGTCTGCAGGGATGATGTGCAGCACTGAGCCTTTTTTTTTTTTTTTTTTTTTTTTTTTTGACTTCAAATTTACTAATTTGGAGGAAAGCCTGAGTCCTCCTGAAGCTGGCAGGACTCCTTGTCTACGGGCACAAAACCCCAGAGCAGATGGGCACACATTTTGGCTAAGCACAGCAGCAGTTGTTGAGCATTAGGGTCTGTAATCTCATCCAGGAGCATCCCAACAGCCCCCTCTGCTTCTTCTTCGGCCAAGGGGCACGTGCATCGCCCCGTGCTGCTCGGGCTGCCTCCCACTGCACACAGCATCACACTGCTGCCACTGCACACCGCAGCGTTGTGCCTCAAAAATTCAGGACCTGCATTTTCCAGAAAGGACAGCAGTAAGAAACACGACATTTCAGTTTCCATCTAGATATGAGGGTTACAGGAATAGTGATTAAAAAGCTGCACACCGTATTCTCCGCCTGACCTGAGGGCTGGGTTAGGGATGGCAGGCTGCAGGGCTCGGTTGCAGCTGAGGTCCATGGAGTTCTGATTGCATTCAGGGACCTGGCTGTAGAGCCCTTGCACCAAGAGTCACAGAAACACCAGAATTCATTTTGCTTTCTATAAATTGTCCCAGAATGTTTTCTATTGCAATCTTAGCTCTTGATTTTAAAAGCCATACTGAGAAGTGACATACATCCAAGTGAAGACATGTTCCTTTGACAGCTTGAACTTGCCCTTCCACCACTTTGTCCCAAGGATCACAGAAAGCCTGGTACAGTACATTACATTCAGTAGGCTGCCAGAAAGAGAGTTCATTTAGTTTGATGACAGATTAATACTGATTCACAAATTAATTTTGTCTCTTTGTATATCAAGGGTGTCCGCAACTTATTTAATTTGTAATAAATATAATTATAGAAATGAATGAGCTATCAAGATTTTTAAAGTATGATCCATCAATGTTGGCATGACTTGTAATCCTGGTCATTATAAATAAAATGGGTCTTTTGCAATATGGAATGCAATTTTCCCTGTAGTTTGTCTCATTATTTTCTGACATGTGGGTTAATATTAAATTACAATGCCTTAATTTTCGAATCAGGGCTCAATTTGTAAATAAGAGGTTAATAAATAACCTTTCCAGCTGGAGGCCTTCATTAAAATAAACTTTTAAGTGAGATATTTGCCTCTTGGTTGAAGCATCGGTGGTACCAGCATTGTCTCATGCTTTATATTGCAAACAAAACAAAAAAGCTTGCATGGCAGCCAGAAAACCCTGTCCAAAGAGTCATTGTACCTTCAGTGTTTTCATATGGTCTTTCAGATGTCCCACCTAACTGGATTATACCCCAGCTGGCTCCATCTCCTGCTTCCTGACACGTGGAGTGCAGACCAAGCTGTCTTCGTTTTAAGCGACCTTGAGCACACTGTGAAGCCTGCAGGTGGCTGGAGCCTGCTGTCGTGTATGGTGCTGTACATTTTAGTGGTCTTTCAGTTGTCCAGCCTACATGGGCAACGCAGCTTATTGCTTCTGAGGCACTGGGCTCAGACCTACTCCAGCTTCTTAGTATACTTACTGCTATGATTCGTGTGATGGTTTCTCCCACCACCAGTGCTTTTCAGGAAAAACGCTTTTCCAAAGACTGTCACATAGTTCTTCATAGAAATTTCATGTTCTGAGCTATAGAGCTGAATTTTCTCAGTTTGCACAGATGAAAAGCTCTGGCTTCTCCACTAAAGGCATCTCTGACTGGTGGTGTTTGGGCCCTGAACCTAAACTGCATTGGTTTGGGTTTTTTCCATTGCTGACTGATCAGCTTGGACAAATACTTCCTCAGTAGCTGAAAGGAAAGTAATATTATGTGCAATTTTATTAAAAAGACAAACCCAAACAAAAAAAAAACCAAACCAAAAAACCCAACAAAAACACAATCCCAGGACACATTAGGAAAACTCAAAAAATGCTAACACACTCTTGAAGGCAGTAGCAGGTTGTTGTACAAGACATGTCTAAGTAAGGCAGCTAATAAGATCAAATAGGCTTTTGAAACAGCAAAATTTCAGGCTGAAGCACTGGAGAAACCATTTTCAAAAGAAAGCAGCCTGGTCGTGTCACTTTGACCAGCTCAGCCCCATGTCTTTCAGCACAAGCCTACAATGGGCAGCCGCATGCCTGCCTTGTGGCTGGGAACTGCAAATATTGGCAGCGGCAAAGGGTGAGCGTGAGTTTTGTTTTTTTCTGAAAAGTGGCATGCCCTGTCCAGGGGAAACATGCCTGAAGCCCAAGGAACATAGGGCAATTGTGACGAGAGGGGCCCTGTGGCTTGTCCTTCTCTCGCAATGCCAGAGCATCATCTCTCTGCTGCTTGTCTACAGGAGCATTCTGGCTTGTGTACTCCTGGTAACGTTTAGGTAAAGTGGAACATCGCCTCAGCTTGAGCTCTACCAAACTTCTATGCTTATCTACCTCCAGCAAAAGTCCCCCTGAGGACAGGATCAGTTCACACTCTTCCATGAAGTCAGTGAGATGTTTCTTGGGTGTCATTTCCACCTCTTGGCTAGTTTTGCCTGTTAGTGCCACATCTCTGTGCTTTCTGTGGCTATGAAAAATGGCAGGCTCAAAATTCAGTGTCTTAACAGAAGACAAACCACCACTACCAAAAGAAACACACAGATCAAGCCTAACCTCAAGACCTTTCTGGCTTAATTGTATGGACTTGCAGCCACAAATGCTCCTAGCGTGGTCCTGTGGTTACCTACCTAGCAAGATAAATTATGCTGAATCCCCCCTTGTGCTATTTATGCTAGAAGACAATCTTCTTCAGCGTGGTACCCAGTTGGGTTCATTCAAGAACTGTGTTTTCTAATTTGAGTGGTTTTCATTCAGCCTAATAGAGAGCATTAATGCACATGCACAAGACCAAGTTTACAATTATAGCCCTCTGATGGTTCTGCAGTTATTTTCATTCAAGAAACAGCAGATGCCTTTCTAATAGTAGTAAAGAAGTTTGAAATACCTTTAAATAAATAAACCTCCTGTCCATCTATGGATTTTACTCTGAGAGGAGAACAGGCTCCCTTTGTTCACCATTTGCATTACCAAGTGAACCATGTCTGAGACCTGCTGAATCATCTGGGCCAGCACTTTGCCTGAGGTGTCTCATGTCAGCACTGAAACGAGGGCTGGGAAAGGTGTTTTACCTTAGCTAATCTAATCATACCAAAGTACAGTACTCTATGTGTTAGCTGGAATAATTTGAAACAGAAAACAGAACTAACAATGTGTTTTTTCCTGTTATAAGGAAGGATGTTACTAACCTAAAGGGCTCTCATTCCCTGACTTTATTATGCACCTTTTTCTTTTGTGAGTTCTGCTTGGTCCCGATTTCTCACAAGTGGAAGAACTTCATAGGAAAAGCAGGGGTGGAAAACAGCTCCTCATGGGCCCCTTGAGATGTGACTTTTTCTGGTACTGATTCACCTATGATGAAGCCAACCCAGTTCTCTACATCCTTTTTTTTTTTTTTTTTTTTTTTTTTTAAATAAATGACAGCTAAAATGTTAATGAAAAAAATGTAATGATAATATTTTAGCTGAAAATGCTTTTGATATCACTTTTACAAGACTACTTGGATGTCACGTCTCAGCCTCGTGCTCTTCTAAATCCAAGATTTAGATTTGGAAGGTATTTAGGCTAAACTCATTAATGCACTGTTGGTAAGTGTTGAATTTTGGAAAGGGTTTATAAGTCGGATCAGATTTTAAATTTACCTTTTAATTTGTGCATTTACAGTCCATTTTTCTGGACGTGTTCAGTGGCCACAAAGCTGGCTCTCATCTCTGAGAGAAGTCTTCTCAAATACTTAGGTCTCATTGGTGCTTTCAACACCTAGACCACTGCTGATCTGTTCAAAATGCTCCCACTTATTCCAGTTAGTGATGGAAATGCTGGGATCTCTTTTTTTTTTTTTTTTTCCAATTAAGTAGAAACATTCACCTGGCTCAGCCCCAGTTTCTTTTCCCTGAAAACATTTTTCATTCTCACTGACAAGTCTCCAGACATTGCTAAGACAGGCGATCATTTCCTGAGCGTTCCTCGAGCAAGGTGAGACCTGTTCGGTTCCTGGATAGCTGCTAACTAGGGAAAGTCGCTGGCCTGCGATGAGGATCGTCACTGGGAGCACCCTCCTCGGTGGGTGCTGGTGTTACATGGGTGCAGCCTCTTGGCCTGCGCAGCAAAACCCGTTTCCTCGCCCCCTCCTTAAGATCTCCCAGATAGAGTAATGCCGCCCACTTTCGGTGTGCCTGGAGTGATGTTTAATCCTCTGTGCACTTCATGTAACGCGATCGAATTTCACTTATTGTCATTATTGATGAGTGACACGGAGGTTAAATGATTTGCATCAAGACATTTTCCTCAAGAAAAAAAAAAAAAAAAAAGATTAACACATCACTTTTCAGTCAGCTGAGACACTTTGCTCAGGTGCCAGATAGCTGGCTAAGTGCAGCAGACAGGTACCCTTGCGGAGGGCTGCGTTGCCAGCAGGGAAATGGGGCCAATAAAGCCACCTGGAGATTATCAGGTTGCTGCTATGCAATAACACTGGGCAGAAATGGAGAAGCACGTGTGTTTCCTGCAGCTTGGCCGAGCCGCTTGGGCTGGGAGCGCCTTTGCTCCGAGGTCTGCAGCCAAGGGCAGGAGGCTGGCGTTGCCAAAGGGTGGGGCAGGCCACCTACAGACTCCAGGCCCGGGCCTGCTTCGCCTCTCCGAGCCTGCAGAGAATCAGCCCCAGCCGGGCCCTCGGTCGCCGTCACGGCCGTGCCACCGCCACCTGCGCGGCTGGCTGGAGCCCCCCAGGTGCAGGACGGGGCCTGTGCCCCCAGCCTCGCCGCCTGGCCTGGCGGTGGCTGCCAGCACGACCAGTTGTCTGAGTAGTGGGCATGGGTGTGTGGGGGGGAATAACAGAGCCCACGTAGGTGCTTTTGTTCCCCAAAGCCCTTAATGTAAAGCTCTACAGATGTAAAATTGTCTTCAAAACTAGATCTCACACCCACAAATATGTCTAAGCTTTGCTTCCTTGTTTTCCTTTTGTCATGGCCAGCATCTCCTCACGGCCTCCAACATTCTGGAAGTGAGAGAAACACTGGGAGACAGAAAGCCATGAAAAAAAAAAATTATCCCTGTTTTGACATGAGTTTTTCTTCCTTCCCTGCTGCTCTCCTCATTTCACTTGATCTATTTTAACCACTACCACGCTGTAGCACAAACCTGTGCTCTGGCCAACATCCAGCTGTGCAGGATGTGCTCTTCTACTGCACGATTCCCCCTGCAGGTGTCAGGAAAGCTGTTCCTCGTGCTCCTGAGTCAAAAAATGCAACTGTCTCTCTGTCAAACACTGATAGAGAGGGTGTCCGTATGCGCAGAGCGCTCTGGGGTCCTTCCTGGAGAGGAACACGGAAGGCACAGCGATGGGGGAAAGGGAGGTATATGTGAAGGTTGTCTTTAGTTGTAGTCTTTTTGTATAGTCAAGGGAGGGAGAAAGGGAAAGGGGTAGGAAAAGGGAAAGTGAATGGGAGAGTGAGACTCTTTCAGAAAATTGTTCAGAGCATCAGACCAAGGTTCTGCTCTGAGTCCTTCCTTAAAAGTCCTCTCTTTATGGAGATTGCCCTGGGCTGTATTAAATAAAAGTTAAGACTAGCCAGAGCAACCCAGACCAAAGATATATATAGCTCCACACCCAGTTTCCTGATGCAGGAGCTGCCTTTTGGTGTTTCTTGCCATGTCTGTTGCTCCTTGGTGATACCACCATACAAATTATCGTAGAGATACAGTTGTAAAATGGCTTCTCTGATGGAGAAAAACGTCCACAGGACGCTTGGGAGCAGTAGCCACAGAGTTTGGTTTTTCAGCAAGACATCGATACTCAGAGACATTTCCAGCAAGTGCACTGTTGTTGAGTGCAGCAGCTCTTTCAAAGTTGACAGCAGGCAGGCCACTGTGCCCCCCTACATATCTGCCTGACAGGCCAGTGTGGGGAAAATGGAAATAGGGAGGGCAAGGGACCAGTGCAATGAATCACAGGTGTTAGTGCAATAGGAGTAAGCTCCAGCAGTCACAAACCTTCAGCGTGTGTGAAAGCATCACTTTGCTTTTTTTTTTTTTAATTTTATTTTTACAGCAAACATATTTAATATAGCCATTTCAATTTTTACATGAAGCATAAATCAAGGGTGAGAAATAAGTATATTGGCCACAACATAGGTTGTTTTGTAGCTTCTAAATTTCTTAAGTGTTAGGTCATTTTACTTACAAGTTAAATAGCTGTCTGCAAGAGGCCTTGGTTGGTTATAAATTGTCCTTCCAATAATATAAACCACACCATTTATTTACAACACGTATGCTCTTCCAAGTAGATCCAACAGCTCGTAAAGAACAACAGCTCCTATGTCATCCCTACTGAGACCACTGCAATAAAGAGCCATTGGAATGACTCCGTACTCAGTAAGTGCAATCAGATCCAGCAACAGTAGCTTTTATGGACTTTTTCTCCCCTCCAGGAAAACTTTCGATATTAGTGCAATTTCAAAGAGCTGTGATGGTCTTACCCAGAATGGGATCTTACTCCTCCTGTGCTTTCAATGGTTTTGAGAGTGGAGTGAAGTAACACTCACCAGACGGTTAGAATCAGCCCTGTTAGGATGTTTCATTTTCATAAGGGAGATGATCAATTAAAAAGAGGGTTAATTGAATATTACGATGTTCTCACAGTTGTATAAACACCAAGGGTCTGGCTTACAAACACCAGTTGTTGCAGAAGGTTTATTACCTTCTTACTGTTGGACAAATGAGCCTTTCCATCTCTGTTGATTCCAGGATGGCTGGGCAGTAAAAAAGTGTATGCTGGTACGTGACCTCGGGTGTATTCCTAGGAAATATTGACCCAGTTTAAGTAATAAAGATGTTCTTACACAGGCAGAGGTGTGCCCTGATCAAACTCTAAAGTGAAATACTGGCTAGAAGTGGCATTTGATCTAGATTAGAGACTCACTTTAAGCGTTTGAAGTAGAAAAGCAGTAGGAGCTGATCTGAGTCTCCAAAGCCTTTTGTCAATAGAAAAGCTCTGAACTATTTCCCTTTAATAATATTACTGCATTTTAAAAAATGTTATTTGTGTAGTTCTTGGACAGTACAGAAGGGTGTGATATTTATCCAATGGATTTACAGACTAACAGGATCATTAACACGTTAATCAACATCTTGTTCCCTGGCTCAACCTCAGACTGCTGACACTGGTGCAAGAGTCACAAGAGCATGGGATTCACCTCATCCTGTGATAAATGCGGGGGATGACAGATGCCTTCCAGAGGACAATCCACCCTGTCCTACGTGTCTAAAACAGGAAAGATTAATTGTGTTTTAGGGCATGTCCATCTCTTGCCACTGATTATGAGGGAACCCAGATTATGGGGTGAGGATTTGATCCAAACTCACCTGATTCTACTGATCAGCTCAGCAGGGATCTTGCCTGAAGCAAAATGAGGACATCCCTTCAGTCGCTTGAAACTTCTGGTTCATGTGCACAAAGTGCCATGGCTGATTCACACACCAACTGCTTTGCTTAACAGCTGACTTTATTCGAAACTCATTGCTGTGCCCATAATGCTCACCTATGAACAGCCTCCCCAACTTTCCCTAAAGCTCTCACCCAGTCCGCATCCACCCACGTCTATGAAATCAAATTGAAAATCAATCTCTCAAGTGGCTGAGCTAACTCTTGCCGCAGTCAAAGGAAAGCTGCTCATCAATGAGCCAGACCAGGCTCTAACTGGATCATGACTGAGAAATCTGTTGCTTACCAGGTCGTTTCCCATCACGTACATAGCGGACAAATTAATTTTTCCTTACTCCAAACCCAAATTTCAACTAATCACTGTCATGGCTTATCATGGCTTTGCTGATCTGAACCCAGGCAGCATCATGCAGTGGCTCACACACCAGGCCCATCCATCTCCTCACCACCCATTCCTAGGCACCACCCGAGTCCATCTGACTGTGCTGGTGTGGCAATGCCAGACCAATGCCAACCACCATTATCAATAAAAGGCAGTAACAACAGGCACAAGGAATTATGAAAAAAATTACTTTTTAATGTACAAAAGGTTTATATACAGTTTCAGCATGTTACCTCTGTTCTTATGATGTAGAAAACAGCTAAAAATGTTCTTAAGATATAAATTTGACAGAACAATTCACCTACCGTACTTTTAGTAATGATGTCTTCTATACATAATATATACAGTGCTGGAATGGTTATTATAATACTATTTCAGTAAATGAAGGAAGACCACCACTGGAAAGTCTGAGAAATCTCAAGTCATTGGAGATTTGGTTTTGCTTTTGCATTTGATCTTTTGCAAATGAGTTATCTGTGAAGAGGGACTCAGTAGCCACCATTGCCCTATGCAGCTGTTGAAAAAATCAGATTAGCAGTCAAAGGACATACAAAGGCCTGATCCATCTCAGCACAAGGGATGCCCAGTTGCACTCCAAGCGTCCAGGACAACATACAACATCCTAATACGTACTGCCCTCTTTTCATAAATGCAAAGGCAAGGGCAAGGTCGGTAACTGCAGGAGAATATATACAGCGGACTATAAAACAATCCCTTTACATACATCTTTCACGGGAGACACAAATAAACAGCCAGGCACCTTGCTTTGCTTTCCTGTCCTCACACCCCCAGGACATCAGTGGAGTCACGGGGGCTCGAGGTGTGAAGGCCAGGGGTGAGAGCATCCTGTGCACACCCTTTGCATTTGGGATGAGGACAGGTGAGATCGCAGGATGCTGAGCGGCACCTCCCTGCGCCAGCTGTGCCCTACCTGGCAGCAGGGCTGAGCCAACCCAGCACTGCCAACCGTGGCTGCTGGGGTACGAAATACTGCTTAGTTTGCCTGGAGGTAACACGTGGCATTTCACAGCAGCTCCTGGTCACGCTGGGAACAGTGAGCCTGGCACAACAGCTTGTGCAAAAGGAAAGCAGGGACGTTAGGACACCAGAAAGCACCTCTACAGAGCAGCCCCTGTCCAATGCAAGGGATGGAGTCAGAGGCAAGTGAGAACATCGCATCAGTATGGAGAGGAGAGGGGAGATGGGAAGGAGAGGCCGAGGCCCTGAAGATACGTTTGGTCAAACTGTGAGAACCTGGGGAGGATGTCAACTTTTTCCCTTCCCTTCAACAAACAGGGCACAAAGTATTTGGTGCTGTGAGAGCAGTCGGAAGTTAGACAAGTCCTCCTGCTCAAGTACATGCACCCCACCACTTCTACCCTTCTGTCTAATGACAACAAAATAAATAATGCAACAAGATTGACTTCAGTGCCAGGTGAGCCTGGCCTTGGAAACAGCTAATCGTTACTATAAGCAGTTGTATTTCGGTGGAGGATTTGGCTTTGGGAGGCCCTGCTCCTCCCATCTCTTCCCCAAGAATGTTTGCAGGATATTCTCACAGACAGAGCCGCTATTTTGATTCAAATACCTGTTTTGAGACTACCCAGATGTTTGCCTACACTGCAGACTGCAGGTGCAGCGCTGAACTGAACCAGCCTGGGTACAAAGAGCAGTTTGTGGGTTGTCCAGGGTATACTTTTTGGATACAGCAGCTCTTTTCATGCTGACCAAAGTGGTGGGACACATTAATGCAGCACTGGGTCCCTGCCAACAAGCCTCCTTGCCGGGCAGGGTTTATTAGCTCATGCTTGGCCTCCTGTTAGTGCAGTCACGTGCCTGGCGTGTACACGGAGCCCGGGCAGAACCCTGCATGCAGTAAGTGAACCCTGGCCAGACAAACCAGCTCCCACAGCACTGCCTGCAGACTGGGCTGAAACAATCAAAACCTCTCTCCATCACTATCGCTTTTCTATACGAGCACCTTAGCTTGGAAAACCCAAAAGAAAGCGAAGCTGTTGCAAAGCTGCAGAGGGATATGGTAATGCATGCTTCAGAAATCTGACATTAAAAAGATATTCAGGGCCCCTGCAGACAGTCCCCGTGCCGCTGCCGCTCAGAGGGCGCACAGGTATGTGCGTGTGTCACTCTGCATACTGCAGCCGTCCTGCCACGGGGGATTATTTCCCAGTGATTGCTGTTCCCAGGCCTCTGCTCCACTCTGCACTTGATATAAACCACGTTGTAAACACATCTGATCAAAGTGTGCATTCACCTTTCAAGTGTCTCATCAATGTGTCTTTCCAATGTTTTCTCAGAAACACCACTATGTTTTTATAAATGTACATTTTATATACGCTTCTGGCAATACACTATATTTGATTTTTAAAGGAAGAGAGGCCTTGGCTATTTAACATGAAAGCATGGTAAGGCACTTTGCTGAGAAGCCATTTGGAATCGATGCTCTTTGCAAGGTACAAAGGTATTTACGGTATAAAACAATACTGCTGGCAGAGGGCTTGTTTGGAGACTTAACACTGCTCTCATCAGAGCAGAGTACATAGTATGGCTTTTATTCTGATCAAACCTACGTCCTCCCATTTCTTTCTGGGGCGGGTTGAAAATTGAATTTTTGCAAACGTAACTGATGGAAAATGACCGGGAGCGCTATCTACAGGGCTGCCAAGGAGGGAGGGTTTCGTCTTGAACCACGCTCATGCAGTCTCCTAGCTTGGTGGCAATACCATTCAGTGCTCTGGGAAACCAAGCCAAAAATAATACTAGAGGTGCACCCTTGCGGTGCTGAACTGCCTGGATGTAGTTCACATAACTCTGTACAGAGACTTTTAAAAAATTTTTTACTTTGAATCCCTTTAATGTATTTAATACTTAAAAAAAAAATCTACTCTATTGAAACAGATTATTTTTCAAAAGCACATTCATAAAACTGCTCCACACAGACCCCTTGGATAGCGCTCAGGCCTTGTGCTTTACTGTTAGGACATCATGTTGAGAAATTTACTCTCTTCCGCCAGCGTGGTCAACATGGAGCTCATATCGCCTATTGCCATATTGCTTATTCCCGTGGGAATGGTGGGCAGTGTCAGAGAGTTTCGTGGAGTCGTCAGGCGAGAGGAGTTCTGGGAGAGGTTCTGCAGGATGCTGGGGCTCAGGGTTCCCGACATCAGGCTCGAGTGGTCCCCATCGTCCATGATGGCATCAAAATCTATCTGGGGTGGCTCAAGACCTTGCGAGTCCACCGTGCTGGACACCTGGTTCGCGCCCGGGGAAGGCAGCGCAGCCGGCTTGCCGTTCAGCGCGCACTGCTGCTGTCTGACCCTGCAGTCCGCCTGATTATCAAAGCTGCTGTTTTGTTCGTACATGTGGATCTGGCCGTAATAGTACATCAAATTGTTTTCCCTCGTGCCGTCCGCACACTGCTGGGCCAGCGCAGGCAACATGTCGCCGGTTCTTTTGTGCACAGCCTCCGCTGCCTCCTGGCCCGGGCTCATGGTGTTTGTAGGGTGGGGAGTTCTCATGTAGCCCAGCTGCTGCACGGTGCGGAGGCCGCGGGCTCTGCTGCCCGGGCTCGGCTCGGGTGGGGGACGAGGCTGGACCATGCCGGCTGGGTACGGCTGCGCCGCCGAGCCCATCATGCTCTGCTGGGGCTCATAGCTGGGCTGGTTGGAGGGCATGATGGGCTGGTGGAAGGCCTCTTGAGCCATGGGGAAGTTCAGGTGGGTCTGCTGAGATGAGTAGTTCTGCTGACTCGGTTCGTGCATGACCTGGTTCAGCATTGTGCGCTCGCTGTTGCTGCTGACCATTAACGAAGGGTCGGTTGCCATGTCCATTTGCTGAGGGTGAAGGTGGGGTCCGGGCTTTGCTGCCATGCTGCTACAAGGAGAGATCTGATTTGGGTTGCTGCTGATTGCGCTGGGGCTCAGCATCTGATGAGGTTGGTTATAGCCTGCGTGCGAGCCCAGATCGGGGTTTATACCGGGGCCTAGGCTCATCGGCTGCTGCCGCAGCTGCATACAGTTTAGCCTCTGACCGTCCATGCCCACGTTTCTTTGCATAAAGCTCTGCTGTGTTACATTCATGCTGTTCTCTGGTAGCTGCATCTGCTGCTGGCTGTAGCTCTGGTACTGACCAAAGTTCTGCTTCTGCTGCACCACTGCTAAGTTCCCTTGTGAAAACTGCTGCTTCGACTGATTGGACATCATATCAACCGTACCCGAGCTGACTTCGTTCCACTGGACAGGCATGTTATTTTTATTCATGTCTGAGGGAGCGTCAAAGCTCATGGGACACTCTGCCATCATGGGCCCCAAATGGCTCATGCTCGCCTCAGCCACCGCCATCCTGCGCTGGCCAGGAAAGGCCGGGGGCTGCAGCTTCCCACCTCCCTGGAAGTTCTGCATCTCGTTGCCGTACCCCATGGAAGTGCTCTCAGCCGCCGTCCCGTTGTTCTGAGATTTGATGTACTGCACTACGTCATCTGGCAGCATAATGTCGTCGTCTCCAACGGGTGCCTCTGCCTCCCCAGACATGGCTTCCATGGCGATGTTTTCGCTGATGCTCAGCGGCCGGGGCGAGTAGGTGTGCCGGGGGAGGCTCCCGTCGGAGCGCCCGTAGCTCTGGAGGCTGAAATTCCTCCTGTCTGCGGGGTGTGGAGGATGGAAGGGGTTCATGCTGTTGGTGCTGTTGAAGCGGTGAACTCGCGGGAGGGCCTGAGGGTCTCCAGCAGGTCTCCTCACTGGGTCACTCGCCCGTCTTGTGCAGTTGCCTGGAACCTCATGTGGAAATGCTGCAGCAGATGTGTAGCCATAGGTGTTGCCATCACTGCAACGCCTGGGGCCTGGCGGGAGGCGGATGGAGGGCAAGGTGGGCTCTGGCCCGTCCATTAGTGAGATCCTGTTCTTCAGGGTCATCCTCTCCATGTTCGGCAGGGGAGTCGGAGGAGGGCCCCCTGTAGCAGCAGCGTACTTGGCTTTCAGCCTGTAGTGCTGAGCTGGCGTGAGGTTTAGCAGACCCGGCATCCCACTGCACTGGCTCGCCTCACTTGACCGACGGGAAGCGTCAGTTGAAATCGGGTCATAGGAGTCGGCAGAGCTCGTGTTATTGGGACGGTGCCCGAGCTGCGAAGCCTCGCTGGAGCGGCGGCTGGAGAAGTACGGGGAAATCCCTGATGATCTGCGGCTCACAGTGTAGGCAGAGCTGATGGTGCTTGTCGTACTATCACGGCGCTCGTTGAGTTGGTTCAGCATCGTAACCTCATTGACAGACAGCTCCATTATTCTTGGATTAGGCAGCGTAGCAGAAGAACCACTGCTATTTTCTAGAACAGAGCCTGAGAGAAAGGTTGTGGGGAAGGAAAAGGTTTAGTTAGCTGAGAAATTCTGCTTGGTAGTTTTCTAGGTGCTGAAACAGAGACACAGTAAGCCACCCCCAAACATTTTATAGGAATGATAGTGAATTTCATTTGCTGCTAGTGAATTCAAAGCTTCATCTACAGCTCTGTGTTTATGCACAAAGAGCAAGAAGTCTGGGGAGAGAAGACAAGTTATCCCTGCTGCAGAGTATTTGCAATGTGTACCCCCCGTTGGTGCTCAGTTGCTGAGGAAGTCCCTCCACATGAGCTTTTCTTAGTGGGAAAAAAAAAAAAAGCAGGACTAGTGTGAACAGAGTCATAGAAATTAGAGGAGCACAAAGGGATCATAGAGACACCTTGATCAGGAGCCACCAGTCAGTGGAAAACTAGCATACGAAGCTGTAGGGAATAGCCACGAGCCCTCGAAGTGACAGAAGGCCTGCTGGAGCAAGATCTGGGATGGAGGGCTTGCCTGTATTGCTACTATGCTCCAGCAGTTTCCCAGGAGGCACATCAGCCCTTGGGGAACTGTTACTGCTGGAACAAATCCAAGCAGGCTTGTGGCTGCCACTGGGATGCTGAGGACACCTGCAGTTGGGTTCTGGACAAGCCCAGGAATAAGAGACCTTCACCTCCCTTCATAGCTGTGCAGTCTGGATTTCTATTGCACATAACCAGATGGCTGTGTTTCCACCCAAGCTTTCCATTTTACCTGACATCTCTATTCAGCAAGGACTGACTCAGAGGCCGTAAGAAATGATCCTCTCTCAGGGCCGACTCTTAGTTATGAGACCTGAGACAAGCTGTGGAGGGTTCCTACAGGACAAGGCCCAGGCCCACAGCTTACCGTTTCCTGAGATGGGAGGCAGCTTGGTGTTTCTGGCTTGTGGAGCTGGGCTCACCCATGAGCAGGAATCCTTAACTGTCTTGAGTTTCTCTTTCTTGAGCTGTTCAAGTCGTTGCATCGTCGTCATGTGTTTCCTTAGCTGCAGGCTGACTGTCGAATTACCAGATGAGACCGTTGAGTCCACAACAGGAGCGTTGTCATCCAACGCCGTCAGA
Organism: Anser cygnoides; assembly: GCF_040182565.1. Lineage (NCBI taxonomy): Eukaryota > Metazoa > Chordata > Aves > Anseriformes > Anatidae > Anser > Anser cygnoides. Next base: position 28,079,735 of record NC_089878.1, read on the forward strand.
TCTCCCAGACTTCCCCCGCTGTGCATGTTCATTTCTACTCCACTATCATTGTTGTTGGTGCTGCCAAGGGGTGACGGTTCACTGCTGCACGACGACTGGCCACCAGGACTGGACTGACACATCTTGGGGAAGGAAAAGAGGAGGAGTTGGACAGGTGGAAACAAAACAGGAGCCCAACATCTCCAGTGGGCTCCATGTTTGGCCCTATCCCAGGTGCACAGAAGAACCAAATGATGTTCCACCAAACAATGAAGGGACAGATGCTTCTTGAAGAGAAGAAGCACACTACCTGGTTGTGCAAGGTATGTTGCAGCAAGCACTGGCTTATCTAACACAGGATCGAGACCTAAGTATTTCAGACACAATGTATTTCTGTCTGTAAAATACCCTAACATATAATTACGCTAGCTGACAAACTTCCCAGCCAGGTATAAACCTGGTTTACTGTTTGCAAACTCCCACTTGCAGATAAGAGATAAGCAGCATAAATGCTTATTTTATTTACATTAGAAATTGCATATCACATTGAGGAGTTTATTTGCAACAGACACTAAATAGTCTGAACTTGCTCTGAGGCAGCAGTTGCTGCTGCCCGACAGGATGCCTGGCTTCTCTGCTCGAGGCCCATGCTCCAGCAACTGTCAGAAAATGGGAGTGCTGAAAAGGCAACATGCTTTGCCCCGGGCCAAGGTGGGAGTGCAGGGGATGTTTTATTTTGCCCTGTAGTAGCCCTCATAGGCAGGGCTGACTGGCTCTGATGGCCGCACAGCCCTTCAGTCGGGATGATAGAGATTGAGATCCCACAATTTTATGGGAGCTGTGATGCTGAGAACAACGTGACGGGGAGTCCTCAAGCATTATGCCCTCCCCTTTTTGCCCTTGAGCAAATATCCCCTGTCCCTCCCCATTGCTCTGCTCCACACCCCTGTGCCCCCTCCCTGTGGGGTTTGCTGGAGACAGGAGATCTGCTGGAGACCATGCCTTATGCAGCAATTTTAATACAAAGGATTTCTTTGCTCACCTTAGTACCGACTGTCCTTAGGAAGGTAGAGTAAGGAAGGGTAAGTGGGAATAAAGAACAGGTTGTTAGGACAAAGACAGCATTGACAGAAAAGACCGTGTTAGTAAAAGGAGGAAGAGGGGAATGCAGAATACAATGCAAATTGCAAGCATCTCCTCCTCCCATACCCTGTCTTCCCTGCCACAGACTTATAGAATGGTTTGGGCTGGAAGAGACCTCTAAAGATCTAGTCCAACCCCTCTGCCGTGGGTAGGGACACCTCCCACCAGACCAGGTTGTTGAAGGCCCACCCAATCTTGCCTTGAACACTTCCAGGGATGAGGCATCCACAGCTTCCCTGGGCAACCTGTTCCAGTGTCTCACCACCCTCCTAGTAAAAAGTTTCTTCCTGACATCTAATCTAAATCTACCCTCTCTGAGTTTAAAACCATTACTGCTTGTCCTATCACTACAGGCCTTGGTAAAACGTCTCTCTTCGTCTTTCTTACGAGCACCTTTTCAGTTTGTAGGCCCAGATAAAAACCCCTACGAGAGACTTCCCACCAGTCTCTGTACGTTTGGGACTAGACCCAAAGCAGGGTCAAAACAAGGGGCCTTGGAGCGATGGGAACCAGTGAAGCATCTCACCCCTCCTACCACCCTGACCCTAACCAGGAAAGAGGAGATGGAAGTGAGCCCTCCAGGTCATATGCTGCCTGTTATATACACATAAGTAAAAGCATTGGACAGGGAGAGCATAGAGGAAGATCCGACCCATGGACCCTGCTGCCAGTGAGACTCCTTGGCTGCAGCCCTGTGAGCGCAGAGCTGGGAAAACAAGCTCACACCTTCAGGAGAAACCGGGTGGGGAACCAGTTTTGTGTCCATGTTTTCATAATCAAAAAAGAAACACACAGAGGAAGAGTACTGGAGAAAGGTCATTCTGTCCAGTGGTTCTCACAGTCTGTTTTTATAACCCAGTGCTGAGTGTCAGTAAGGTAACACTGTTCCTTTAGTCAGTAAGAGACAACTTGGATGTGAAAATACTCAACTCCTTCCTAACTGAAACATGAAACTCATTACTAACTTGTCCAGAGGCACATCCCTTAGCCTTCTCCAGACAATCTTTGTACCTTCAGGGCATGTTGTTTGATTGGAATAACAATCTTTTAGCTTGGAATCAAATCAAGAAAACATGTATTTTGGAGCTTAAAGTTTTTTCAGCTACAGCAAGAAGTTTGGGGACTATATTTACACCCTCCTGCACAGGTGAAGGCCATTTCTGCCGTATCCAGCCCATACCCTGCCCCACTCTGAGCTGGTACAGGAGATCAGAACCCTGGGTATGAAGGTGAAGATAATTATAAAAGGTAGCGGTGCTCCTGTGTGTTCATTGCCCCTTCTCCGTCACCAGCAGCAGTGTGCTGAAGAGCAGGCAGGCTTCCTCGACAGGCTGGAAGAGCCTTGAATGCATTTGGGCCCATCACTATACATACTTCGTTAGCACCACTGACCATGCTACTGCCTACTGTGGAGCTGCTGTAACGGCCAGAAGGCTGTTAAATGGTCTTTGTTTCTGCTAGTGGCAACTCATGGGGCTGTAAAGCATGATCGTGGTTGACTGCAAGCCCATGCTCTGTGGGCCACAGAAGGACTATTCGTTGTAGCTCACTTGTTTATTCCTGGCACCACTTTCCCACCCTGTCATCCCACTACAATTTTCTTTGGCAGCTGGGGGTCCTGCAGTGAACTTGTATACTCTTGAGCTGAGTATACTCCTCTAGCTGAGCCTTCTTGAGCAGGGGTTGGACCAGATGACCTCAAGAGTCTCCTGTCAACCCCATTGATTCTGGGCTTCTCTGTGCGGTGGACAGGCCTGAAGAACTTAACTTCAAGATACCCAGCAAAAATAAAACAGCTACTTATATCCCCATCAGCTTCAGCAGACCACAACATCAGGCCACAACAGCATGTGCCAGCAAAATTGTGCTGCAGCAGCCTGGAAAGAAAAAAAAGGGAAGAGAGTGGGGAGGAGAACGAAGAGAAAAGGGATGGACTTCTGCTTCAAGACACATTCATTGATCTGTTTCCTATGTCTGTTGCTCAGTTTAAATTGGAGAGGAGGGTAAAGCTTATTTGACCATAACTCAGTGATACTGCCATGTTTTACCCATGTGCACAGCAAAGGCAGGCCAAGCTTGATACCAGGCATCACGTGGTCCCCGTGACTCGGGGTCCGGTGGGAATTTGTGATGCTGGGTAGGAAGGTTCAGAATGTACTGCACTGGGCCCTGACCTGCAGTCTCATCTCTGGACTTGATCTCTAGGGTGCTGGCAGGTGAAGGGCAACTGTGGGCAGAGGTAAATCGCATGCAAATGCTTCATGCCCCCATTGCACTGGAGAAATTAGGGCCCATGTGATTTCTGCCAAGAGCAACCGCTCTTACCACAGAATTCTCTGTTTTTATCGTTTTGACTTGTAAGCAATCCTCCATGCTCCTCGTGGTACTGTTGGCCTCGGGGCTCTCCTCTGAAACCTTGCTGCTTTGCTTGGCGCTTGCCTCGTTGTCCCCATTTTCCTTGAGAGGAGGTGGCCTTGGGTGAACGTCATTGCGCTGCTTCTTCGTGACATGGGCATCAGGCCCATGTACGGTCTTGACGTGTTTCCTGAGGGAACTAGGGTCTGTGTACCTCTTTGTGCAGCCAGGGATTTTACAGACGTAGGGTTTCTGCAAATACAAGCAGATATTGTGTTATATTTAGAGTAAGTTCAAATATTCCAGGTACATTGTATGGGCCAAGAGAATACGGTGAACATGGCTGCTGGCAGCAGCAAAACGTGGAGCATCTGCTCCACAGGGTTTTGTAAGACCAAGATCTCCAAGATATGATATATGGGCTGCTGATGATCCATACAGACATGGGCAGTCATTTGATGTTGGCTAAACTCCTTGTTTTCAGTTGCTGGATTAAAAGACAGCTAAGAATTCATGAAATACTTTCCTAATACTACTTTCCCATGTATGTATTTGCTCGGGTGGCCACAGGAATGTTTTCTGATTATGGATGGGAGGGAGGTAATGTAGGGGACTGGCCATAACACATTCTCTCTGCTAAGGTGGGGTCTACACCATGAAAATGTCTGAGACCTTCTGGCTGATGGAATTCCAGTGAAACCAAGCCAGACTGGATTCACCCTACCCAATCTATCATACCACTCCAGCACCTGTCACCTTGAAATCTGTTATTGTGCAAAACAAACCACAGGCATGCAATGTTTTTTTTTTTTTCTGATGATAGCACTCTAGTCCTGAATTCATGAATCATTGATTGCCACAGGAAAACAAGACTGAAGCCATGCTTCTGAAAACAGAAGTCAGCAAACAGATACTTTTCTTCTTTTAACTTTTTTTTTTTTTTATTGAGTTTCCAATTCCAAGTGCATTAGCACCATAGTTGTTTGAGCTGGTGCTGCTGCGTTGGAAGCTCTGAATTCATCACAAGTTTCGCTTACAGACTCACAGCTACTCTAAGTATTTTTCTGCCAAGGCACTGGAATAGATCCACAAACAAAAACAACAGATAGATGTTTGAAGGCTACCCAAGATGACCATTCCTATTCATTTTTTTATCTGTTTTCTAATTTCATCCAGAAGCTTGAGAGAAAAAATACAAAGGAGTGTATATTCTTTTCAGAAAGCCACCACCATCACATGAAAAACACTGAAAGTCTGTTTTTTATTCAAAAGCATGCTTCCTGGTTGATCTTGGCAGATCACTTGAACAAACTAAATCCTCGTAACACCACACTGGGGTAAATATTTAATATATTTTAAAGCTGGGTAAACCAAAACACAAAAAGTAAAATAGTTTGTTTATACATCTCATGCAACCCTTTGGATAAGGCATTATAGAAGTATTATTACTGCTATTAAAACCTATTTGAAAGAATAGACACCCTGCCTCCCCCAGTGCTGAAAAACCTACATTAAATAGTTCAATGATGTTTGGTAAGTTCCTTTAGGCTCAATAGTTCTGATTTTCAGACACCAGTCATTTGGGTAATGTGATCACTCTGGCCTGGAAGGGCCAGACATTCCATCTAACGGGGTACAACCATCCACTTCATCAGGCCATACCTCCTGCAACCCAGCTGAGCACAACTGCTGATACCTTGGCACACCTTCATACACCCCTGCGTTATTCAAACACTAATGCAGTGGACACTAGTGAAGTCAACGACTTAGGTATCTCAGACACCTCCCTCCTACTCTCATACCCATACTGTGTGATTCTCCTTAAGGTGGAAGAATTGGAGGCCTCCCCAGGAACTCAGCATCACCAGCATCAATTTCTGCATGTTACTCCTGTTTAGCTTGAATTGGAGAAAATATCACTCTGAGCCTTTGGCTGACGGTGGACTCATGCCACTCTACTGTGTATGCACTGGAGAGTGATCTCAAGATGAAAACCCCTTTTCCAGGAGTGACTTTGAAGGTGTGCTCTGCAGTGAGCCAAATAATCATTGAAAGTTTAAAATGAAATAGTGCATGTGACATTTCAACAATCAAACAAAAGACAGTGTGGTAATATATACCCATATATATGTTTGAATAATACGCCTATGTCTTGTTGCACAATGATAAAGACAAATACAGGGAACCTGGAACTGCCCCCTTAGAGGAGACATGGGTGACTAACTCTGAAACTGTGGTGTATCCCACGTAAACATGGCAAGCAGAGGAAAATATTTGGTAGGTAGCTAGGAACCACCATAGAGTTACCAATGGGTAATGGGAAATACTCGCAGCCACAAAGTCCTGCTTTGCATCCATGTGGTTTTGTGAGCCAGGGTGTCAGTGTATTTTGCTAACCCATTGGTCATTTCCAAAGCTGGTTGCAGGACCCTCACCTGGGCCTGCTGCCCGGTGCAATAAGCTTTGCCATGAGGGACGTCATCTGTTGCAAAGGATCATGTTGTATGTTCCTCAAAAAGAGAATATCAAATATATGGCCCAGAGACCCATTACATGCAGATCCCTCACAAATCTCTGGGCATGCCTCTGCTGTATCACAGAGGGATGAAGAGCAGTTCGGGAGTGAGTGTGACCTCAAAAGATCCCACAGTGCCACGTAGCTCGCTTGGTAGGACTCAGCTGACTTCCTACCTGTTATCTGAGTCTTTAATTTGTGTTGCTGGATGCAGCCTAAGCCAAGCATCAACATATTAGATCAGGGTCCACAAGGAGTTGGATGCTTCTGCCCTACAACTTCATCTTTACACACAATGGGAACCAAGAGGAGCAGAACTTCAAGTGTGTACAAGCTCTGCTCTGATGGTGGGAGGAGTTGTCACAGACCTAGTACAGCTACTGATCTGGATCACATGGGAAACTGAACTCATTTGAAGAAATGGTATTTAATAACACAGACAAAGGCAAAATTCCACATGTAGGAATGTGGGACACCAGCTGAACAAACAGAAGGTGAGACTCTAGTCTGTCTAGGAGGGATCCTATTTTATGCGGTCTATGGGCAAAATTAATTCACATGCTGCTTTCAGTGTGCACAAACTGGGCAGAGAGAATCTGTATCCATCACTGAAAGTTGTGTGAGAAGTCTTGATCCATCCACATCAGGATCCTTAGGGATGGAAGAGAGACACAAAATTGATTTAAGACACGAAAAAAAATACTGCAGTAGTGGGAGACTTCAGTGGTTTGATTGACTTACTTAGTTTATGAGAAAGAAGATGAAGAGTGACTTAGCACTGTAATGTTGTGGAAGGGAAACAGCAACAACGAAAGGGACATTGGATCCAGCACTGGAGAAAGTCAGAGAAGGCATCCAGGGCTAGAAGAAAAGCAATTTCTAATACCTGAAACTTTATCAGTGAGATTAAATCAAGACTACCTACCTTCCAGTAGAATAAGCTTTAACAGAAGTCAAATTATGTTTTTATCAAAGACCAGTTACTGAGAATGCAGGCTGCTCAGCAGGCGAGAGGTTGAATGTCTTGGTTGCTCCTGACCTCAAGGTCTGCATAGCCTTGAATCAACCCCAGCACAGATACAGGTTAATTTTAACCCATGTCCTGCTGCGGAAATGGCTCACTGGCAAAGTACAATCCTGATATTTGGGTTTAGACCTCAAACAACTTAAAATAATACCAGGATTCAGGTCACTCGTCGGGTCCATCTCAGCATCACACAGCACAGAAGGGCATCCTAGAGTTTGAATCCTTATTCTGACTCCAACAGAAGAGCTTCAGCCTACAGAGCTCTGGTTATCGCTGACAGATATTATGCCAGAGATAGAAATACTCCGCCAAAGCCCTTTGTAGACACAGCATCGCTTTAAAAAGCTGTCATCTGTGGCAATTGCGTTCCATTCTCCAATAGTCTATATTTAACTGTTGCAAATTAGGCTACAGACTGAATTCTTCATGGCTGCAAACATTATTAGAACTTTGGAGTGTTGTTTTTTCTTCCCCTGTCAGCTAATTAGTGGTAATATAAATTTCAATCGTTGGCCATGGTTGATTGCAACAGACCATCACATGCGTTACAATAAAGGCAATTTCCTCTGCTCCCCTACTACTAATAGTGGGTCTTAATTAGCCAAGGTTAACAAAGCATTGCATTGTGCTCTATCATTGTACATCAAACGATGGAGGGAGTATTATTTCCAGAGCATCAGGATCCAGGGTAGCTGTTATACTACTGCAGGTCTGCACCACAGTAACATTAAACACCACATGCACAAATGTACAATCCTATTCACACTATTAAAAATTATAATTTTGGAAAATGCTCACTTTCATTTCCAAAGATGATTAAAAAGTTTGCATACTTTAACATCTGTTTATGATTTCAAACATGGCTTTCATAAATATAAAGCTAATGTGGTCTGGCTCTCCAGCAAAATAAATCCTATTAAAAAATAAGAAAAACCTCTCATTACAGTAGGTTTCTTTTTACATGAGTCCAGCATGTAAAATGTATGTTTATTGTCAGCAAAATTAAAAAAAAGCCCTCCGTTGAGCTGCGGTGAGCCCAGGCTTACCTCATTGGAATGCGTCCTGTTCTGGTGCTTGGCTCTATCTGAGGCATTGGAAAAGGCTTTATTGCAGCCTTCATGTTCACAGACGTAGGGTTTTTCTCCAGTGTGGGATCTCAGGTGTGTCTTTAAGTTCTCCAGGCGGGAATAGGCTTTGGAGCAACCCTCAAACTAAAATAAAAAAACACAAGAGGACTGATTAATTAACCAGAAAAATTTGATTTTCCCCCTGCCTAAACCCTTCTCATCTGTTTCTCATTCTTTCTTTTTTTTTTTCTTCCCTTTAAAGGGCTTGTGTTTTAGGGAACAACATCCACTTTGTTGGGAGAATTCCGCTCCCAAGGCAGGCTGAGAGTTTGAGCAGTGACTCATGTTTAAGGTGCTGCTCCTTATTGGGTACCCACCTGACATTTCAACAAGAGACTGCTTTTTCGAGCAGGGTTGAACAGCCGTCTGTTCCTCCCAGGGCTCTCTTAGGTATCCCTCTGCAGCTAACATACTCAGAAACGGAGGCCCTCTCCTTCCCACCCAGAGAACTGACAGCTTCTCAGCAGCTTGACCAGCCTCGCAGCTTCCCTAGCCCCAGAGCTGGAAAGACCACACCATTCTCTAACACACAAGCAGAAATCTAGCAACCTTTGAAGTTTCCCAAATTACAGCTTGGGTCTACTCTTGGAGGATGCTGTGGTCAGGCTGTCTGACATTACCAGTTTAAAAAACAAGACTCTCAATCTTGAAGACAGATGGATTTTTGGATGACACTACAGGCCAGAAGCCTTTCTCCTGGAAGGAAACCAGCTGCCCACACAACGAGAAGGAGCAGCTTGGGAGATATGGTCAGGCTTCAGGTGGTGGAAGTCCTGCCACCCTCTGCTCGGGCCGGGCTGGACGTTTCTCCCTGCACCTGCCCTTGCAGCAAGGGAGGATATCGTCAGTCACTCATACCCAGGAGGCTGTCTTAACTGCTTTTTTGATGAAAGAAGTGGGAACTTACAAACACTGAAAGAGGTTTTAAGAAACATAAGTCTCCCTTCCAAATTCTGGCTAAATGTGGCACTCACTGTTCAGCTTGGAGAGCTGCAAATCCTGTGCTGCAATTCCTACACGAGCATCTTATAATATACGTTCGATTTCAATGAGCAGTCCCTCCTGTTGTAATGTATGAAAGCCACAAGGTGTTGCATTTTAGTCAGACCGCTTAAATATGTTTGCAAGTCCAGTCCAGCTGTGGCAGGATTTTGTTTTGTTATGCTTGAGTCTTAGTCAGTGAAAAAAAAAAAATTAAAATGTCATAGCAGGACAGGTCATGCTACAGCTGAGTGTCTGATTTCCCTGTGGGCAGATGAGTGGTCCTACACGTCTGTGCAACTGGCTCTTCTGGGCAGAGGCCAAAGGCAGCTGCATGCAGTAAGAGCAGCTGTACCTGTCTCCTTGTACTCCGAGGTGTAGCCTGCCCTAACTGGAGTGAGGCAAATATGCAGCCCAGGAAACTGTTACTTGTCTTGGAAAGCCCAGAGTGAATGCACTTATTTTGGGGGGGTAGGGAGGGGCTTGTTTTTTTGACTCCCCTTGTCCACCAGCTCTGCTGAGAGCAATGATTGCAAAGGGCTGAACACTGGGGGTTTAGCTGAAACAGTGGCCATCGTACTTCCCACTGCTGCAAGAAGCAACACTGGAGCTGTCGCTCTACCATTCTGCTGCCTAACCAACCAAGGAGTGAATTTATTGCCTTTAACATGTGCAGTAATTTAAGTGCCACTGGCCTGGCTCTGCAAAGACAGGGCTCTATTAATGAGGTTCTCCCATTCCTCGCCATCTGGGACCCCAGCATGTAGGCACAGGTTGATCTCATGTAACTTCGTTGTTCTGGAAAAGACATAGGGTTACTCCAGGTTCCCCTTACGGTCTGGCATGAGGACGGTGGACATAAGGCAAACTTTCTCTGCTCTCTTCTGACACCCAGGTCTCCTCAAGGCCAGTAGAAGCATCCTTCAGGAGCTGATTCCCTTTGTAGATACGTCAAGGTGGGATAAATCTGGTTCCCCTTCCTCAGACAACTTTCAGGAACCCATTAGACCAATAGAACATGCTGCAGCTTTTAGAAGCACAGTATAGCCTTTTCTTCTCCTGGCCTGGGCAAACTGGAGTCGCTTATGGTTACCAAAATACATCATTCCACTCACTGGAAAACAAAGGGAACTCAGCACGAGGCAACTCATGTGTCCATTCTGGTTTTGCTGGATACTGACACAAAAATGCAGTTCCTAAGAAGAAAAGTACTGAGGCCCCATTTTCAAATAAAGGCTTCTCAGCAAAGCATCCTGTGCATGTTCAAAGCAGTTGTTCCCACTCATATGCGTGGATTTGATTATGTCAGTGGGAGTTCTGGCTGTCATCTGTTGAAATAATTCTTGACCAGATCCCAGGCTGCAACTGGGCTCATCTGTAGCTTTATGTACACCACAAACTTCTTGTCTGAAACAAATGGCACTTTGAAAAATCACTGCCAGACTTGGGCAAGGAATGCTCTGCCAAACAAGGGCACCATCTGCAGAGCTCCCATGTACCCCAGTCAGTTGGAAACCGCCAGGACTCCAGTTCAGGGAGAGTTGCTGTGACATTTTGCACACACAAGGACTGCAGGCAGAGGATGACTTGAGACTGCAAACTCCCACAGCCTTGCCATTGCTCCAGTGAGACACAAGCGAGGCTGGAAAGAGGCAGGATTGAGCAGCGGTGCTTTTCCCTGCTCCATTTCAGTACAAAAGAGGATGCAGTCCCTGCCAGTTTTCACCTCCTGAGTCCCTCTGCTTGGAAGGGCAGGGCTAGTCTTCCCTTGCTGCTCCCTTCACAGCACACTGCTGATCAATATTCCTTGATACTTTTAAGGAAGATTGGTAAAGTGCTAGAACTGGGCAAGGTGCTTTAGAAGATTAAAACAAAGGACATGGCCCCATGCCCTGGGGAGCTAATGCTCTAAATTAAATGAGCACAGGGCTGGAAGATGAATAAAGGAGTCATGCAGCAAGCAAATCATACATATCCTAATATTTGTAAGCAGGAGCTGGGGAAGAGCCAGAAAGGGAGCAGCACTGGAAGTGACTAATGGAGCAGCAGAGGAGGAAGATACAGGAGGAGGGCTCAGACATCTGCCAAACAGAAAGAGAGACTCATCTCTGAGACCCTGGAGAGAGGAATGGTGCAATGCTGACAGGGGAGGAGGTGTGAAGAACTGGCAGGAGGAAAAGGGAGGGAGCAGAGGGGATCAAAAGACATGCATGGACCCTGGGGTTGAAGCCTATATGGGAAGAGATGATGAGCATCTCTCTTCTCCTACCAGCCAGCCACAGCCACTGAACTCTGTGGCTCACTTATCTCCCATGCCCCCTGTCAAGTGTCCTTTGCTGCCCCACATTGGCCAGTGGCACGGTGGGCACTCCACGTGGGATGGGAGATATGGACTTTAATCTACCAAGGTTGAGGAATAGATGAGCCCAGCTCTCCTGTGTGCTGGGCAAGCCCCTACCCACAGGACTGAGGTAAAAAATGTCACCCTGTGCTCTTCCTCAGGCAGTGTTTAATGCTAGGTGCCATGACGTATGCATGCAGAAGGTGTTGGCCCAGCTCCCGAGGCAGGAAGGACGCTTGTGTGCATGCTCTGGTACACAGGGGAGCATGTCCCCAGCAGCAGTATTGGGTGATGCTGAATTACACACAACCAGGGCTGGGTGCTTCCCCACGGTGTGGTTTCTGGTTTCCTTCTTGGATGGAAGCACTAAATTGCCTGTTTTTCACCTTAAGTGACTTGTCCCGCTTGCCAAGCCGAGCTGCGCCACACGGCCCTGCCAGCTCACCGTACACTTGTGCGGCTTCTCTCCGGTGTGCCTTCGCATGTGCACCACCAGCATGTACTGAGCCTTGAAGGGCTTCTGCTCCCGCGTGCAGTCCTGCCAGCGGCAGACAAACTCCTTCTTCTCCCCGTGGATGTGATCGTTGTTGATGTGCTGGTGGGAGAGAAGGGAGAAGCAGGTCACTCCTGGAAGAGCTGATGCCAGCAAAGCACATATGGTGCTCCCCAAACCAGCCGTTCCCTCCCCAGTGTCAGGCTCTGCACCTGGGCGCCAGGTGCACGGGTAACACCGATGACCCCTCCGTCCGCAGGGACACAGGAGCCAGTGCTGTGGTCTGGCGTGTCCTGCAGGAGAAGGTGCGCAGCAGCCACCTGGGTGCTGGGTCCAAAGCAACTATAAATCAAAGGTTTGCCCTAAGTGCTGCAAAGGAGACGGGGACCTGCAGTGCCAGGGAGCAAGGAGCCCTCTCGGTGCCTCCTGGGTGCCCAGTGCCGGTGTTATGGGTGAAGGGAAGATGAAACTAGTGGGCATTTCACCACCATTTCTGACAGTCATTTCTGTCTGCCAAATCCTCCTGTACCTCACCATACCACTGGGACCCTTCCTGGGGTGCTGTGACGGAGGGGGCAGAGGAAGAGATGAGTGTGATGCTGGCTCCAAAACATCCACCTGCCCCAGTGCTGGGGCCGGCAGGAAATGGCACCATCTGCGAGGCATGGGTGCTAGGGAAGGCTTGCTGGCCTCAGTTACTGCTAATTACTTGGGTCCCTAAAATCCCACTTCTGGGTGCTGAAAAGTCAGCCCCAGAATGGTGCCTTCATCTTCCCTGGGAGGAAGACGATGGTTGCTTTTCACCAGCCGCAGGCAGATGAATCCTTGATGAAAATAAACAGAGCCAGAGACCAGCCCATCGGCGGTGCTGCTCCCGCGGCAGCCCTGTCTCTCTGAATGGGGTCTTGCTGCCAAAAATAATGCCTGTCCTCGCTCCTGTGTTTTTAGCAGACATTCACTGACAGGAAATCCTAAAATAAACCACTTTGGGTTTGGGTTTTGTTTTTTTGTACTGAGACTTTTTTTCCAGCCCCTGTCTCCACCCCCTGGTCAAGGCCAGGCACACATGTTGCGGCTTGGGACGAGACTTTGTCGGGGTGGCGGGGCAGCGTGAGGACACAGGAACTCAGGAAAACAGAGTAATCTGCCTTCATGGCCCTACTTGACTCCAGCCCTGGCATTTTGTGTGCTATGACTGAGTCCTGGGGACAGGGATCTGCCACCTAGGGGCACAGGGTCTGCCCAGGGGCAGGAGGAGGCATGTGGAGCTTGACCATGGGTGAACACCGAGAGCCAAAGCCCCATGCCAGGACGATGGGGAGAGGTTGCAGCACGCAGCTTTGGGTTAGGTTTCAAGTGGGTTTGGAGCACAGCTGCCTATGGTTCTGCTTTTATAACGTGGCATTGGTGTGAGATTTTGGCAGAGATCTAGTAAGCTCCTTGGGAGACCTATGGACACAGTAAACCACGTCCAGACCAGACTGGAAAGATATGTCTCCTGGCTCTGTTTGTGTGGGAATCTGACTTACAACCAAGACTACGCACGGCAGCGCTAGCAGGGAGCATATGGGCTCGCCTGTTGGGTCCCCCTTGGGCCGGAGGAAGACACATTTATCGGAGGGGGGCTGCAGCATGAACTCACTGTCTGGGCAACATCTGCTTCCCATCACGCAGCGGAGGAACAGTCACACAACTCACCACACTTGGACTACGCTGCTCCCATCGAACTTCTCCCATCAAAGCCCCACCTGGCCTGGGGCTTTCCTTGGGCTCCTCTCAAATGTGTGCAGCCTTCAAGGCTGGGGAGTAGTGGTGGTGCTTGCAAAAATACACCCTCATTCCTGCTGCTCCTCTCTGACATGCACTCCTCCCACAAGCATGTTGCCCACTATGTGTGCAGAACAGGCTCTGCATGCCCAGGTACTTTGCTCTGCACACAAACAAGTGTTTTTCCATGCATGGTGGGATGCCACCTTCTCAGAAGTTGGCCCATGACATCTGTATTTCATTTACATGTGTATTTTGGGCGTCCCAAATCCACAACCCCATGTTGCTAATAATCATAGTACAGAAGCGTCCATTTTTATAACCATCCACATTTAGGAAAATCTTGGACATTCTGTCAAATATTTTTCTTTGGGTTTTCTCTGGAAATAAATTGTGCTGAGCTGCCCGGATCTGCCCTGCACTTTGCTCTGGGCAGAGTTAAAGGGTTCGTCTTACATCTGAGACGGAAATGCACAACTACCGCTGGACACATGTGAGACCAGCCCATCCGACAGGGCTGCTGTGGTTTAACTCCAGTACAGCAACATCCAGTGGCATGCAATGTGCAACCCATTAAACAGAACCCCTATTGCTCATTTGGCCCTGAAAACAGTTTCCAGATCTGTCTGTCCTCAAGGAGTTGTTGCCCTGAACCAGTGACTTCAGGCAGGGGTGGGCAGGTGCTAACCTTAGGTTGAAGAACAGAAAATGCCCCAAATGATCAAATGCCCCGGTCTCTCTGGGCTAAGGTAAAATTTGTGTGCAGAGCTTGGGAGACCAACGCAAACTTGGTGGCATCTAAACCTGACTATAATAAAACGAAGATCAACAATAAAGGGTGAGAGCAGATGTGAGCTTTGTAGTGCTTTGCAAAGAGGACTGCAAGTGAAGCGCACATGTGTGGCCCTGGCAGGCTTGGAGCCACGCTGAGGCAAGCAGCAAAATGCTGAAGGGGAAGCAGAAGACAGCGGCTCCTGACGCAAAATGTTCTCAATCCATCATTTTGCTGCAAGCAGCGTGGTTGCTGGGGCTGATGAATTCCTGGCAGCTCTGGGCTGGCTTCAAACAAGCAGGGCTCACACCACAGACTCAAAATGAGGACTGGGAGAGTGCTGGGCTGAGGGCAGGATGGGGCTCAGACACAGATCGTGTCTGATTTCTGAGGGATTTGCCTTGAATTTGAGGGATTTGTCAACCCCAGAAGCCAAACGAAAACCAAATGGTGGATTCCCAGGTGAAGCAAAGCACACAAAAGGTTCTAGGAATTAATTAGAACTGAAAATCCGATTAATGACTTGGTTTGGGATCCTTCAGAGAGCAGTTTTGACATTGGTTCGGGGACATCACTGTGATTATGGAAGGCTTATTTCTCAAATTTTAAAAAAATCAACCCACTTTCTCTATTTCAGGCCCTGATGGAGACACTGGAGTGTGTCTCCAAGCTCTGGAAGTGCCCTATTTTTGACTCCAGGGGCAGGGAGGTGGGAAGGATGAGCTGGGCAGGTCAACAGTTCCTAAGTGACATGGCCCCACAGCTCATGCCACAGGAGCATGAAATGCTTTCATGCCTTGGCCAAGGACTGAGGACAGCACAGACTGTTCCTGGTCCACAGCTGGTGTAAGTGTGTGGGGAGGCTCATTGACTGTGCCCAGAGAAAAGGGAGGGGCTCAGTCCCCCTCCCCATTTTCTGGTCAGGTCTTCTGCATGGAGTCTTCTTTTATTGGGTTGTACAAGAAGGAGACCAAAATGCAGCCTCAGCAGCTGGGAAGAGAGCAACGTCAAATAATCTATGATTATTTCATACTTCCTGCAGCTAAACTCCTCGGGGAGCAGCGACCTGCTTTGGCAGTGTTTACACACTGTATCTCTGATTTGCACCTTTAGTAGCTCCCTGAGTGAGCTCTGGCTGTACAGCAGCTAGTGATAAAAAATGAGGACAAGTGCACAGAAACCCAAATTTATCGCTGGGGTTTCCTCCCAGCCATTACTCACATGGACGAGCTGCTCTTGAGTGTCATATTCCTTTGTGCACCCTTCCCAGTGACAGTTTGTCTCATAAATAACCTCAGGCTCCTGTTTACATTCATCCTTATCTAGATCTTCTTTCAGGTCTGTCAGATGCTCCTGCAACACACAACAGTGCATTGTATAAGGTGAACTTCTTTCATCTGAATTCCTCTGTCACTCATAGATTACAGGGCAGGTATCAACTGATCACTAAAGTATGGTAGCAACACAACATCCTTGATTACAGAGAAATAACGAGTTACAGAGTTTTGACAGAAATGGATCGGACTTAATGACAAGACATGAAACACCCCAAAGCCATGGTTGCGATGGTGCTTGGCTCCAGCCAGGTCATGAGCAGCTGCAGGAAAGGCTGGAGAAAAAAAAAAGGCTGGCTTTTGATATTTGGTTTTGTCCTTTGCTGAAGCAAAACTTCTGATCTGTGAGAAGTAGGGAAATATGAGCAGGAAGCAATCACAGAGCAGCCAAAGCTTTTGGTTACCACACTCACCTGACACATGCTGGGGAGAGGCATTCAATCTTTTGCATCTTTCAACAGATGGAAAATGATACCTAACCCTTACCCAAAGATTTATGCCTCCAGGGC
This sequence comes from Anser cygnoides, assembly GCF_040182565.1. Taxonomy (NCBI): domain Eukaryota; kingdom Metazoa; phylum Chordata; class Aves; order Anseriformes; family Anatidae; genus Anser; species Anser cygnoides. The sequence goes on from NC_089878.1 coordinate 28,096,078, forward strand.
ACTCCACAGGGACAAATGTTGAGCCCTCAAAGCACTCTTCTGGAATCAGCAAATTTGGGAAGCTTGAACAAGATCCCGTGATGAGTGGATTGCAGAGCAGAGCTCCAGGGGCTCTGGCTCCAGTCTGGGGCCCACTGGGATCTTCATAAATAAGTTAATTTAATGCTGGGCATGCTGTGAGCTCTCTCCTGAACTTCTCTGTCTACCCATTTCCTCAGTGCTAAATGAATCACTTTTTTTTTTTTTTTTTTTTGTAACAGCCTGCTATGAGGATTAAAGCATCGGCACCTCCACAATAGTGTAACATACAACAGAAATGCAAATTGGTACAATTCAGAGGTAAGGACAATGGTCACTCCTACAGACAAGGCAAACAGCGGCCAGTATTGACCTGGGAATACCAAACCTTGCTGGTTTTGACCCCCTTCATTTCCTTTCCTCCCAGTTACTACCACTGTCCAGCACAGAGCATCCCACCTCTAGGGCAGCTTTAGACAGGAGCACCTGGGGTGACGGACCCCATCAGATGCTGTTCCTCGTGATCTGATGCTCCAGTTGGTCCTGTAAGTATTCAGCCACAGCCAGATCCATCTCAAATTGTCTCTGACCTGCCCAGATGGATCAATTTGGCTGCCATCTCCTTCCCCATCAACACCTTCCCAGAACCTACTGAGGGGCTGCAATGATTAATGGCTTAATGGCATTCTATGGCTTGGAAAGTGAGATGTGCTGTATGAGTTCAACAATTTTCATTAACTAGCTCACGACACACATGCCAGCTGTGACTTTTCAATTCAACAGTTCAGATATGGAGAGGAAGAGATTTGTTTTAATTAGCTCTTAATCTAAAAATAATAATAAAAAAAAACTTATTGCAAGGTGGCTCTTGGGACAGGAAACTGTAGTAATTCACAGAAGGACTTCTGGTGATTCAGAGCCCAAAGAAATAGTATGAGAAAGTTCAAACACCAGTTTCTTTTTCCTGCAATTCCTATGTGGCTGAGCTGTGAACACTACCTTTGTTGAAATGTTTCTTTCCAGAGAAAGCGGTCTCTGAAAAAGTGAAATTTTCTACTAAAAATCTTATTTTGCCAAAATGTTTCTACTTTCCATTGGAAAAAACTGAATTGAAACCATTTTAATTTGTTGAAGAGGATTGACATTTCATTTCTGGCTTGTTCAGCATTAATCTGAATTTACATTGGAGCTATTGTGGTACCATAAGAGCACAGCAACTCAGGTCCCTCATGCCTGGTGCTCCACTGTGTGCCACAGATCTTGTCTGAATTACATTTTTTATAGTGCACACCATCATGGGAGATACTGTCTGGCCAAGGATTTTAGACACCCAAACCACAACTCACATGAGGCGTTTCCAATACAGCATTTCCAAAACAAAACACACACACATGCTTTTTTTGGGATGGTTGAGCTTCTCACTCTGCAAAAAAATATATCAGTCAGTAATCGAGTTTTCAGCAGAGTCTCCAGCAGAATGGAAATCCCCAGATTTAACAAGTGGCTGTCGCTTAGACTGGCTGAAAAGGAGACACCCCCGACATTCAGTCTTTTAACCTGCTGTCCTTGCCAGGAATGGACTGTCTCTTACCAGGCACTTTCCAATAATTTCCCAGTCAATACTGAAATGCTGCAAGATGTGAAGCTTACACTTCCCTTGGGGTATTACTCCACACATCTCCTCATTAGGAACTAGTAGACTACCAACGCACATTTTCTTCCTCTTAATTTTACCTTGTTATTCTAATCAAGCCTCCTTGTAACACTTTAAACAATCCCCCCACCTTCTTTCAGTGCTTATTTCACATGGGACTCCGTGGATGAAATACTGAGGCAGGGCTGCAAGGGAGAGCCAGGCTGGTGCTCTCCGAGCACTCCCTGCTGTTGGGTACACACCTCTCCAAATCGGAGCAGAGAAAAGGTGGATGACAGCCATCGAGAAAGCAGCTGTCTGTCCCACAGCTCCTCTGCTACAGATGCTTGAGAAAGCAGGTGATGGCTTTCAGATCTTTTTTCATTTGCTGCAGGAAATAAACACGTAGCCCTATTAGCCCTGGTGGTGGCCAGATTGGTTTTTCGGGGCATGTGCTTTTGCAGCAGTGTGTGGATGCACTCCTAAACTCAAAGCTCCAGAGGGATGCCTCTTTGCCCTAATCGTGCTGACTACAGCATGTTTATCTTTCCCTGATATGCTATCTTCATCAATTTTACCAGCCCCCTGATGACTGCACACGTTGCTGTCCCCATGCATCATGCTGAGACCTGCTCCTGAACCAGGGCAGAAGGAGAAATTTGTCATCAACTCTTCCATTCGCTTGACAATAACATGGCCTAATATTTCATGAAAATGAAGTGCCCAGAGCACTCCTGATAGTTTACAGTTGTGATAAAGGACGGTCAGATGGATACTGTCAGCCATTAAACAGTTTGCAATCACAGAGCTCTGGAAAGAAAGCAAAGGGCTTTGGGCCCTTCTTGGTGTCAAACGTTGTGTCACTGGTGTAAAGGATGTTGCTAGGAGCAATTCCTTGTTGAATCAAGAAGTCCTTTTTTTGCAAGCTTTCTACCTACATGCAAGATTCCCTCGTAATCTATGCTTGCTCTGAGACACCAATACTGCTTGCTTTGCAGCACAGAAAACTCAAACATCATTTTTAAAGTTATCATGCTTCAAACATTCCTCCCCTTCTCCCTTTGCATCCAACCACAGCAACAGCATGCTGAGTCCCAAGCACACATTCGAAAGCTTCACTTGGTCAAAGCAGCTCTGTCCTGTATTGTGCTGGACTTTCTGCTTCAAGAGACACCCACCTGCCTGGCACTTTGATGCTTTGCTCCCAGCTGCAGCAAAACATGCCAAGAGTATCATTCCCAAAGACAACAACACCCTGCAGCTTTGCTGCCTTGGGCCCGCAACACTTCTCACACCAAGAAGGTTACCTGCGTGTTTGGGGATGCTGGAGGCAAGCCCTCAACTTCGGTCTTGACTTTGCTGCGCTTGTTAATTACTGGGTTGACGGTGCTGCTCACGGCCGACTCACTGCTCTGCTTGCTCTAGGAAGAAAAATGAAGCAAGATGTGGCACCGGGGTTTGGGATTAGAGACTTACTGCAGCCCCCAACATTGTTAAAAGATAACTATAAAATCAGTCAAGGTTGAACTTCAAGAGTGGCTGGGGACAATGGTGTATTGGCCTGCTGGCATGGGTTTTGTGTGAAAACTAGCCTGTGTGGGTTTGTGCAAGGCAGAGAGGGGAAAATAAAAGGCACAATCAGCTTCTGCAAGCTCACCAGTGAGCTTGGCTCTTTCAGAGCAATCCAGTCCCTGTCAAATCCATCAAAATGTTATGCAACCCCCACCCAAGCCATGATTTTATTTCTCAATGTGATGAAATGATTTGTTGAGAAAATGAATTCCTGGGGGGAGTGGGTAGCTCTGGTTACATGTGAGGGCTCCGTCATGCTGGGTGCATGAAAGGCTATGTGTATATTTTGCTAAGCTCTTAAAAAATGAGAACAACTTCAAGAGAAAAAACTATCCCGTTGTATATGCATAAAATTGGAACATTAACATTTTAAATACACTCTTGCTAATTGCTCAAGATTGGTCCTGCAAGTTATTAAACAGAGGCATAACTCCTGCCAGCCACATTATTTTGGTAGCCAGTTTGTAAGAAGAAAACAAAACCAATCAATCAAATAACCTTCAATAACAAACAGAGTTTGCAGTGCAGCAGCCATGAGAAACCCTAAAACAATAAACCAGTCTGAAAAGTTCAGTATAATACAACTAAAACAACAATTTGAAATGGGTGTGAAATGAGGTGAAATAAGTCTCTGGGGAGAAAACCAATTGCAATTTAAACTTCCAAGGAATGAGTATGGGAAGGGAAAATGATTAAAAATGTGTTAGACATATTCACTAACCATATGCATGGGGAGAGTATGTGCACACACGGAGTTGTGTGTGTGAGTACACAGGTATTTGCACGGACCGGGTGAGGTGTATGATTTCATACACATTGTGACATTCGTTTTCAAAAAATGGCCCTTCATTTTGCAAAACTTATAAGTAAAAACCAAGAGCAAATACACAACGAGAGAGAAAGCCACCTGACTACTGAAAAAGAAGGAACAATATGTAAAACAGCTAGAGGTCTTGTGAAGGATGCACTTATTTGCTAGTGAGAAAGGGGATACAGTTCTTTAAAACTATCAGCGTGATTCACGTCAGTAGGAAAAAGGAAGGAGGGACTAGTGAAAGAACAGACAAGGCTTGATTCACAGCATTCATTACCTGGCAAAACCCTTCAGCGTGTGCTGAATCCCATTGATTGCAACAGCACGTAACACACGTTCAAGGAGATTTGCTGCCTGAGATGGTCCTGCACATCACGTTCAGTGCTTTGATGGACCAGGGCCTTTCGCTCCTGCATAGGTATTTGTGTGTGTGGGTGTGCGAGGAAGGTTGGTGGGCCAGTATTTGGTTGTGACAAGTCCAGAAATGCTTTGTCAGATGGAAGAAAAAGAGATGTAAGGCGAGAGCTGCCCCTACCTGACTGGAGTCGGAGATGCAGTTGCTGTTGCTGCTGATCTGTGCCGCAGGCGGGTTGACAGAGATGACTGCCATGTGCTGCCGAGGGGGAAAGGTGGGAGACGGCTGGATCAGGGGAGGAGTGTGCCCGAAGGCTGAGCTCAGGCCTCGCTGCTGGGTCAAGATCTGCTGGTACGTCACGGGGTTGATGGGGTGGGGGAAGCTGAACGCGGGGCTGCAGCAGTGGGAGGAGGAAAAATGATGAGGAGCTATTTTAAACCATGTTTATCACTCTGGCTAGCAACTGACTCCAGTTTGGCCAGGACTTCTCAGAGACTCCAGAAAACTGGCTGCAGTGTCCCAGCTAGATGCTTTAATGCCACAGTAGGCCTGGCAGTCTGCTTTACTGCAAAGGCAAGCTTTCTCTCATGCGTGCCTCAACAAACTTTTTGACCCACGTATCAGACTGACTGTAATTTCTTTGCTTCCTATGTTTAAAAACAGCCAAAGCCCTTGGCAGGGAGTGCAGGACACATCTGGATGCATCTCTGCAGCCCTGCAGCTCCCAGCTTTTCCCAGGCAGACCTATTCTGCAGGCTTGCAAGTTTGGGGTTGAGCTGCCCAGGCTGTGAAACCCCAGCATCACCTGGCTCAGCTGGCAGAGATCACAGCCCGGGTGAACGACAAGCCATTTAGCATTGTCCCAGCCATGTAGTTTACTCTGCATTTAGGTGAGGGGCGTGCTGGCTCAGGGGACTGCTAAAGTATGTCACCCCTCATATGTAGGTCACTGGTTCAGCTCCAATCTAGGTCAGCAGTGACCAGAAACACTACCAGCTCCCTGCTGCTTGGGAGCTAGCTGGAGGCAACAGGTTGGAGCCAGGGTGCAGCAGGCACAGCATTAAAAATGAAGCCCTGCTTCTGGAAACACAGGTTTCACCCCCTGGGATTTCTCCCCTTGAGAGAGATGAAGGAACACCGGAGATGTGGTGAGTATCCTCTGCTCCCCTTACTCCAGACGGGTGATGCACAAGCTGTAGACTCTCAGCCCCCAAACTGATTATTTGACACCTTTAAAACTTGGCTGCCCTGAACCCTTACCCTCATGGCATTTTTGCTCATGTCACTAGAACTGCCCATGGTGCAAATACTCAGAGAACAGGGTCATCATTAGCAACACACCTTATTTCCAATTCTGTCTTTAGAGAAAATATTCATTGGCAGTGACCATACAATTAGTATTTCACTTCTGAAACAGTTAATGACAACTTGACCAGAAGAATAAAGGGCAAAAATCACTACAGTGTTAAAGAGCTCTGGGAGTTAAATACGTGCTGCAGTAAATGAGGTGTGACGGCAGGCTGCTGCCCAGCACCATTGTGTTACAACAAAGTCCAGAAATGACTTTCTGAAACGTAGCTACAGTCTGGGTCCAAGCGGGTGAGAACGGATTTCGTTCCTGCTGTTAATGAATTGCTAAAAATAATATTAAGTCATTTCATCCCAAATCGCTAACAGTTATCCTGTTATATACATAACCCATTTTACAATTCCTGGCATTTAAGATATGGCTTTAGAACACCGAGAATTTCAAATTCATTGTTATTACTTGATTACACCCTCAGAGGTCAACAACTGACCATTGGGTCTGACTCTGTACTCCACAGACCTGTTGAAAATACCAGCTGCTACCCTGAAAAGCTTGAAATCTGAGTATAAGATCAGATGCTAGAGGTATGCCCAATTAAAGACAGGGAGTGACAGGAGTAGAGAAGTAGGATTAGCAGACAAGGAGTCACTATTTTTTTAAGTTAGCATTATGTTAGATTGTACAATTTCTAAATAACACTGCCAGATAAAGTAACTGATAAAATTAATGTAATAGTTACTAATGGCAATGTCCCTGACTTCCCCTACAAGTTTTACAAACTCTTGCTTTGCAACAACAGTGTTAATTAGAACTAACATATTTAACAGTTAAGTAATAAAAAGAATAATAACATTGTGAAACTTGGGTTAAGCAATCAGGGCAGGAATTGACAACAGTGAGCTGCCTAGTGTAAGTGCTTTTTAATTAAGATTTGAGCAAAACTTTACTCAAGGGCTTAGATTTTTTTTTTCAAACGTGTTTTTAGAATTAGGCTCTTAAATCCACCCAGGCAACATTTTTTTTTTTTAAGAATGTGGGCCAGTAATTTCAAGAATACTTTGGGGCAATCTCTTAAATCAGAGGGGTTTCTTAATCAGTTGAACTATGCACAATGAGCATTTTGTTAGACAAATTTATTCTCCGTTTCTGCTTGCTTGCAAAGAGGCAGGATCGTACCGTAATTACTGGAAACCTGGTAACCAATATTCCCATCCAGCAACACATCCCCTCTCCCCCAGACATTTCCAAGTACCCTTTCAGATGCAAAACCAGAGGGGGCTTGGATTTAACATACCACACGGCCCCAGTGCACAGAAGGAGAGGTTTTGAGGCAGGGAAAGTCTCCCTTGCTGGAGAGGACATCACTCCTCTGTTCGAGGGACACTTACACAGCGAGACTGAGCCGCTCCCAAAGTGTTACCTTATCGTCCCAGCAGATAAATGGCCATAGGAGCCGCTCGCTGCAGAGCTGCTTCTGGAGTTGTTAATGTATGCCACGAGGGAGTTTGGGGAGGTCCTGATCATCGTCTGGAGATCGATGCTGGCATCAGACAGTGGGGAGATGGACAGGGCTCGTTTTCGGCTTAATCTCGGAGTCACCCGCGGGCTTGAAAACCGGGACACTGTAGGAAAGAGAGAGGAGGGGAGAAAAAAGCAGAAAGTCAGACAAAACCAGCATGCTGCTCCCTTCCTGCAGCCAGGTGAAGGGAAGGAGACGCCCGGTGGTTGAGGGTGGGTTTGGGCAGGCGAGGGGACACCTCACAGAGCACTCCCTCTCTGTGCTGGGGGCAGAGAGGAGCTCTGGGATGGGCAATGGAGGGGGGCTGAGACCTGCTGCTCTTGTGCCTGCCGCGGGATGTGTAAGAAGCGGTGTGGGCAGCAGCTGCGCTTGGGTGGGAGGTTTCCTCTCTGCTCGGTGCCGAGTGACACGGGTCAAGCAGCACAGCAAACGCTGGCGTGCTTCGTCCTCCTCAGAGTATAAACAGAAGCCTGTCAATCATCCCTTTTCTCTGGCACTAAATTAACTTGAAATTAAAAGGGAAAAGGCCCCGGAAGATTTCTGCGAGCGCGGCCGTTCCTGTTGACTTGGTGGCAGGAGGAGGCCAGCGGAGCTGCGCGTCAGAGCCCGGGCGGCCCCCAGAAACGGTGCGTGTGTTGGGAGCGGGATGAAAGGAGTGTGAGCACAGTGCTGACCCCCCAATTAATGAGGGAGGAGAGACTCCAGGAGCCCCAAAAGTAAATTAAGAGTTTTAAGAAAAGCAATTTGGCAGCTCAGGCGCAAAGTTCAAGCTCTCCTCCTCCAAGGGGACCTGCCAGTGCCTGGACCCTATTAGCAATTGTCAATCATTCAGGCATGAAGTCATTTTCAACCCTGCCAGTCCCATTTGTGGATCTGCAATACACGGCGAGTTGCTGCTCTACTAATTTGGCCTCCCCGCGTGTTTCAGCATCGCTAACTGGAACAACTGACTTCATCCCGAGGAAACTCTGCCCAGGACTAAATCACCTGCAAGTCACCGGGTGGTGCGGGTGGGAGCCGGGGCTGGGCAACATCACAGCGGTCCCCGAGAGCCAGGTACCAACTCTGGCTCCTGGCCGAGCCCCAGCCCTGCCTGGATGGGCTCGTGCCTCCAAAGCCAGGAGAGAAGCCTCCAGGGAAGGAGCTGCCTATCTTTAAAAAAGATTCCTAAGAGTAAAAGTATGCCACTGGGCCGTGCGGTCTGGCGGATGATCCCCGTCATTCACCCAGGTGAGTGCAGCGCTGTATTACTACCTGGTTTTTCCGGCAGTGGTCTCCCCAGAAAGCTGCCCTGCAGGCTTGCTCTGGCTATATCGTATTAAAGACTGTGAGGGAAGAAGTAACTTGCCCAGACAGGCAATACGAGCTGTTTTACTTCATACAGTCAGAGGGACAGATTTTGGTTGTGTATCGCCAAACACAAACCCAGCACTTTGCAGAAGCACGAACTTTCTGCCCTGCAGATAGTGCTGGTACAAGAGAGGGTGAACGGGACGTACAAATTGGCAAAATATATCCTGCTAGCATGACAAAAGAGCTCCTCGATTTCTGTTGGCTCGCAGAAGTTTGTGTCAACATTTTCCTGACATCAGTGGCTAGGCTTCAGTCTCCCAGTGCCCACGAGTCACCCGTGTACCTAAGTGGCACCACCATTACCATGCCTGGGTGCTGTGCGACTGATGGGATTTAGTGCCATTGTCCCCTTGCTACCCTTAATGTCTCTCGCTGCACAAGTTAAGTGACTTGCCCAAGGTCACCCTGGAAGTCCAAGGCTAGGTTGGTACTTGAACCAAGCACTCTTGTCGTTCTTGTCCTATGACTGAGAAGCCTCAAGAATTGCTGGCTGTGATGCCTTCACTGCAAGGCTAAAAATACTGGGAATTTCTCCTAAAAATCAGGTTGTTGTATATATGCTGAACCCTTTCTTAGAGTATTTTGTAGAACTACATTTTCCAGCTTCATGGAGCAGAGAGAAGCTGAAAACATGACTCAAAGACCAGGTAGCAAACCCAAAAATCACACAGCGGTCTACAAAATCACCTTGTGACTGTTAAAGCCACCCTGTGATCTGGTGGGACTAGACTCAAACTTTCCAAATGCTTGCGGCCGGCCCTTCCCAGCCCTGCTCTGCTGCAGAGTGGCACGTCCCTCGGGAGCTGGAAAAGCAGCCGCCGTCTTGCAGAGGTGCTAAGGAAGCAAAACTAAAATGAGCGAACGAATTCCCCTCTGCAAAGGCGAGTCCTGCCTAAAGGCTGGATTGGAGAACACCCAAACTTCACACTTTGTTCATGAAATCTGGGCCCTGCCAGGGCCCCAAACCACGCAAGGGTTGCTTGGGTCCAGATCATAAAGGTGAAAACAGTGCTATGTCCACAACATAGTAACGTATTAATATCACTGATGCGAACTAATTGATTTTTTTTTTTTCCCTGGCAGTAAGGCCAATACAGGGGCCACGATCCAGGAAGACCTGGGTGCTGTTGCCAGTCTTCTGCAGCCACATCTCCTTGAGCAAGTTGCTTCTTCTTTGTGTGTCCCTATTTCAGTGTCATCTATTCAGATGAGCCCCTGTACAGAGGGTTTGTGTTTTACTCCCTATGTATTACACCTTGTGTGATGGGGCTCTATCTCAGCTGAGTTGACAATGTTTCTGTCGTACAAATAATATGCGTCTTTCCAGATATGGATATTGCTTTCTGCATTTGCATTCCCACAGTCTCCTCCTTCTCTAACAGAAGGAAGCAGGCCAGATTTGACAGTCATATTTATCTCTGTTACTCCCACACCTCAAGGGAGATCTGTTTATTAATGTGCCACTTCCCTTGATAAATTACTAAATAGAAAGAAAAGCCTTGTACTCATTTCTCGCTGTTCTTTCCAATGATTTATGTCCACAGCGCTGGTTCAGCCATTGGTCACTGTTAATTTGCAGAGCGAAGAAGTCCTGATGTCCAACAGAAGCCCTGGTTTTACCGGTGCAACCAACGTGGGCACCCTCCTGGCTGCACACAGGTATGTCATTTTTTCCCCGTGTAAAAACTCTGCTGGAAGCTGTCAGATTTGCAAGCTGGCCTGGGACTTCCTGGCACCAAACCAGTAATATGCATCGTGTTACTGTCCGCTCTAATTTAGATCTTGCACATACCGTGGGCAATATGAAATGTTTGATAGCAGATCCAATAGGTTAGGCTCATGCTTTACACAAAAGCCTCTGAGATCTTGCGGGCTTTCAGGGAAAGCTGTGACCTAAAATTAAGCTATGGATGAACAATTCATCTCTTCTTAATAACAGCCTGCCCGAGATGCCCAGAAAGGGAAGTGTCCGGCAAACATAAAAGGAATTTAACCACACAAGGAAGCACTCATGAGTGCATTTAGGAAGAGGGAAACGTTTCACAATTATTTCTGAAAAGCAGATTAACAGCTGCAGGATCATTCTTAATAATAAAATCAGCTTGACCTCATCCCCTGATCTGAGGACACGGAGCATGAACATTAAACGATAGCAGGCAACAAAAAAGATAAAAATTAGAGTAGCTGTACACATAGGCAAGGTGTTCAGTGTTGCTCAGAATAGGTAAGCAAAATCCCGTATTGCCTGAGGTCCCGTGATATTTCAAAGGAACCACTGCATACAACTTTTCCAGCACTGACTGCCCAGAGAAGTAAATGAAGGCAGGATCCATTTTCAGGCACACAGAGATGGAGACGGAGAGCCTCGGGACGATTTATCACTAAAACTCCCCCAACTCACCTTCCTTTTCAGAAATGCTGACTTAGCAAACCCAACAATGTTAGTTTCAAGATTTTTTTGGTATTTGGAAAAAGCGTTAGGAGAAAAGTTTCCAAACTGTTTGAGCACTCCCTTCATCACTCATGAAAGAAAAATAAAATAAAATTCAGTTGTTGTTCTAAAAGAAGTTTTGTTTAGAAGCCTAAAGTCATCATAGGTTACAATGAATTTGAAAATGTCAGAAGTTAGACCAAAATTAGGGAATTATTTAAAATTAAATTCAAATCATCTGCCAGAGTTTCAGTTTTTGAAACAAACTTCTCTATGCCTCTCTACCTCAAATACAACCCTTTTTCACCGTCAGTCGCTTTCCCTTGAATAGTACTCCTTCTCACTCGGGTCCAGAAAGAAGTGATGGACCAGCGCCCACACTTCATACAGGGTCTGTGAATTATCATGAGTTACTCAGAAGCCAGGATTTTCTTCCCCAAATTAAATTTACCCACAATGGGCCAGCAATGAGCTGTAGGGCCACTTCTGCACGCATGGCAGCTTGTGGTGCGAGCCCCGCGGCTGTTCCCAGTGCTGTCGTGCCAGAGGCCTGGCCAGCTCGGGATCAGGCCCAGACTCCCAGGGGAGGCTGGAGCCGAGGTTCCTGCCCCAGCCGCTCGCCATGGCCGTGGGCTGTCTGAAGGACACCGAGGGAGGTGGCTTTCCTGCAGGGAGATTTCAGGCCTCCGTATCGCATTAGAAATTGTGGCAGCAAAGGAAAGGGCTCCCTCAGTGGGAGCTCCTTCAGGGCTTCGTGCCTCTGACCCTCCTTTTTTTACCGGAGCCTATGCAGAAGTTTCAGGTGCCTCTTTACGGACAAGCACATTGCTGTGGTCTCGATCACAGAGGGACATCGGGGAAATTTGCTTCCAAGTGGCCGAGCCCATAAGGCATGTGGGCTGCAAATGCTCACCCCCTTCCCCACTGAAACACGGCCAGGGCCTCCGCTTCTCCTGCATGCCCCACCAAGCCCTGGGATAATCCCAGCGCTATCAGCATGGTCCCTGTCCCTGGCCGCTCACCAAGGAAACTCCACCCAAAGCGTACAGAAATACCCCCTCCTCCCGTCATCAGATTAAATCCACGGGCAGTATTAAAACGCAGGACGATCCCTTCATCAAGAGGCAGCAGCAAAAAGCTACTCACGTTCTTCACATAACCAGTTCCTTATTCCCCTCTCCCCTTCTGCAGTGGCAGCACACGTCTCACTTAGACTGCAGCAGATGCTGGACATTTGTTCTGGCACCAGACGCTGTCCTGGGACCCTTCTTTCTTCCCTCCCTGGGGCCTGATCAGCTTCGAAGTTCAAGGAATACTAATGCTTCCCTCAAATCCTTGCTGAAAGACAAGGCTGCATTCTTCTACTCCCAATCCACAAGGTGACTGTTTAGACGACCCAACTTGCATATGTAAATTGAATTCTTTAGAAACCAGAGTGCAGCGGGATTCCAGACAGAGCGCTTATGGGATGCTCTGGGACTTTTTCTCTCTTCTGCACATATTTTTCTGGGGAGAAAAACAGCATTGCTGGCTAGAACTGGGTGGGAAACCGTTTCCCATTCTCTGAACCTTTTCTGAGATTTCAGCAAGTTTCCATTCTGCGCTGGGACAAAGAAAACAACAACAAAAAAAAGTTCTTTCAGAGTTTTTAAGGAAGCGACCACAGGGCGCGCCGTCTACCCGGAGTAGCCAACAGCTGGCTGGTTTGTGGAAGTCATCTGCGACCCAGCACACCCAGCCTGCACACCCCAAGCTGCTGGTCCCTCAAGCGCCAGGCGAGGCACTTCTTTCCCGGGTCACCGTGAGGCTGGTTTCCCTCCGTCTCTCCAGATGGAGCAGTCACTTCGTGTCAACCTGCTGGAGGAGTCCTGAACTCACCTCTCGCTCTCCTGCTAACTGCAGTAACCGCCGGGCTGCACTGCCAGCACGGCTCCTCAGCCCGAGGACTATTAAGTCATTTACTTGAAGTAGAAAGGCTCCAACAACAGTGACTGCGAGAGGCCGACGAAGTGGCCAGTGAACAGTGAATCACTGTTTGACTTGGGGGAAATAAAGTCCTACTTGATCATTTGCCCACATCCTGGGCAACTGTGCCAGATGCTGGTCTGTTGGCTATCCTGCGCTGAACAAAGCCTTTTCCCAGCTGAACTGCTGTTATTAAGTCAAGACTTTTGTGACTGCCATGCACGGGGCAGCAAGAAGCAGGACAGGGATCCCCTCCCTAGCTCCAGAACCGGATGAAATGCCACTGCAGCACTGCTGTTGGTAACCGCTGGGTTGCACAGACATCTACGCAGCACTCGTGACCTGAGTGACTGCCTCTGTACAGTGCTGCTTGGACATAAATTGAACTCAAGATGTTTTTTCTCCCATTCCCTGACTCAATACGGACAACCCAAACCCACTTTTGACACTGTGCAAACCGAAGTGATGGATTTAAAGACAAGCTTGGCTTCCACTGCTGGCCGTGGGACTCCTTATTCTGAAGATCTGCATCTTGTTCCCAGAGCTGCCACTGCTCTGCTCTCTGATCATTTGATCTTTCTTTTCCAATGGTGAAATGGCTTTGCTTTGTACAATACTTAGAGATCTTCTGATGTACAGGGCTATTAGAATACAAACAACAAGTCAGTCTGGATGCACTCCTCTTGAGAGCAAATGGCACTTCCAGAAGGGCTGTAGGTAATGACAAAAGCCCTTGTGCTTATGGAAAAAACAGCTGGATGCACTAAATATGCTCAGAAAGCTGCAGCCATCTTCAGTCTCCTCTGTGCCCTCCACCAATCTTTTCTGCCTCATGGGCGCCCTCACCTCTCACCCTATAACCTGAATAATACACCATGTGGCACACACTTCTAGGATAGAAATGTAAAAGACTGTTTGATCTATGCAAGACAATCTCAGAAGTGTCCCACCAGCCATGCTGTGACATTGGAAAGGGGCTTACTTTTGCTTTGAAAACGTAGGCTTTCTGGCAAATCGATATAAGACTGGATTCAAACTCTGCTCTTGGATTAAGAGTCCCTGCTTGGATGGACAGAATGAAACAGGCCAGCTACCTGTAGGGTTATTTAGTTTTCACTGTCACTGGCCTGAAGACCCAAGCAGCCTGGTGCGTAACACTGAGATTTGGTCTACTTTAGGGGTTTAACTATTGATGTAGCTGCACAGTAAAAAATCTGCAAAAGAGATGCAGCTGTGGATCACCCTTGCTCAGTTATTATTTAAACACTCTGACACATGGACAGTACCAACAGGCTCCAGCCAACACTGATGCCCTATTGCTTTCCTGACCCTACGCATCTGATACAGTGAAAAAACACAGACAAACTCAGAGTCACTGAGGGATTCTCCAAGAAGTGCTGCTAGAGCAACCAGAAGGGCCCAGCTGCATGGAAGAAAAACCATTCTCAGTGTCTTAGACTCCCATGGACCTGCAGATGCTTGGAGGTGATGTGACACTGAATAGGCCTTTTTTTTTTTTTTTTAAATGTGCTTATCTTCCTCTTTTGCTTTTGCAGGTGTCAGTGTTATCACAGATGTGCTGCATGTGGTCTAACAGGAGCTACCTGCATTTCAGCAACCAGCAAAATAACTCCTGTAAAGTTTGTAGATTCTGGGTCTCTCTGGGAAGAAAAGGGCTCTCTCAATAAGAGATGCTGTGAGGCAGTGACTCACTAGGTTTTTATGCATGCTACTGATATTCTTGTCTCAGAAAAACACCATAAGAGGATGCTTTATTAAATTATCTGTTCAACTATTTACTTAGTCCCCACTGATTTAAATTTTTGAAATAGCTTTCTAAAGAGAGAGGGATACTCCAGCTCGTCAGCCAGAATTTCAGAGCCATCCATTTTACTCTCTGCCTAATAATGAACAATTCTTTCTTCATGCTGACACTGGGCCTCCTTCATCAGACAGGCTGGTACACTGGGGATAACGGGTTAAGCCCACCCACAAAATACCAACCTAGGTAAGGTAGCCTGATGTCTCAGGATCCAGACTTGATGTTAGGAAACACTAGAATGGAAAATAGCAGCACTTAAATTCATCTGACTTCAGCCATGCTTTTATATGCCTCTCTGGACCACAGCTGGTCACAGTACCTGCAGCAGCACCAACCGCAGGGGGAGTGAGGAAGGCTAAAGCAGAGCACTGCACGTGATCACAGCAGAAGCCCTCCCTGGGCTGATGGATAAAGCTGAATGCATAGACCAGAGACTGGCACTGGGCTGCTGCTCGTTCACATGTTCTTAAAAAGTAGCCTTCCGGTATCTCAGGCTGCATCCTCACGATGTACGAAAGTTTTTGTCTCACTCAGAGCACGCGAAGGCCCACAAAAAGCTTTCCAGTTACTGATCAGCAAAGCTTTACCGAAAGATCAAAATAAATGCTTGGTGAGCCCTGGCTTTCCAATGCGTAATGGTCACGAGCATGGCTGCATGAAATTGGGACCTTTGTTACGTGACTTACTCTAGAGCCATTTTCAGGAGAAGCCAAGCGGGAAGAGAGTCTTATGCCCAGGGGAATAGCTCGGATGACTTCGGATAAAGACTGATCTTCATCAAAACCTGAGAACAGGCATCTTGGTGTGCTGAACGTCAGCCTGCACGAGCACGAAAACAGTTGTGTTTGCTTCTCTTACTGGCTGTTTATCTGGCACTTCAGTGAGGCACTGCCGGTCAGAGATGGACTAATAAGGAGGCAAGGAGGAAGGAGTCTTGTTCAAGAGCCTGAGGAGAACTTGGCAGAGCCCATTTGCACCCATCTGCTATAAGCACAGACTTTAACCCTTCAGATGGAAGACTGAGAGCAGCCTTACTGTTTTGCAGCAGAGAAACCCTGAACGTATTTTGGATGTTAGAGGCAGGATGACATCAAGGAGCATGTGCTCTCCCTTTCAGCCTAGGATCCAGGGTTCCAATCAGTCTAGGAACTGGCAGCAGAAAATGACTACTCAGGTAAAACTTTGGCAGCAGCTGCAGACGAGAATTTTTTTATTTTTTTTTTAAGTTAGAAACATCCGAAGTCCCTATCACTGAACAGCCGGAGCAGCTTTTATCATTCTAAACCAGTCACTTTACGAAGCAGCAAGACCGCAAAGTCTTTCATCTTAAAAGCTCAACAACAGAAACTTTGAAGCGGTAATGAAATGATGCAGAACCCCACTCTAAAAATTATAATGGTCCACAAGCAAATCCAAAGGCAGCCCAGCAAACAGAAGCTGGGATCTGAAAGCTGAGCCAAGACTTCTCTTTCTTGCAGCAGAACTAATCCCCAAACTGCCCTCCAGAATATCTGTGTAACCCCAGTTTTTACAAGATATGGTATAAAGTGAAAGGAAAGAAATTTCTAGCGGCTCTAAAAGTCAGACGGACCTCAGATACTCTCCCACATAAACATTACCCATCACACCAGGGCAGCGGTCAGGCCGTGGGGGTGACTCAGCACTGCAGTCATTAACATCATTTTATTTCTTCTTCGTTTAGCCATGAACCAGAACTTTCTGGGTTTCTAATGCCTGATACTAGTATAAATACAGCATTCCTGCAATTTTTTTTTCTCCCACAAAGTATGAACACAATCCTCGCCACCGTAGCTCCCTGTTAATGTACTTTTTCTCCTCGGGGGTTTTGTTTTACAGTCTCCAAACCCAGAGGAGGGTCCTGCTGTGCCAAGCACTGGGACAGGGGGAAGTGGCCAGCCCCTGTCCCAGACGCCGGCCAGACAAAATGTCAGGGCAGGCGGGCAGGATGGGGAGCTGGAGCTGGGACTTGCCCCACAGCACGCAGTGGTTGCCCATGGGTAAGGCAGTGGGACAGCAGCATCGCCCTGTCTGCTGGACCAGCCCACCTCCTACCAATGCAGCAGCCCTTCCAAAAACACCTCAGTGCATGTATTTTAAATTAGGCATAATTTATATATAGGTCTGTGGAACAAGGCGATGTTTCAAGCCAAAAATTATCCAGCAGCCCATGGGTTTCAGCAGGGCAGGGTGACCACGTACAGCAACCTCCACCTGAAAGACAGCCCCATCCATCTGCCCCGAATTTCTGCGGCATGATCCACTACTCACCGTCGACGGGGCTGAGGTACTCGTGGAGGTGTGCCGTGCTGGCTGCTCCCCCGCTCTGCATCAGGATGTCCCCGTAGGGGTTGGGGTGGCCGGCCATCAGCGTCATTTGGTGGTAGTAGTCTGCGGGGTTGGCTCCCGGCGGTGGTGGGGGCAGCCCGAAGAGGCCTCGCTCCTTCAGATGCTCGTGAGCCACTGCCGAAGCCGGGGGCGAGGAGGAGAACATGGGGAGAAGGTTCCCAGAGGACGTTAGACCTCGGCGCTGAGGCGGGCGGCCCCGTCCCCCCCCGCACCCCCCACCAGCCCTCTCCGCGCAGCCCCGCTCAGCGTGGCCGTGACGTGAGCTTGGGCGTGTTTCTGCGGACAAAAGAAACTAAGCTGGGGCCTCTGCATTCCTCCATTTCCGCAAATTTATAAACAATCTCTCGTTCCCCCTTCTAATAATCCTCCCGTTCGGACGCAGCCGTCGCCCCGGGGAGGGGGGAGAGGGCCCGGCCGCCGGCAGCAGTAACCCTGTCAGCATCCACATCCCTGCCTATTAGGAAGGAAAGACAAATGCAACCCAGTTCCCGATAGCGGTGCGAGGAAATTAAAGCCAAGGTCTAATGCATAGAGCTAGGTTTAGTGTCTGGCAGCCTAAAACCATTTTGGCTGCCAAAGACAATTATGCTCACTTTCTCCCAGCTGTAATTTTTCAAACCTGCCTCCCCACCCACTTGCCCCATTAACTTATTTACCGCGGCCTTATAAAAAAAAAAAAAAAAAAAAAGGAAAAGAAAAGCAACCCAAAACACAATGCCTCTTTTTCATAGCAAATAACGAAACTGGTTTTGACGGGGGAGGACGGGACACAGTACACGCGTGGCAGCCGTCATGCCTCTGCGCTGCCGGCGTCTGGGAACTCAGGCACTTGCCCTGGTGAGGCTGTGGAAAGGAAGCCCTCTACATCAAGATCACGTTTTGGGAGAGGGAAGGAGGCATAATGCATCTCTCCATCACTGCAGGAATGTGTTTTTTACCCACAGAAGATGGTTTAACGCTGCCAGACAGTAAACCAGGGCCTCGTTGCTCTCTGGTGTGTTTTGTTTGCCCCAGTGGTGGCTCAGGAGCTGAGAGACACTGGGATTTGCTGGGTGTGCAGTCTGATAAAGCAATTCTGGTGAAGTGAGTCACAGCTGGCACCTCCCCAAGTCAAAGAAGGGTCATGTTATAGTCAAACATGACATACACAGCAGCCCAAATTCACCATCAGTATAAAATAATGATGACCAAGGGAACTCACACAAATCTATCTCTGCTTTTAAAAAACAAGCTCTGAGGTCCTGGAGCCCTCCCAGGAAAGCTTTGCATTTTCCCCTTTCCCTGCTTGGCTATTTTTGTCCTGGACATGTGGAGCCAGTGCCCATGCTGACCCCACGTGTGGTCTGCCTGGGCTAGGTGGGTACTACCACCTCCACATGCTCTGAACACCAGCTTCCCACACACCCTCGCCTTCTCCTGAGTACTTCAGCAGAGCAGCTCAAGAGCAAGGAGGAAGAGAGGCCCACTCCTTCGCCCTGGAGCCGTGCACGCCCCCGGACACAAAGCCAAGGGGAGACAACCCAGCCGTCATTGCCTCCTCTCTGCTGGGTCATTCACGGACACACCAGGCAGCCAGGACAACTGTGACCCTTCTAGAGGGGAGCAAGGCTCCTGGTAGAGACATCAGAACAGGAAAGCTCAGAAGAGAGCTGAGAGCGCTGCAGAAAGGAACATACTTTAAGCAAAATATTTATAATACGATCCAGTGGTAATAGCTATTCTCACGCTCTGCTTTCTCAGCGCAATGATGCAAAACAAATGTGTAGTTAAAGGGGAAGAAGAGGAAAAAAAAAAAGGAAAAGAAAGAGAGACAGCTTTCCCACTTCAGAGAGCAGCTGTGGAGCCCTCGCAGCTGTAAGTCCCTGGGTTGCAGGGAATTTCAGCGCTGGTGAGCGACAAGCGGCACAACACAGGCATCCCCGGTGGTGAACCCAGGACTGGCCGGGACAGGCAGGATGCGGTGGCGTGGGTCTCTTACCGTCGGCGGGGCTGAGGCCCCTGGCAGCGGAGATGACGGAGAGCGTGGGGCTGCCGTGGACGGAGCGGAGGTAGTGCTCCATGTGGGGCGTCACGTAGGGGTGCGGCGGGCTGAAGGGCGACTCGCCGGGCCCGGCGGGGTGCGGAGACAGGCGGATGAGGGAGATGTCGGAGATGACGGGGCTGCCGCTCAGGGGAGGAGGCCTGAGGAGGAAACAGAGAGAGGCTGTCACTCGCGGCTGCACTTCTCCCTCTGACCCTGCTGGGAGGAGGTTGAGAAGGGGGCTAAAAATCACCTGGTGCCCGGTGGCTCGCCCCGCCTGGGCTGCCTTGCTGAGGGGTGCAGGCTGTGTGGGGCCAGAGCAGCTCCTGGAGCCAGCCCCGGCCCCGACATGGGCAGGATGGGGACACGGGGACATCCATAGTGTCCACCCCGCCACCCAGCCACATGAGTGGATGCAGCTTGGCAGCCCAGACCGCTTAGCCCTCCCACCCGCGTCCATCAGGGCTTGCACAAACCCCCTTGACAGGTCGGCCCTACAGTTCAGAGGGCAAAAGTTCAGGAGAGGTTTTATTGCATGCTTTCTGGGGGCCACCACTGCTAAATGCCTCAGATCTTCCCCAGGCTAAATGTTACCTGAGAAAGGAGCCAGCAAACGCTGAGGATTCAGCAGGTAACAAAAAAAGTCAGAGGCTTTTTTCAGCACTTGAGCAGTTTTCACAGGGCGGGCAAAGACAGAAGAGAAATCAAGCAGACAACTCCCAGACACATCTATTCCAGTATCCTCCGTCCTCTTAACACAAACCGCAGAGGATGCGAGGAGGGGAAGAAAAAATTACAGGCCCTGACCTGAGAAGCAAAGAATCTGATCTAGACACCAAAACAGGCAGAGCTGCCATCAGGCCAAACGGCAGAGCTAAATCTGCTCTGCGTTAGCCTCCCCTGTACTGCCAGGCTGCTGGAAGCGGAGCTGCTTTGGAGTCGGACTCACGCCGGGGCCGGCGCTGGGCCCTGCCCGGGCGCCTCGGCAGGGCTGGGGGAGGTGGACGTGTGCCCGGTGGGACGGCACCCCAGGGACCAGGCACCACGTGGATCTGGCGGTCCTGGGGCAGGGATGTGGGACGCGGGCCGAGCTACGGGGTGGCATTACCAGTGTCCTGCCCTAAGAATATCCAAACCTGACGTTAGTGAGCAAATCCATCGCTGCGCACAGACAACCACAAGCGCGAGGGTCTGAGCAGTTCAGGCACGCCACCTGCACCTCAGGATGTCAGTCCCACCCTGCCTTATCAACAGCTCAGGTGCACTCTAATTTATTTATAATACTTGCATATCAACAAAACCACACAGAAACGTAATATAAGTTTTGCAGACTTATTCAGCAGTTTACGAGCATGTTTGTCTTTGTTTGATCTTCTGTGTGTTTCTCTGTCTTTCTGATAAATTAGTAAACCTTGTGGTTTTTTGAACACTTTCTGCTGATGGGTAGTAAATTAAATGTCTTTTAAAATATTTATAGTTCAAAGTACTCTCCTGTAGCACTACACTGCGTGGCTCACTGGTGTGAAATACAAGGCAGTGAAACCGTATCAGATACAAAGCTCGGCGAGGGACTGGCGGCAATGCACAGCCGCCGGCACGCGCTCCTTGCACCGAGAGCTGGGTTTTGCCAGAGGAACACCCAGCGGGATCCAGCCTGTTTTCCTTCACGGCGCCGAAAGACAAACTTATGATGGCATCGCTATTTCAAGACCTCATAACCTCCCCACCTGCACCGCTCCAGCAGTTCGTTACCCAAATTACGGGCTGACGGAAGCCACCCTCGGAAAGGGCCGTCAGGAAGGCTGCAGCCACGGCCGGCGGGCTGCTTTCTGCTGAGGCTGCTCGTAACAGCGGCCGAGCACGGAGCCGACCGATTTATTTCTACCGGGGAGGAGGGAGAAGTGAATCAAAGCCTCTGTTCCAGATTTAGTTTCAATTCATTTCTAATAATCTCCACCGCCTCATCTGGAAAAAATGAAACGGGATTAAAAAAAATGATGTCATTAAGAAAACATCTGACTAATTTTTCTTCTGACGAAGACTTAATATAAGTGAGGGGGGGATGTAAATTAAAAGCAGCCCCAATCTTCCCTGGGCCACAGAGCCTGCCTTAATACATAAGCCATGAAAGAAGTTTTCTTACATATACAATAAGTTCCCTCTTTCATCAGTACTCACAGCTTCTCCCAAAAGGGTTGTGAACTTCTTTGATGCAGGCTTGAAACTATGTATTACCAGGTTTACGAGCCTTCGGAGCCTCCACTGATCAAACTGTGAGGCCGACATCTAAAATGTGTATAACAATATGAAGGGTTTGCTGTTCATTTTCCCCATGCTAAATTGGGCAGAAATGCTGGAGTCCCTCAGAACAGGAAAACTCCACCCTGGCCAAAAAGGTAACACTGGGAAAAAGATCAAGAATTCCCCCAAAACGCATGCAGCTGGAGACCCGGGCGGTATTTCAGGAGGAGGCTGGCCCTGCGCATGAAGACCAGGTTGGAGAGCAAGTTTGTCCTGACAGCTTTGCCTAAAGCCTCTCATTACCACATCTCCCCATCTGCGTGTCAGGATAGCTGTCCTCAGTCAGGTCTGGCTCCTGAAAGCCCTTTCAGATGGGGATCACCTCTTACTGTTGTACAAGTACAATTCCAGCAAAGCACATCCCAAAACAACGTGGCTTCTGGTAGCTGCCTACCAGGAATAGCTCACTTGGCTGGAGCCACAGCCTCCTCTGCCCCCAGATTCCCCAAAACTGGTCTTTCCCTCTCTTTCCAGTTGCCTCACTGGCATGATTCCGTATCTGAGCCCCAGCCCTAGGCTGTGCCATCGCATCAGCACGCTGCGAATGCACAGCGAGAGACGGCCGGAGCCTCGCAGGGCTGCTCCTAGACAAAGGAGGAGCAAAGTGAGAGGGATCGGCTGCTGCTCTGTAGAAGCAGAGACATCCAGCTCAGTGCCTCGGCTCGTGGGGCTGCCCAGCCCCATGCCCGGAGCCCCTGCCCATGCCTCCTCAACCCATAAATCATGCCCCAAATGCCCCTGTGCCTGGGGAAGAGCTCCTGGCTCTGCTGAAGCCAGCGGTGTGAAAATCTTCTGCCTGCAGCGGGACAAGGGATTTCACCTGACCACGTGCATTTCTGAAGGAACTGGCATTCTGGTTTTCAAATAGGCTAAGGGAATTAGGTGTCCAAACGCCATTAAATTTAATGGGAGCCAGGGGCCTGTTTTCCCCGCGGCTGCGGCGAGAAGCCCAGGCTCTATAATTAATGCTCAGGACTTGTACAGCAAATTGCATCTCTGACGAAGTGCACGAGCCCTGATTCATTTCCCCACCCACCCAGAAGAGGCTCTCCCTTCCCTGCTCACTAACAGAGGGAGACACTGAGACTGGGGAGAAATTAGCTGGCCCCATCTAAGGGCTGCAGGGCGGTGCTGGAGGCAATGCACTCTGCTTAACGCTTTACAGAGCAAGTTTTCACTAAGGCAGTGGACAATGCTCCTCAGTGAGCATAAATGCTTACACTGTTTACCTGCAGTCATGAACCAGCCCTCCCAAAAACTCGTACAGGAGAGATGAGGCACCATCTCCCTGCTGCCGCATGCAGGTCTGGAGCCTCCACAAGGGGTACCCGGCAATGAATGCAACAGTTAAAGAAGTTGCACATTTCTGAAATAATCTCCATCAGTTAAATAAAACTCAGAAAAATGGGGACAATTAAACGGCACTAATGTCCCATGACTAGTCCAAATTAATAGCTATGTGCCAAATGTATTCATTCAGCAGAAAACAAAGGGCTGAATACTTTTCCATATGCTTAATGGAATATGGACACTTGCAGGCAATTGTTTTGCTGTGCAATAAAAAACTGCATGCTGCTACACAGGAATGGAAGCTAGGAACAGAACTGCTTATGGGGGGAGTATCATAGTCTGGTAGAGTTTTGCTATAAGAAGAAAAAATCTTTTAAAGCCAGCTATCCCATCCAAACCCCACATAATAAATCCTTGCTTTTGTTTCATAACATAAATAGAACATCCTGGCTTGATTTTCACAAACGCTGTGTATCCAGAATACCACTCAAAGTCCGAAGGAGATGTAGGAGAGCCATACGGTTACCCCCGAAAGGGTCCACACTTGTGGCAGACACTCTACATATGGGATTCCACAGCTTCATCCAGCAGGAAACCTACAGTACCCCAGCCGAACGGTTCAGTCTAAACAGCTCTCACTAGCCCCTTGACTTCACCTCTGTTTATTTCTGATTTAAAGTTCCTTACAGCAGGAAGGGCGGGAGGTCGCGACACTTGCGCGGTACCCTCAGGATGAAACTCTACGAGGTCCCTCAAAACGAGGCACCTTTCAGAGGTCAGCCCTGGGCCACGACGATCAGATGCATGTGGCATTTGATCATTCACAAAAATTGCCCTCCTCCAGTTTTTTCCACTCGGAAAGCAGAGGATGCACAGGCTGCGGCGCACTGGGAGGACGGGGCATGGAGCTGCCCTGCAGCTGCCCCGACCTCCAGCGACTGCCCAAGAGCATGGGGCAGCCTGGTAATGATGCGATGGGGAATCAGTCCTGCTTCCCAGCTCTCCTGACACCGCATCAAGGTGATAATGATCTGATAAATTGACTTGATGCTCCAATACAGGGCTAGCAACTCAAAGACGCCAGCTTCTGTGTCCCACTAGGAAGATGGGGACCCAAGAGACATCACATGTATCTCCCAGCCTTCCTCTGCTGGGATTGCTCAGCACAAGTCATTTTATTTATTTTTCCTGTAATTTATCAGCTCTAAAATGGGATTAATACTTTTTTTTTTTTTCATACCCACAAAGATGAACGTTATAGGAAATCAGGGCTACCTTAAGCAATTCAACAACGCTTTCACTTACAGTAAAGCCGGACAAAAATTCCTACAGCTTCTCTGCAGAAATTTAACAGGCATGCTTTGAGCAGTTCATGTTTTCTCCTTTCCCCTCAAATATGGCTTTGAGGCATTGAAAGCATGAAAAAACAAAGAAGAAAAGATATTTTAACAGTGAGGGCAAGTTCCCATTAGAACAGTTTATAGAGGGAAGTGGTAAATTCAGTACTGCTGCAAGACTTTATGGCAAAACTAGATGTTTTTCTAAAAGATGGGCTCTCTAAATGTGTCACAAGGTTTGGAGTTTTAATAGTAGGAAAGACTAATTTCTCCCACTGTAGAAACGAAAAGGGAAATCCTATGCCCAGCATCACAGATGTCAGATCAGATAACTGTGGAAGCTACTTGGGGTCTTAACAGACACAAATCTCTGCATATAAAATCCTTTATTTGTGGATTTGTGATAAGGCATTGCTTTTAGAAGGTTTTAGGTCTATAAAAAATCCCACTAGGCATCTATTGGCAGTGGTAGTTGTCTAAATACCTTTAAAAATTACACCTCAAAGTCTCATCTTGTACCACTGAAGTCAAAGGAAACTCTGCCACTGATGGCAGGAGCAACAAGACCAGGCCTCTGATTCGTCGATCTCCGTTTTCCATCCACACCATGGAAACAGTATAGTAATCTATGGTGGGTCCAATTTCTTAATATATTTTTTTTCCATTCCCCAGAAAAAAGCATTCAAGACTTACTGCAACTTCTAGCCTGTGAGGTCAATTTAATATATTTGCTCCAGGTAAGAAGAAGAATTTTTTTTCTTTAGAAGTTAAGAAAAAGGCAGACAACTTTCATATTTCCTTTTGAAAGACCATTCTGTTTTCATACACACCTGACTGAATCATAAGTTAAACTACCTAGACGATATTTCAGCAATATATATTGAACCAAGAACAAACAGAACAAAAGATTTAATTCTACTTGATGTAACCGTATTACTATTTTTTATCAATGAAATCAAAAGTATTTTGGTTTGGAACTTGATTTTTTTTTTCCATCTAAGGTCCACCAAAAGTTAGCGATATTCTTGAGCTCACAGGTTGCTGGCAACCTTATTGGAACAAGGGAGCAAGGCTGGGAGCAGAAGTAATCCTGTACAGGAACCGGTCCTCACATTAGAAACTGTCCTAACTACATACGGTTTCTTATTCTATTTATGCAGCATTTAGCACAACGTGGGTCTAGCCTTGGCTGACACTTGTAGGCACAACTGCAACACAATAACAACAACAATAACAATATTTGCTTTTAAAATGGAAGAAAAATGCATATTTTTAATAAGTAAGGTTGCCCTCCATTATACAACACACAAAGAAGCAAGACATCAAAGGCAGAAATTAGAGTTGATACGGGACCTTCAAACCCAAATCAAATTAGTGTCTCTAGGAGAGATCTTTGATTTAAGCTTAATAGTGGTGATTTTTTCCTGGGTTGTTTTATACTTAATCAGCGACACAGCCCACTGTGCAGACATATGTTCCCAAAGCACATCAAAGCAAGTAAACATTCTGTTTCAGATCCTAATATCCTTTTTTATCCAATTATCTTACTTACATGATCTTTTAATTTAAGTTCTGAAAGCCCACCTTTTCACACAAGCTTTCCTTTAGCGATGGAGGTAGAAGGATGACCACCTCAGTTCTTGCGAGATACTCGCCAAAAAAAACCCAACACAATGAATAAATCAAAGCACGGTAGATGAGTCTCTAAGATAGTTTCTTGAGAGATTAATGATGAAAGCCTTCAGAGACGAAGCGTATTGTAAGAAGGGGAACTTCAAGGAAAGTAGCTGAGGGGGAGAGAGAGAAGGAAGGCGAGAGAAAAGGCATGAAAGAAAGCACGGATAAAAGTGCAAGAGCCAACAAAAGTAGTTCGGCAACAGACTGAAAGGAACGATGCAAACCTGGAGGTGTGTGAACTTCAGGTTAAAACCACCAGACGTGAGAACTTGATTCCAATAGTCACAAGATGTGAAGGCCAGGGTGTTAAAACACTGCGGGCTCAGGGTGGGGAAGGGATGAGGGCTGGGAAGCGGCTTTGGGGGTGTCAGGGGCAAGTGAGGTGGGAAGCAGTGAGGAATGAGATGGGGCAAGGTGGAGGCAGGGACCAGATACCGATGGCAGAGCTGAGCGGGAAGCTGAGGGGGATGTGAGGGGATGTTGCACTGGGGAGAGCGTGTGGGAAATGGGTGTTAGAAAGATGTGTCGGATGTGACACAGCCGTTTATCTGCATCTGACTGATTTCCCTTGGGACACATGGTGAGGGTATTAGCACTTTCGAGTGGATACTTTTGCTTGTAGCTGTGAAGACCCTGGGCTTGGGAAAACAAATGGGAAGTGATCCCCGTTTTGTGTCTTCTTCCCATGCTACTTTGGGTGGGGTTTTTCTGCTTTAAAAGAAATCAACGTTCAAGTGTGATGAGGGCTTAACATTTAAAAGACTACCCCTATAGTACTTCTGAGAAGTCCCCTTCCATGTTATGCCAGCACCAACCTGTCACGGAGATGGTGAGTCAATAGCAGCAACGCCGCAGCTGCGGAGCTCATGGAAGAGTCAAGCAAGCCATAGAAAATGCTTATTCATTCATTACATTTTAAATCTGCCTTGGCTCCGTACCCGTCATATCCCAGAAAAGCAAAGAAGGACCATTCCTCTTCATCATGACTGTAATACAATCAACTGGCTGCAGCATTACTCTAGCCAATGTTAACTAACGGAGCCTATGTCAGACATCTATAATTTCATGTTAACAAATTAGGTAGACTCTTGCATTTCCTGGTACCTTGAATGCCCAAGAAGCTCATAACTTTTCTTTATATGCAAAATGTCACAGAAAGGGCAAACAATGTTATGCCAGAAGACCATAGCCAAATCACTTGGTTGGAATGTGCTGTAAATCATGGGGTGAATGGAAAATGAATCTTTGTTCCAGGGCAGTGTCTTCCAGCATTAATGTTGCTGCTAATACCCTCCTTTTCTATTGGGAATGTTTTCTTCCCATAATCCAAGGTCTTTAAATCCTATAACTAAGCAAGACACCAAGGAAGGAAAACGTACACCCAACTAATTATAAAAAGCCAGAAATTTCTTATCCTCTCTTCTGAAATAGAAGGGAAAACCATTGGAGTTCATGCCTCAGAAAGATGCAATGCTTGCCCTAAGCAGCAACAAGCTGTTGTAACCAACTGGAAGTGACCAGAAAAATGTGGCTGACAAAGGGGAAGAAAAATGAACAGGAACAGGTACAGCACGGATCTCTACAAAACCTTTTTAGACACAGCAGTAAGAGGAGCTCTGTAGGTACAGGTGACTGTGATAGCCACACAGAAACACATCTCACACGCACGTACGCACATCCCAAATATGCTGCTGGTGTGCTGCAGGTACCTGCCTCTGGTGCATCACAGCACAAAGAAGTAAAAGACACACATTCCAATAATAGCAAAGCTTTGGGTTGGAGCTCGACAGGTTTTCTGTAGGAATTAATTTTATTGGCATTTGACACATTTTAAACAGCAACAGCACTCACAGAAACCTCAAAAGGGAAATATTCCTGAACAATATATAATAAATACATTGATTTCTAATAATAACCATCTGCCCTAAATCTTCTTGCTGACAGGTTTAGTTGGACCAAAGGCCCCTTTCACATCTACTTCGTGACAGTTCCCATCACTACATAAAGACTTTGAAGTGCCCTAACGCGCAGTAAAATGCGAGATAACCTACCAAACTGTCAATATTTCTTCACTTCTAAAAGGAAATGCTAATGGCACTCGAAGAGCTCAAGATGTAATGTAAGATCTGATCCAACGGGCTGGCTGATCTAACCATCCTTTCCTTTGCTACAAGGATGCTGAACAGCAAGCAATTACATGCTGAAGAGCAGAACTAGGTAAAAGTTTTTCACTGATAACATGACTGCAGGGAGAAAAGCCTTTTTATTCCTAACGAGCTTTTCTCTTAGAAATGTCTTGAGCTTTCTGTGCAGAGCAAGAATTAACAATATACTTACTCTTCCATTTTATTTTCTTCTTTTCAACCTACCACTTTTTTTTTTTTTTTTTTAGATCATTAGAAAAAAAGTAAAGCAGAATGAAACATGGATGTTTTAAAAATCTGGACAATGTCCAGCAGTTAATTTTCCATATGGAAAGGATGAACACAAATAATTCAGAGAAAGCAGAATCTCTCTCCAACTGACTGTGATAAACACCTGGCATTTCTCTACCAGTTCTAGCATGCAGTGTAACGCTGAGGACGGCTCTACTGCAAGGGAAAAGAAATGTGATAAACCAAAGCCTGGTCCTCTGGTAAAACCCTCGCACTGCTAGCAGAACTGTACAACTCCTACAGACTTCAAAGGAGCCAGGCTGCCCCCGCAAACGAGCCCGTGATAAGAAGGAATGAGGTGTTTTATATCACCAACCACGTACCACCCAAAAATCCTTTTGCTCCATTTGTGTCATTCTCTGCTACTGCTCTCCAGTTCACCAATGACAAAAGAAAATCTAACATATTTATCGGGTAAGAAATAGGGTGCCGATGTTCCCCTGCTATTTACTGCTGAAGACTTAACACTCGTGCTTTTCAACCTGTGCTCTGCAAAACCCTTGGGAATCACAAAGAACTCCTATAGGTGCTGTGAAATACAACAAAAAGCCCTGCAAGCCTCCTGTCATTCAGGCTAAATTCACTACACCGTGTTTGACAACCCTGCTGGAAAATTTTTAGGGAGGCCACAGATCATAATAGCTTGAAAAGCCCTTGTTGACCTTGTGCTCCTCCAAATCAATAAAAATCGCATTGGTGGCATTTGCAGGGCAATCACCCTCCACCACCCAGTCCACCCAACAGCCACCGAAGCCATCTAGCACCAGAGCACACATGATTTAGGCACCTCTGCTACGCCAGCACGAAGGTAAGCCTGTCTGCCGAAGTCAGCGGCGCTATATACCTACTGTCACACCTCCCTCCTGCCGCCAGCAGCTCACCGCCACGCAAGGGGAGACCTGCGGGCCTCATCTTTCATTCTCTTATCTCATGCAGCTATTCCTTATGCAGACACATTTCTGTATACAAATCCCATTATACTTGACCCTCGGTTCACCCTGTTTCCATTACAACGCTGTAGACTCAACCAGACTTGCTCCAGTGCCAACTCTGTGCTGTCATTCCTTGCGCAGAGTGGTAATAAAGAAATCACTGTTTTAAGCTGACAAAGAACAGATTTCTTACTAAGTAAACACTGATGTTTTGGTAGGGAAATTAAGTTATAAAATTGTGTCTACAAAGGGAGACCATACAGATGGAGTTTGTTAAGAGACAGCAATACAGTCAACAGTGGTTAATTCAATTGCCTGCTACTTATCAGATTTTTTTTTAAAGGCTTATCCAGCTTTTGCAAATGCAAATGCAGGAAAACATTTCAAAGAGTCATCGCTGTCTTCACTGGGGAATGATACACGCACGCACACGGCTTTTCGAGGCGGAAGAGCCCGCCCTCGCGCATCCGCTGCGGTTGTGGCAGGGACCAGTGGATGGTAGGAGAGGACAGCTGAGCACAGCACAGCTCATCGCTGTGCCACCACATTCCAGAGATGTGCCTTGCTTCCCCCAGTCACTGCTCTCACCTGCCTTTCTACATGCCTGGTGCCCCACACCAATTTTAGATGCCCCAAACCTTCCTTCAGCTCTCTCAAAAACAAGGCACTAAGCTCAGCTGGGAAAAGACAGGGAATTCAGTATCTGCAGTCTTCAGCTGAGCCTTAAATGAGCCCGCCACAACCTTGGATGTCACATCTGATTCCCAAAGGACTCTCTTTGGAAAAAGCCCCGGGCTGACTCCAGGTCACTGAAGCTGCTTCTCTCCTAAATGCAGCAATGGCAGAGGCACAGCCACCCTTTAACCTTGTGTGGAAATTGCAGCTGGGTTTTGGGGTGCTGCCTGCAAAACAGGGTTTGTTTTTACAGCATCAGAGCTTGCAAATGCCCCCAGACATCCTCCTCTTGCTAGCAGCTCTGGTGACAGCCCATGCTGATGGACTGCAGCATAAGGAGGAGGTTCCTCATCACTCCACAAACCTCAAAGACCTCCTCTCTTGTATCTCACTGAACAACAGGTTATGTTCCTGCTACAGCACCTAAGTGACGAGACGGATGAGACCTCCAGCCCCGATTCTACCCGCTCTACCAAGCCCTTGAACCACAAAGAGCTGAGGAAGAGGCAGAGGTGTTATCTGCACGGCTGACTGCAGGTGCCCAACTCACACGGCATGCCCATTGCTTTCCAAACAGCAGCCAGAAGTCTGTCTGGCATGATACTATAGGTACTCTGAATATAACCTCACTCCTCACTTTTGGAGACGGTTTAAAGTGACTAGAGAATTGTGTTTTTTTTTTTTTTCTACATTTTATCTAGAAGGATAGAGAAAATGATATATTTTTTGCATAGGATAAAGATCACTATGGGATTCGCTGTGGAGCATGATGTAAAGTCTCAGGCAAGCCAAAGGGTGTTAACATTATGTGCCCTTTAAGTGATGCACTTAGTCTAAGCAAGATGTGCTGAGGCTGGAACTGTGTAAATACACTGATTTTATTAATAAAAGGTAAAAATGACTTTCTTAAGAAGAGATATTGCTGGGTAATTAAGTCACCAACTATTGATTCTATTTAAAATTCAAGTGAAGGGATATTAAAGATACTCATATTTTAATGAAAACATTTGCAATGGCTTTAATATTTCAGCACAAAATTTTATTTTAACATTTCTCTCCAGTTGTGGAAAAGCCAAACACAGGGCCATTGTACCGCGGTCTGGGAATGAGACAACATAACTGCTCAGGTGCAGTGGATTACTTAACTTATTTAGACAACACCGATCAACTAACTAACCCTGGAAATCAAGACTATGCTGAAATCCCAGCATTGAGCTTTTCCATGTGGCAGCAGCTCTTGAAAATCCCATTAGTCCTCCCTTAGCACCTCTAAGTCTCTTTTGTGGCCCACATTGCTTTCAGTGGGGTGTGAGCTCCTACGCATGTTCAGTGTGGAAGCTGGCTGCTGATGGGAGCGGGATGTCTAAATACCGCCGGCTCTGAGTTTACTTTGAAAATAGGAATTAAGGACCTGCACTTTGTATGTTTTGGGTTTTGTTTTAGTTGCATTTTATGCGTAATTTGCTAAAATAAGCAAAAAACATAACACATGACAGTAAAGAGGGTTTTTAAAAAGGTTTTACCATTTAAATAGTCTATAGCATTATTAGTAACCAAGAAAATTCAACTGTCCAGAAAAGAACCTCTAATATTAACAATTCCCTTTATGTGCATCACATTATAATGCAAGTTTTAAAGCTGTTCATAATGTAATGGCAAAATAATTACTCCCGCTCAGCACCGCAGTACACATTTGGTACTCATGAATGCTGTAAGGATTAATACAACCATTGATGCTGGCTGTAAAAGAGCTTGTAGCCAATAAAAAGGGTACAAGAAGGCACAGTTCATTTTCTAAACTGAAGTATCTGAGGGACTGAGGAAGCTCAAGTCGAGCTGTAAGGACCTGTGGGTAGGAAATCAAATTTTAATTACACAAGTACCACTTCAAAGATCTCATTCTGCTGTTCAATGAAGCAGGCTGAAAGTCCAACAAGCCAAAAATGAACAACAAATGCAGCCCACGCTTTTGTACCCATAGATTTTTACTGGCTTATTTGACAAATTCTTGCAACACTCCCAACAATGCCAGATTCCCTGGCAGCACAATCTCTATCTTTTAGCCTCCAAGAAGAGCTTCTGTAAGACTCCAGTTTCACTTCAATTTCTAGCCCCCCTGTGTCGAGAAGATGTGCTCCCAGACTCTGAAGGCTATTTCATTTGAAACTCAAATGCAATCAGCGGAGTGCAGACCACGGTGCACTGTAGGCAGGGAGATTATCTTTCAGTGTAGCTTTCACCCATTGTGAATGATAGTGGATGGAAGAGATTAACACTGAGACTGCACACACACAAACACACGTACACACAAGTCCTTTCTGCCCTGTAAGCTCACAGATTGCAGCAGCTTTGCTGGTGAATGTGTGAACCACAAAATTGCCCTGCCTGGGAGAAAAGCCACCAATGAACACAGAGCCGGTAGGGTTGGGGTTGGGTTTATAAAAGGCAAAGCAATGAAATCAATCACAGCAACCAGAATCTGGATAAAGGCCAGTTTGGCAACACAGTCAAAAACCAAATGAAGGGATAGGAAACCACTGAATCCAGCGGAAGTTTATGGGGAGGAAGCAAGACCTGCTCTTCAGCACAAGGCACCTCGAGGAATTTTCTGTCCCTCAATTTGCGCCGTTCACTCAGAGTCACCTTGGGACAGGTCACTCACCCAATACACTGCACCGGTTTGACATACGTGAAGCAACGCAATGTCTGTGTGCAAACCAAGCCCAAGTCTCTGCTCAGCATCTGTTCTTATCAAAAACCGTCACATGCTTCAACAGAAATGCAACCCCTCCTCTGCAGATATCAAGCATGGAGAAACCAGGCTGATAGGATCCTGAGTTCCATCAGCACATCAGGAGCTGAAGGGAAAGAAGCTACAGCTCACAGTGCTCTTACCTTCTTCACATTTGGCAGAAGCCAGCTCTTTGAAAAACAAACAAACAACGCTTTGAAGAGTTTCTTATTCTTGCGGTAACACTCGCCTCGGCACTGACAGGATTCAAACCAGACGCGGTTGAGGGGAATCTGGAGTCGTACCAGGTTTAGATCTCACATGCCAAGAGAGGTCAAGACCCAGCCAAGCCTTGAATAGATGACTTGCAAAGAAAATCCCAGGACACGGAGGAAGTGGTGTTGGTGGGAGAGAGCCTTCCCCTCTGACTCACTAGGCAATGCCATGTGACGATGCTCTGGTGAGGAACATGGAGCGGCTGTCATTCCTATCCACCAGAGCCCCAAAGTCCAGCGTACTTGTCCTCAGCAGGGGTCCCACGGGACTCTTAAAAAGACATGGGTTGCAAAATATCTAAGTTGGCTCAATTCCATTTTATTCTCTTACATTCTGGTCATCTCATCATCTGCCCTGAGGGAAGGTTTGAACTTTCCTGACCTAACTCGAAATTTGGTTTGGTTACGTGTGTGTGTACAACTTCTTTTCCAAAGATGGCTGGAAATTTAGTTGGAGTTTGAAAGTCTTTTTTATTCAAGTGAATAAAGTGGTTTGGGATCTGCCAACACTGATTTCACCATGATCAGTTCTCTATTTAGAGACTTTTACTGGGAATAATTTACAAACAGGTAAGAGCTATATTGAAGCATTCAGCTGGACAAAACTTTGCAGATACATTGCTTTTCATTGGTTCTTGGCATTACTTCTTACACAGAAACAGTTGGGCTGGAGGACTATGGAAAAAGATACAAATAACTTCCATATAATTTCTCCCCTGGGAGCTAACTTCAATATTCTTCTCACTGGTCTACATTTATTAGAGTCCACCCTGATCTGGCCCCTGCTGCATACTAACTCTCGTGCTGTACCATGGCTCAACCCAAGATGCCATCACAAACTGAGTGCCTTGTGACCCGGGTAAAACAGCAGCAAAGACCTCATTTCAGTTCCTTCCAAGGAACAGAAAACACCCATGGCTCCTTGAGAGTCTTTTTGAACATGGTACCATCATGGCCAGGCTCCTCCAAGTCGTCTGGTTTGACTCCAGCCCTGGGATCCCAGTGGTGATGCTGGACTCACAGCAATGTTACATGGAAGTAACCGTGGAGCTGTAGTCCCTCATCATTAGACCTTGACTTCTACTTTGCCAAAATTATCTAGAGAAACATTACTGAAGTGAAGCTCTTCATAAGAATACCAACAAATAATCCATTACTGTAACAGGTCTGAAGTCAGCTGCCAAATCTATATTGTCACATGAAAAATCTCTAATATTAACTATTTTTTTCAGCAGGACTACACGGGGCGGGGGGTTTAGTAAAGATTTCTATTTTATAGCATCTTCAGAAGAATGCCTCTATCCAGGACAGTATGTGAACATATGTTTAAATTCCTCTGAAGTCACTTAAGCATGTATTTCTGATTATGCATATACTTGGGTGTTTTCCTGAATAGGGAGAGACTTAAAAACAGTCCTGTAGCCTAGATCACTTTCTCTATGTCCCTCTGCCTCATCAGCTCATCATTTCTTTCCAAATCTCTTCTACAAACATCTCATCTCTTTCTTTGTTAATCCCCATTAGATTGATTTTCCCTTCATTTACTGATTCTATGACTGAACGCTTTACTTCTTTCACTACCTTATCTTTCTACACCCTGCTTTTTGACATCTATAATGCAGTTTTCTCCTGTAAAATATCGTGCTGCACTTGAGTTAGGATGAAAGATAGCATATGAAATCAAGTGTTTTATCTCAGAACTCAGACAAATAGTCTCAAACAAGAATATGCATGCAAGAACATCGCCTTAATGCAGCTGTAAGCTCAAAGCTTTCCTATTTGTCATGTATTAACCACAATCTGGTAGTCCTTCCTCTACCAGTGGTAATTTGGGATGTGTGGTTACTCTGTGGGATCTTAAGAGGCTTTCAGATGAAGCACTCAATCAGCAGGTAACGCGTTCTGCAGCTGGTTTGCAAATCAAAAGCCACGTAAGTAGCTCCAGAACCAAGCTAGGAAAGACTCCATGAAGAAGCAAGAGGAGGAGTAAGACAAATTCTTATTCAGGATGCTTTTACAGTATCAAAAGGAAAAGATTTCACAGGTCCTCACAGGATTTAGGAACACGTTTATCTTTCAGAGAGACTGAAACCAAGAGAAAGCTCAATGTGAGCATTTCAGTTCCACATGCAGCCCTGGCATATTTTCCATGCACACCTGAGTGCACCCAGCTGCTCTTATAAGCGACATGGGTAGGGAGGAGCGTAAGAGAGAGAAAATGAGCTGAGGCAGAAAGTAATACCTCTGCTGTGAGGAGACCTGTACAAAAGAAATACTTATAGAAAGGGTAGAAGCTGGCGCTGGAACCCAACTCTCACATTTAATCCAACAGCAGGCGCTTGGCAGTGGGGAGACCACGGTGTGTGTCCTTCTGCTGCCTGGGGGGTGGAAGAGGATACGTCCTATCTGCCTGGCTCCCACCACACTGTAAGGTGTTCCCCCCAGTATCAACGTAAAAAAATCCTAAGAAGGTCACGATCTCCTGTGTCACTATCAGGTACCACCATCAACTGTATCACAACCCAGTCCCATACATGCCAATAAAGTGAGTGTGGGGCATGCAGCAAATTTGTTCTTAAAGTGGAGTCCGTCCTACTGATACCAGTAAGCCTTGAGTACAGTTTTTCCATACCATGTTATTCCATAAACTTTGACACATGCATGGACTTATCACAGAGAGAAGACTGGGCAGAGGACATCCCCATCAGCGCTACAGGAACTCAAGAACTGTACAACTCAGTACTGAAAACTGCACTCCAAACACGCACATTAACATGTTCATTACAGTTATTTTCTTAATTTCTAGGTACTTAACTCCTTTACCAGGGCTGGCCTGGGGGTCCTGAATTTCAATCGAGCTTGGGAGAGTTTGACATTAACTGGAATGTGCTGTGTTTGGAAAGCCCACTGTGCCTTTGTGTTTCTAGCAGTTGACAAGCTGGCCCTAAAGGTCAACATTATTTTGAAACCCACAACACCCACTTTCAAAATAATGTTGTTAGCCAGACCCAGTACAGTGGGACTTACGATCTTAAATCATACAGGCACTTTTTAAAAATGGACCCCTGAGTAATGTTCTAAACTTTAGCTCTGTTAGTTGTACAGTGAAACATGAAAGAACAGACATGAAAAGCCTCTGAGGCAGAAAATTGTGTAAAATCACAAATTCTCAAAATGGTCTGGCACACGGAAGAAAAACATACATACGTGGTTCAGTGTCAGGTTCGGGGATCTAGGAAGCCCACTTAAATGCACGCGTTCCCGCAGGAGTGCTCTGCAGATCTGAGATTTGTCAGAGTAACAGCACCCAGCTCTGCCCTTTGATTTGTGCAGATGTGAGTGCACGGCGTTAGCTGCAGGCAGGGTATCCAGAGTTCTGCCAAATAGGGTCCTTTTTTTTATTATTATTATTATTTTTTCCTTTCCCCCCAGCCATCTGGGTGGTCTGAGAATCAGACCCGAAATACCTAGGATCCCTCGAACCACATGTTCTAATCCCAGCAGAGTTGACTCAGTCCTTCATCCTTCCAGGGTAAATTGACTTCGCTGCACTTTATTGCGTGGGGGGAACTTTTGGATGAGATTTTAAAATTTCCGCTCTGTATGGACATTACAAACCCTGCATTTTTCTTCCAGTATCACAGGCCAGCAATCCTGCTATTTGTTTTTATCGCTCAGCACCTTGTGTTGTTTGCTTCCCATGGCCACTGGTAGCTGGGAATCCAGATTAACCAGCACCTGAAAAGTGATGTGCTGCAACCTTCATTTAGCAAGCCAATGGGATGGATGGGTTTTGTCCATTTATCTCCACACACACTAGAAGGATTTCAGAGAAACACAATGAAAATGAGGAGGCTGAGCAGATTGATATTTGAGCATACATTGCAGGCAGCAGCCTGGCCAATTCATTACTGCGGGAGGAAGGATATGACAACATGCAGCAAGTATCTGGAGGGGAGTGTTACAGGAGGAGGTGTGCTAGGAGCAGAGGGATTGAAATTCAGGCAGAAAAGAAGGAGGGTGAACCAGGGAGGTGAACTGCAGAGAGAGCTCTGTAGGCTGAAAAAGAATTTGCTACAGGATAGAGTAAAAGTTTAACCTGGAGCTACAGAAGCAGAAATGGGGAGCCCGCACACCCCTGTGCTGGACAGAAGGTGCTACACAGGAGCAGTACTGAGGCAAATAAGTCTTCACTGTGTCCTGTCCTCACAACTGTAAGAAGCTGATGAGAGGCAAAACACCATCGAGAAAGGGGATTTATTTAGGATTAAGAAAAAGGAAAGGCCAGGAGGAGCAGTGCTCTGCATTTAGCTGAAAGAAAACTTGTAGGAAACAAATTCATGACATTGGAGCTTGCAAGGGCAGGAGACTGGCACTGAACATTTATCCATTTTCAGAGGATGCTGAAAGCAAAGGAAAGTGGGATAAACCATTAAGACAGGTTCTGAAAGACCCTCACTCTCTTTAGAAACTCTTTAGAAAGCAGTGGGAGAAGAGAGTTCAAATAAATTTCTCCTAAAGCACAAGCTTAACAGCGGATAAGGTAGAAGCATGAAGTCACTTTTAATCTACTGTAAAGTGATGTAAGCAGAGGGATTATCACTTAAGACTTGCTGACATGAAGCTCTGAGAATGACATTTAAAAGCAATGGTGGATTACAGAGTGACATCATATTAAACGAACACATGCCAAAGGTTTACATAAAAGACCTGAGAGATCAGGCTCTTATTCCCAATAGTAAAACCTCCTAGCCATTTTTACACTTCTGGCGGTGATTAGGCTAAATTAGAGCTGCAGTTTTTCATTCAGTAAATTGTGGTGTCAGAGCCCCAGCAGCTTGGTGGCCCAGATCTTCACCGAGTGCTAATGGGCACGACTCCACCTGAGCTCACCGAGGCCCCTCATTCCAGTGTGACGATGGCAGCACACACAAACTGAAGATCCAACCCAAACATTTCCAAGTCTGATTTGCAGGACCTTGCATCTCACTGCACGGTTTAGTGATTAACTAAAAATCAGAAGTCAAACTAAAACTAAAAAGTCAAAACTAAAAGTCAAAAACCATGCACCTTCAGGTCCCCCCTGGATTTCAGCTCTGAGTTTTTCAAAGTATTCTGACAATTTTAATTAAATACATACGATGAAACTATCTTCTCAATTTCTTAACGGCGTAGATGTGCAAATACCTCTTATAATGAAGAATGCGTGAAACTTGTTAACCAGGTTCAAAAGAGAGATTTATTCCCTTAGAATGGTTTATCCAGATTGGAAAAACCTACAGAAACATTCATGCCTTGATCACGATTTTGGATTAGGCTGTCATCCTACTGAGGTCAGAAGACGTTAGGTGTGTACCTTCTCAGTTTCTGCACAGATGGGTACACTGCGTACAGGAAAGTCCTGAGACCTGAAAACATGCCACAAGCCCCTTCTGGGGAGCTGAATGAGTCTCAGATAGCTAATTAGCCCTGACTTTTCTTAGCTCTCAAAACACTAAGGAGTGAGAATTATTGTAAGGGCATTTTAGAGAAGGGAAAACTAAAGCACAGATGGAATTAAAGTAGTTTTTTCAGCTCCGAAAACAGAAGAACAGTTTCATATGTAGTCTCCTGGAGAAGGATCAAGTAACCATCAAGTGTTAATCCTGGTAGTTTTACAGTGAGAGCGGTATTGATAGTTCCCCAAATCACCTCCTGTAGGTTACCAAAGAGCCACCTAAAAGCAACACACTCCTGCTAATTACAGAGCAGGGAGAGGTCTGAACCAGCCTTCTGGAGGGGACCAGCCTCTGCAAACCATCGCGCACTCGCACATTCTTATTTTCTTAAATAAATAAAAGAAGCACGTGGGAAAGAAGGGAACACAGTAAATGGGATGTGGGAGCCCCCAAACCTGTTTCCCAAATGAGCGACGTGTCTATTTGGTGAAAGTCGTAAAAGTTTGCAAAACACATAAGAAGGCCTCTCTGAGCAGCTGTTTGCTTTGACTCTGGAGGGTGCTTGCTCTATCTCCAAAGCAGCACAGTACCATCAATCACAACCTGCCAAAGATTTTCTCCTCTGGTAGCAGAGTAAATATGAAAACACACACGTTTTATTGATGTGTGTGTTCTGCAGCTCAGCCCAGCAGTGTCCGTGCTGCAGGAACAACTTTTACCTGGGTCCCATCCCAAGCTGCCTGGTGGGATCAAAGCTGGAGCCTCACAAGAGCACTATCCTACAAGGACAACCGAAGCTGCTCTACGCACTCCTGATGGTGCAGGGTGCATGGGATGAGCGAGAGCCTCGGCAGAAAATGGGGAGCACTGATGGGACAGCCCCAGTCGGCTGGGCTGGAACGCGGTCAGTGCCATGGGGCACTTGGAAAATTTCCCTTCCAAACTCCAGCACCTCTCCACTGTATTTTTTTTTAATTTTATTTTTCCAATAGGTACAGCAAAAGGCCCATCTGCGACAGTAGCAAATTCCAACTCTAAAGTAGGAGACGCTGGTGTTTCTCAGAGCACCATTATAAGATGATGATTATTTTTTGTATGGCTAAACAACATATTTTCCCTTAACCCCACTTGGCCTCCCTTGGCTGAATCTCACAAAAACAGAACAAAGGAAAGAGAAAACCAGCCTGAAACAGATACCCGACGTGGAAAATCATAGTTTCGAGGTTAAATTTGGCCATTTTGTAAACACTTAAGCCACGGCCTTTTTATGATGAAAAGTTTAACAGCCACCTTGCCCGCCTGTGAATTACCCTGCCTAACGTGCTCGGGAGCATTGGAGCCAATCCTGAAAAGGTGTTCTGCAATTTTTAGCACAGCGACAAGAAAACAAACTTCAACAAGGAGGGGTAATAGGATCAGATAAAGGAAAACAGTGTAGGCTGAATATCAGGGAAAATCTGTAATATATTAAGATCTCAGGGAAATGGAGGAAGATCCGTGATTAATCCAGATAAAAACCCTACCAAGGGAAATTAAGGGCAACTACACATTATCATGGAGGTGGAATCTTCTCTATCTTTAGGTCTTCGGGACAATTGAGTGCTCACAAAAGCCATGAAATTTTGTGATTATGAGCTTAGACTGTTCTTTTTTTTTTCCCCTCTCCAAAATTACTTTGATATGTGGACAGAAGAGCAACAACAATATTTTGTTAATAAATAATGTCAGAACTGCATCCTGTAACACCACCGGGATGTCAGTAGAAAAACAAGGCTGCTTTTGTTTGTTACACTGTGTAATGCCTGATGGGTTTTAACCACAGTTTAGGAGCTACTGTTAAAAAGCTTCTTGCTGAGTCAAGCCTAGGCATGCTGTTTACAAGGGTTAGCCTGAAGGCTCTTGCATTGGCAGGGACTTTTAAGCTGAGCTAAGGAGTTTTTTGTTATTTTTGTTGTGCTTTAGAAATAAAATAGTCAAGAGTAGCTAAGCACACCTAAAAGTGGGGAGTGGAAGGGAGCTATTGGCGCTCACCTGCCGTCTCTGCCAGCAGCTTCCCTCTGTAGTTAAGGGCTTGATCTTGCAAAGCTGCCTCGAAGAGTCCCCTTGG
Organism: Anser cygnoides; assembly: GCF_040182565.1. Classification (NCBI taxonomy): domain Eukaryota; kingdom Metazoa; phylum Chordata; class Aves; order Anseriformes; family Anatidae; genus Anser; species Anser cygnoides. The sequence goes on from NC_089878.1 coordinate 28,136,454, forward strand.
TGTACAGAGGAGGGAGGTATTGCAGAGTCGGGCTCCAGTGGAGCAAGCTTTCATGAAGAAGCTCACTAAAATACCAACTATGCCCTCTACTAGAAAATTTTTTAATGTGTGAAGTGAATCTGCTTGGTTCAGCTTTGAACCTGCTGAGGGCTTTCATTCAGGTAACGCTGACCTACGCTCTGCCTTAAAACCAATGTTTCAGAGTGAAATTCTGACAAATCAAGAAAAGCTGCATGCAAGAGCCACACGTAACACCCATCATTACCCATCCATGGAGCATGGGCCACCCTGTGCTACAGAACAGGTGAGGATCCTGGGGGGAAAAACAGAACACGGCCGTGCAAGTTAATGCACTATTGCAAAGATACACAAAATGGTTGGGAATCTGCAAACTTATTTCTGTTATTTCCTAGATTTTGAGTGCTGTATTTTGTGACCTTAATATCAAACGAACACTGTTTTGGAGAACTGGCGCCTCATAAAATTTACATGGGCCAATATGATTTCCTTCATTCATTCTGCTGTAACTCAACAGTCCTGGAAGAGATTTTCTCCCACATTTAGTTTTGCTCCAGTCTGCACTTTCATGGTGTCCACTGCGCTACAGTCCTGCCTCTCCTTTCATCCTCCATATGACCATGAGACCACAAGCATAAAAATCCAAGCTGATGTCTCAAATCCACGATATTTCTCTTGATTTGCACAGCAGAGCTCAAGGATCATCTTAATGAAATATTTCATTTCGCTGAACTAGCCAGATAAGCACCATGATTCTGCCAAATTGTTCTTAATGCCAAAAAAGACACCACTTCCAAAAATGAAAAAGTGGTTATCACCAAGTCAGTAAAAATACCAGAGGTTGTACAGAAAAGTGAGATGTCCTATTGACTGGAGAAACACTTTTTTATCCAGATAAAGATCTCTAGAAACGTATTTTCAAGGCACTACCATCATGACCGGTGACTGGACATATGCACTAAATGCTCACTGAGGAAGACTCAAGCCCTTACCATGCTTAATATGGAAGTGACTGGAACAGAAAAACAGAAAACAGTGAGCAGAAATGCAGAAAATCATTCAAGCCCATCCTAGCACTTGCCTTTTATTGTTTGAGTTTTCCATATTCCCACCATATTCTCAAGAAAAGGGTGCCAAAAGTCCTGCTCAGGAGACCTGCAGATGAGTTCCCTACAGTTAGGATAAAACAACTTATGCTAACATTAGCCCCAAAGCAAACAGCGGTGCAGGAGCACACACGGCCATGTCGCATCAAGCAATCGGGAAACAAACCTTTGACATAACGCAGCAGGCAGATAATAAGACCCCATAGTTAGCAACAAAAGAGACTACATTTAATTTGCTGTGCAATGTTCATGTAATTAGTTAAATTTGGTACCAGCAAGACAGCAGACAGCTAGAATATGGGCTTGATGAATTGGGGGCTCTCTGTCAGGCACTGATCCCATTAATCATAAAGCCAAAACTCAGTGACGCTAATTTTCTTCCAAACATTTGCCATAATTTTCTAGAGTGAAAATATGCCTTTTTTTTTTTTTTTTTCCCTTCTCACCAGTTATTTACTTTAAACAGAAGAATGGGTTTCTGCACCACCAGGATGGAGTACGAATTTCCAGAGGCTCAACAGTGGCCACAGAGTCCACTCAGCCAAGCCAACAAGAGCCACAACTGCTAAGCATGTCCTAGCCCAGCTCCATCACCATGTTCTGGATGATTTCATGCTGGACATCTCCAGTGAGGGGTGGTGAGTATTACGCTGTGATATCTGGAGCAGAGACTGGAGGAGATAAGGGGAAAGCAAAAGAGAAGAAGAACAAAAACTAGAGGAGGAAAAGGCTGGAGATGAGGTTGAAACATTTGCAGATAAAATTAAGAGAAAAAATGGTCAAGACTAACTGCACAGCTGGTGAGGATTTTCCCAGTGTGGTTATGCCATAGTCTGCGCGCTTGGAAAAGAGAGCTAGACAGAAGCTGTATTCCCTTGATCTTAAAACGCAGGCTTTGCTGTAAGCTGCAGAAGAAAACCCTCTTTAATTGACAGCAGAATAAGGCCCAGGACACGGCACTGACACATGCACACAATTGCACGCTCACAAAAGCTGCATTTGATATTTCAGTCGACTAATGTGGTACCTTCTGCAGCTTCAGAACGGCCACTGAAATCTTTGCACAAAAAAGCACGGCCAAGAAGCGGTTGGCTATGCCACTTGAGTGCTTCCCCATTCACCCTTCAGCACAATGTCCAAGGAACAAGTCTGATCTTACCCACAGTTTCCAAGAAAACTGTTTCCTCTTGTAAGACTGACAAACAAACTTTCCCGTTGGTACTTCAGAAGTCATTTTTGCGAAAGCTGCTGCTGGGAAGGCGAAGGGTCCCGAATAAGGAGGACAGTAGGTATTTACAAACAACTCTACCCATACCCTAAGCAGGGCACTCTTGGTCCCCTGATGGACAAATGTGGACAGTGCTAAGACAGCAGAGTATTAATATTGGCACAGATGAACCGAACACCTTATCTGCCAGCACTGTCTGCTTGGCCAGGGTTGATCAGTTGGAGAACCCCAATGTGATAAAACGCTGGCTCCCATCACGGGGAAATATGATTCCCGGGTACATGGCACCAACTGGCAAGCTCTGGGTTGAATTTTGGAGAACAGCCTGCTCGATGGCCCTACCAAAATCACTGCCATGGTGCCCCTGGGCAGATGCAGCACCAGGAGGAGTGAAGGGGAGCATGGTCGCTGCATGCTTTCCAAAGTGCCAGCCCGTCCAGAGGACAGACCTAGCCATGCCCTGTAGCAGCATGCTGGGGCTGACTTTATCCACCTTCCTGGGACATACAAATAACTTGTGCCAAACACCTGAGCATCTGCCACCCTCTCTCCAAACCACAATTTTGAAGATGTCTCTTTCAGAAGTCTGCGTGTCCAGTATAAGCCATAGCTCTGGATTATTACCTGTCTCCTACTACAGTTTTGAATTAATCTGTGTTCTTTTCTTCTACAATTCTTATATGTACATGCAGGCAAGATCAGAACTGTTTCATTCAGCCCCCCTAAATCCCCAGTTTTGGCTTCCCACTTCAGCAACCTTTCTGTCTTTTCCCCTTTGCATGCAGTGTGTAAGGAGCTGCTCTACCCCTTTAAACATCCAGTCAAATTGACTGCCAGCCAAAAAGACAACGACTTGTCTTCTGCTAGGATCCAGGGGAATGCCCTATCATTTTTTCCTGCAGCATTTTGGAATCGGAATAAAGCCCTCACAGCCGTGAGACTCCACAGATCTCATGGTTGTTGGTTTCTGCTTTGCTTGCCTCCCAAGGGCTGTTTACCTGCTCACACCTGTCCAGAAAAAGCATGGCTCTAAAACAGCCCTGGAAAACCATGGAGAGCTGACCCTTTTTGAGACAACAGAGGGAACAAATGAGATTTTTTACTTGATGAGCCCTATTTCACTTTCCCTTGCTCTTCCTGTAAAATGTTTCCAGCTCTTGTGGGTTCCCCTACACTGAGTACCCTGGGACTGCCCCTTAGGTTACAGCCACCGGCTGAGGGATTTTGGGGCAGCTGTGGGATCACTAACCTCATCAGGCTGCTCCTCATCTCCCATCGGGATGGCATGTTTCAGGGATGAGAAGTAACCCTCCCGGCCGCACGGTCACTACAGCCTCCTGCTCGCAACTCCACTGACTCCTTCTTCCCTGCCCTGCTCAAAGATCATAGCAGGTGAACCCAAATCTCTCTATAAATGTATCCTCACTGCTCTCCAATGACAACTGGGCTGTCATGTCCCAGATTAGGAGCTCAACATGATTGCATAGCCCCCAGTCAGCGCTTGTCCTCACTGGCCATCAGCCACCAAGAGACCAGGATGCTCTCAAGAGGAGGTCACCATCAAAACCCATGGTCCTGCCCCTCCAGAGCGCACGTGGACACCCGCATGAGGACCTACCTCTCTACTGCATTTTTTAAACACCACCCAGCCTGTCTGGGCTGTTGTCCGATGAAATCAAACCCAACTATGGCACACCTGGCAGTTTTTCGCTGTCTTCCCCAAAATCGCAGGGCAGGGAGGAACGGTACAGGGGGGTCTGCAAATGGAGGGCGCAGCACTAGGGCTTCACCAAGACAGTGCCAGAAAGGACCTAGGTACGTTGTGACGTGAGAAGCTCCATGGGCGCAAAACCACACGCCAGCCCCAACCCCAGGACTCCCATCCCGGCGCTGCTCGGCACTTCTGTAGTTTTAACGGAGCTGTACAGCCGGGAGGGCACCACGTGCCCCACGCTTCAGCAGAGATTCGGCGCAGCGCAGGCAGACAAGGTTTCAGCGAGGCTCGGGAGCAGAGGTGCAAGACTTACCCGTGGATAGCGTGGATAGAGTGAGGTTCGTAATGGTATCGTCCTTCCTGGTGGCGCATGTCAATTGGCAAAGGAGCGTGGAAGGCTGGAAAAATGTGCTGCGGCACTGTGGAGGGGAATAGAAGAAGAAGAAAAAAAAAGGGACTTCAAAAACTTTTCCTTTCCTTTTAAAACAATTTCAAAGGCACTAAATCTCCATGAATTTCAGAGCAAGAGCAGTGCAAGACAAGGGGTCTTCATGATATCAGCGCTATCATACACCAGAGAAGTGGAATGAATAAATAATCAAAGTCATGCGGAGAAATCCTACATCTTCGACATAAAAGATCTCCAACAGGGTTTTTGACAAAGACAAGCAGCTAAGCGCTCTTTGAACTTGAGGAGATTATAGGAAGCACCAAGGAAAACTAGACTTGCAACGCAAATCAGACTCAACAGAGCCTGGCGGGATCCAGACCTGCGTTGTCCCCCATGCCTGGAGTGGCAGCAAGCACTTCTCCCGAAGGTCTGTACACACAGGCTGGAAATATTTACCTAAAAACCTAACAGAGAGAGCAGCACTAATGCAAACCGTGGAGGCATTCAGAAGTGGCTCAAAAGTGCCTACTGCCAGCTTCTGAGAGAGGAGCCCAAATTGCTCTCACTTGTAATCACTTGAGGCCCTATTTTTTATTCATTTGAGAAGCTTGTTTCATCTTTGATGGAAAGATAAAGTGGTCTCAAAAGGCAGAGAACACCTACATTGACTTATTAAATCTACAGGTTTTAATATTTATTATTGACCCCAAAAGTTAACGGCAAGAATATCTGAGCGAGTCGAGCTGATGCAAAATTTATCAGGTTATTTCTCCCACCAACCCCGACAACGCTGCCCGGCTGCCTGGGCCTTTCCTGCTAAAATTACAGAAACTGAAGAAATACTAAAGAACAAATATGGAAACTAAAGAAATAGCAGAGGCTCCGTACCGGTACCATACGGTCGCCCTCTGAGCGGCTCATCCCCGCTGTCACAAAGCTGCTTTCTAGATTTGCACCAGCGATGGGCTGTAATGCGCAAGGCTGGTCTTGCTCTGCCTTCACGGGCAGTCCAATGCTCCTCACAAAAGATTACTTGACATTGTCCCAACACCTCCTATCCCCTCACTGGCTTCTAGCAGAGGCCCTTGGGTCTGACTGCAGACCGAAAGCAAACCAAACTCAATCTTCTAAGTGAGCACCTCGACACCCAGTCCGCACTCGGCGTTTCACTGCCACTTGCCTCCGCGAAAGGTAGCATCTCCCTGTCGAGTGGGACAGCACCATCCAAACCCCAAGTGCCAAGGCTTGGGCCACGTCTCTCGCTGATGCTGAGCAAACTCCCGCAGCGCCAAGCTCTTTTTCCGTCGAAGACTTAAAATTCAGCCTTTCGCCTCCGCGACTCCAGCCGCCACGGAGCTACGCCGACTCCATCCGGCGAGGCTGCGCTCCTCCCGGCTGCGTCGCGCGAAGCCTGGGCGAAATCCCCGCACGCGTCCTTCCCCGCGTATCAGCCCGAGGATCTGCGGCTCCTGCCCCCATCGCAGTGCACAAAGCCCCGAGCGCGGCACAGGCGCGTCAGCCGGGCTGCCGGGAGAGGTGAGAGACTACACAAAAACAAGCCTCCTGCCAACTCCGCTGAAAGGCGTTAGGCGAAGGTAGTCGGGGTGGAAAGTATTTCAGGCTCCGCAGCAGACTCGCTCTCCGTGCTCCGGCGCAGGGCTGGCACCGCGCACGACCTGATACACTGGGAGCATTTTTGCAGCTCGCCTGATGTCAGGACACAGAAGGGTAACTGTTAGCTGCTCCCCCCCTGCTGCTCCCCTCCCCTCCTTCCCCCAAAGCAGCTCAGGCAGAGAATAAACTTGCATCCTTCAGGATTTGCTTTGGCAGGAGAGAGATTCACCCTTTGCTCGTCCTGGGCTGGGACGATCCCTCACACAAGGACACTTCGTTTTAAGAGGCAGCCAGTGTTTTTCCAGGTCAGGAGCGCAGCAGTCCCCGGTCTCACCAAACCCACGCTCAGCCCGAAGTGCTGCCCAGGCTGGCAGGCACCTGGAGCTGCTGCCCTCCTCCCCGGGGACCAGACACCTCTACCAGCCTGAGCCGGGCTCCCTGCAGCACTCACCCTGTAGCTACTCCATGAACATAAATCCAAAGGAGCAAGGACTCTTCTGCGATCCTGCAGCCGACCTGCACAGCCCAACTGGCATCCCCATCGGTAAAGTTTTGCATCCTCCCAAAACAGGGTGGCCACTCGTGGTAAGGTTTTAGCGGTACGGAGAGTCACGTCATCATCCCTAGCCCTTCTGTGGACCAGTTTAACTCACTAATAATGATGAAGCCATTAACAACAGGCCAGATTCTGAATCTCTTAAAAACAAGGCAGGTTACATCTTGTTTTGTAACTGCCTACTGACAATGAGTGATGGCTGAGCTAATATCAAAACTTTCAGTGCAAAACGAGTCTTTCCTTGTCACTCAGGAGAGCTGGGAATACGAACACACAGGGTGCCTGCTGCTGGGCCTCCTTTCCGAGCTATCTGCTGCTACAAAAACGACACCTGAAAGGAATCCCTCACACCTCTCATTATTAATGGGAGAAAAATTTCCATTAATTTCCTGCCTCCCACAGGCACGGTTGGTTTGTTTTTAGCATTTCAGACTATTTGGATGGTGGCAGAGTCGGCAGTTCCTCTTCTTCGGTGACCTCCCTCTACATCCTCCCACTTTTGGGGCTTCCCTCTGCTCCCCTGCCTGGGAGCACCAGCCAAGCCAACCGGCAGCTGGTGCCGCTCCTTTTTCTCCTCTTCCAGGTGGCTTGGTCAGAAATAATGAATGGTTTTACAGGCAATCAGCTACCGATTCATAAACGTCAGCCCGGCTCTGCTTCTCCTTCCCACCCCTCCTGAAGAGGACGGGGAGCTGGCAGCAGGACAGCAGTGCACACCGCTAACAAAGATGGATGTTTTACACATAGGAGTTAAAAAGACAATTATATTCAATTACTTCAAGTAAGTCATGGTGATGTATTCCTGAATAGCCACGGGAAGGGCAATATGATGATTAGGGCAATGAATTTGCCAACTTTAATCTAATCAAGGCAATCTTTTGTTTAGCATTATTTGCTTTGCGGTGGCAGAGGATTTACCAAACCCAAGCAATCTTTGCAGATTTAACCCCAAAGCTGCCCAATTAGCGCTAATGATGATTGTTTTACAGAGTGAGGAAGCTTATAGCGGGAGGCCTGGCAAACTCGTTCCCCCAGGAAAAATCCAGGCCACGCTGCTGCGAGGAGGCACAGAGGGACATCTCCCAAGGTCCCGCAGCACTGGGACAACAGAAAAACTCCCACGGACGGAAGAGAAAAACCGAAGGAGAAATCAAAGCAGCACCCAAGGGGCAGGGCTGATGGAAAAACAGGGTGTTTCTCACAGAAATAACATCGCTCCTCATTAAGGCTGTGGCACGCAGCTCCTGGGGTGAAGCACACGCCGGCGAGGCTGGGAGGCCCCACCTTGCCCCCAACTGCTCCTCCTGCAGGAATGCGTCTGCTCCGCCGCACCGCCTGATAAGGGGAAAGACGTCGCTACCTGTCCCCACTTGTCAGAACTGATTTTCTGGCCAAGGTTTATGAGCAAGACACGGACCTCCCACTGCTCTATTCTCATCCTTGCCTATTCAAAGGCCAGCCAACCCTCTGGCTTCAAAGGGAAGAGATATGAAGCAGAAATGTAGGTTTAAAGGGGATGTCCCTTTGCCGAAAATCCCAGGAATCGGGGAGGGAGGCATCAGAAACAGGCATTTTTTGAGGATGATGCAGGCTTTTGATTATCTCTGCAGATAAACCTGCACTTCAAGAGAAACACACACTGCACGTACGGGTTTGTACAGCGAGCAAAGGAGCCATTCTTACATCACCCACCGCAGCTGCTCTTTTTGAGCCCAAAAAGGAGAATTAGGAAGGGTCAAACAAACTTTTTCAATTCCAAATACTTCAACCTCCATGTGATCACTTAAAAAAAGGCAGCAGAAGAAAAGAAATCAGACCTGTTACCATTGAATCAGGTTTCATTTGTGGTTAACTTTGACAAAAATAACTTGGAAAGCCCTTCCTCTGGTGAGAGGGGCAGAGCTGGAAGCACAGAGTGGTCCCCGGTGGCAGGGACAGACTCAGATGGGGGAAGCCCAAACATGCACTCCCTCAAAGGCCGTCTGCAACTCCCACCTGCAACCGGGGTGCTGCAGCAAGACCAGGCCTCGGAGACAGCTCGGAAGCCCCACACGCACCCTCCGTGCCACCCGATGTGCTCAGGGCTCCTGTGGATTTATCTGAAGCACGTGCATGCTGCCGAGCCATCAGGTGGGCTGAGAAATGTGGTTTTCCTACGGGTGTCCGACAGCCGCCTCCCAGAACAAGCTCCTTTGCCATCAGCACAGTCATTTCGCAATCAACAGGAAAAGTCGTTTGTTGAAGAAAAAAGTAAAAGATTGCTGTCAGAATAATTCAATACCTATCATGTTTTTTTTCTAACAAATTTGTAAAGCCACCCATCTTACAAAAGCTGAAAAACAAACAGCGGCCTCTTGAGATGCCTTTTGGCTTGATTTCCTATGATTATTATGATGCACGACATGGATTTCACAAGGGGATCACAAGCTGCCTTGCAAAGACTAACAAAGCTCCTTAGGAAGACAAACAAATGCTCACACGTGTTTTTTTCACTCGAGTGGGGCTGAAACAGAGTAAAGCGACATAACTTGCCCAAGCCTATACAGTCAAACATGTAGCAGGTTCCAGAGCGAACCTCAACCACAGCAGGCAGAAACTGCAACTTTATCTCAAAAAGGCTTCGGAGCCCTGGGGGATTGGATTGGTTTGGATTAATGGGAGAAAAACTTCTCCAAACAACAGCTCACGCGATCCTGTCACTGCAGTGTCATTAGCAGCTTTGCGCCAACAGCTGACCCAGAAAAAATGAGACAGGGATGTGCCAGAAGATGCTGGTGAGCGTCAGCAAGGGTTTACGCAGCAGCAGCAGCGCTGTGCTGGCTCAACTCACCTCCCTGTCACTGGCGGTGGTGGGATGCTGCTTAATGTGACACCGAAGCTTGTACTTCTTATTTTCCAGGTTCCAGCTCCTTTGAAAAGGATAACAGGGAAACAACCGCTACTAGCTTCTAAGACACAAGAAGAGGCACTTTTTAGTTTTCCCGATCTCTGGAGCAAAGGCCCTTCTCACTGCCCATATTTTCTCTTGGATGTCTGAGTCTCGCTCTCCTCTCAAAGGTGAGGTTAAAGTTACAATGAACATGATGTGCCCTTCAATCACTCATCACCCAAAGCAGCCCAAAGCATCAAGCATTAGTTAAATCAGAGGTAGCATTCATTTTTAAAGTCTCCAACTTAAAAGGATGCATTCTGGCATCCAACAACTCTACACTGGCAAACGCCAGGTTTGTCCTGAAACATCACGCAGCGAATTGTGCTTTGCTCCGGAGCCTTAGCGCAAAGATATTCCTCACTTCAGAGCTGCTGGGCTCCAGTGCGCCCAGCCCTGGCATGCAGGCAGGGGAGGTGAACCCGTCCCTGGGTGCCCGAGTGTGTGGGTGGCTCCTGGGGCCCCCGTGACCGCCTCTGCGGGCGTCCCGGTGTTGTGCTTGGATTGCTGCCCCTCCAGCAAAGTGCTGCGGGGCCATAGGTGTCGGCGAGGGAGGTGTTTTTGTGTTCATGTGACGTCCCCAGAATAATGATCTCGCTGTTTAAGTGAGTTGAGCGAATGAATAAGCACAAGAAAAACATCTTTGCTGAAAGCACAGCCAAAGTTAATGCACCATTAATAATAGCCCGGGTGAATTATTGGAAGAGATAATAGGGCTGGGGTCAGGGAAGGTCTGAGACAAAGAACGGGGAAAATTGGGTCACAGAAACATGACAGAGCAGATCACACTGGTGTGCCTGTGGGATTCTCCTCGGATGAAGTAATGTACCGCCACGCCGAATATTAACTGCTCCGCGGGGACAGCCATTCCCACAGCCACCGCTCCGGGCGGCGCGGGGAGGGGGCCGAGGTGCACACAGGCAGCAGCCTCCTCTCAGCCCCACCAAGTCCCTGCCGGAGAGCTGAGCCTCAAACGTTGTTTTGGTGCTTTGCAAAATAAGCCGGGTGTGTGCTTACCTCCAAAAGAGGTAAATCTCGGGTGCTTCAGCAGCCTCCAAAACCCCAGTGTGAATCGGAGCGGCCGTGAGGCTGCAGCCTCCGCTCCAGCCTGCCTCCACGATGCTCAATTACTGACTAACCTCGCCGTGTCAGAATTTCCCCTCCTTAAAATGGAGATAATAATACCTCCCCACCTCAGAGGTTTGGTTAATGTTTATACAGCGCTTTAAAAATGATGTGGTAATTAAGTGCTCAGTATTATTATATCAACGTGTATAATGACTCCGGCAGACAGCACTATAAACAGGGCTGCACCGTGCATGCTTTTCTTTTGTTTGGCTTGTTAGCATTTGGTTTGGTTTTCATACAGCATACTTCAATTATTATCGGTTAATTATTACGTTGTTTTATTACCTGTTCAGTGGCTTTGACAAAAATAGAAGAGGAACTTCACAGGTAAAACCATGGCAAAGATTCATCCTGGCCTGCTATGAACATCAAGGGAAGGATAAATGGGAGGCGGACTCCCACCAGCGCACCCAAGGGAGACCCCTCTCCCATCCTGACTATTACAGACCATTTTGAAGCACATCCAACCAGCTGTTCCCATCCAGCGGGAGCCAGAACCAGTTTTCTCTTCTTCTAACACGTGTAATGAGGAAAGACGGTGGCAGCCTGATTTATCAAACTATTTTTTTCAGACAACACCTCAGGACGCTGGAGGAGGCAACATTCTTAGTGTAAACATGGGTCAGACACAGCAAAAGCCAAACTACCCATTAAGGTCAGCAACAAAGAGAACAAAACCAGCTTCTACAGGAGAAATTACTCTGGTGATGGTAACTACCTTGCAGGGGTAGTGGAGAGGAGATGGGGAAGGGACCTGGCTGGGATGCAGATATATGCAAAGTATAAAAGAAATAATCTAAAATGTCTTACCCTTTTTCAGCTGCCAAACCACACACACACACAAAGCCAAAAAACAACAACAAGAAAAAAATAAACTCAAAACAAGCATTATAGTAGAGACAGCTCAAAGCACCTGCAGGACAGAGTCAGTGCGACTTTACACTCAGAGAAACTGAGGCACGGCAAGGAGCAGACTACAGAAATGAGGACATGGGCTTTGGATGCCCATGGGGATGCAGTGCATACTTTATGCAGAATAAAGCACCTTCCTAGGTTTGCCTGCATAATAAAAGCTGTTATAAAAGCCATGAGACACAGCAAACCTCTCCCATGAGCCCCCCAGGAGGTCCCAGGTGACCCCCAGAGCTGGCTAGCCCAGTGGCTCAGTCCCCCCCAGATTTCTTCCCCAGCCCAAGAAGGAGGCAGAGTGCTTAAATGAACTGGGGCCTGAATGGAAGCAAGGTAGTCTTGTTCATCTTAACGTCAGCCCCATCCTGGAGCTCTTCACAGGGCTGCTCCACGCCACGTGACCGTCATTAGGGACATTAAACCTGTCAGTCCTTTCCTAGGCACGAGACCTGGAACAATTACAGTGAGGCTAAAAATGGCCTTTCCCTCTCCACGGAAAATTTAGATTAAAAATGTAAGAGTTCATTGACATTTTCTACAGAGAAGACGACTCTTACCATTAAGAAATCAAACCCTGAAATCCCTCAGCTGCTGTCTGCTGGCTCTGAAGAGCTGCCCGGGGGCTCGCTGCCTCGGCCCCCGCTGGTCTGGGGGCGGACATCCCACCGCCACCTCCCAGCCAGGGGCAGCCCGGCCGCTGCCGGCAGGGACACGAGGACACCGGGAGCTCTGCAAGGTCCCTGCCCCGGAGCTGGTGGCTTTGCAGCACGCTTCACATGTGACCAAAGCTGTACGGTTTTGGAGCGCTTTCCTTCTTGGCAAGAAAACGGATTTTCTGCAGCCGGCAGACAACTCTATGAAAGTAGTTTCAGACATTCAGGTAGGCATCTGTGAATAAAAGCGATGAATTATTTATTATTCTACAAGGATTCCTGGGGTCTTCAGGTTACTGCTACATGGGAGCCATAAGGGAGTGAATCCTTACTGCTTTTCTTTTTTTTTCTAATCCATCTGGGAAGGGTAAATAAGGTGCAAGAAGGGCTCTCGGCAGCCAGGTTTGGCCGGGGAATCCCGCAGCAGGGCACCCAGGTCTGCCTGACGCGGAGGCTCTGATGGTTTTCCGGAGCGCAATAATTAGCGATGTCTCCAGAGCAGCATTGCTGCCACCAGCCGTCATCTGCAGCCCTAAATAGCCTGAGCCTGAGGGAGGCTGAAAAGCAGAGCCATTTTCCGTCAGAAAACTTCTTCCAGGAACCTGCAGCTGCTGTCAGAAACAGCCCAGAAGAGAACCGAGTGGTTTACGTGCTATTATACTCTAGAAAACAAGAAGAACGTGGAAGTGATGAACTTGGAGTGCTTTGACTTTTTTACAGCGACATCTGCCAACACGGGAAGTTTCTGAAATAGATCACCGAGGACTTTCACTTCCTGGGAAATTAAAAAAAAAAAAAAAGAAAAAAATAGAAAAAAAGCCTTTTTCTGCTAAGCCAGCCTTGGATCCTTCTTTGGGACAAAACAAACCATCGGCAGAGTGACGGCACGTTTCTACCTCCGTGCTGATTTCCAGAGCAAGAGTTTCCCACTGGCGCTGGCTTTCTGTGAGATGAATGAGGAGCTGCAGCTACTGAACAGCCAAAAACAAAACCGAAAAGGCCTAGTGCAGCTTATTAATTCCGCAGGTCTTGAGCTGCAAATGTTGAGAGTCTTGAAAATCACTTAATTGCCTGGCTTGTCATGCCAAGATGTATTTAGAGGACGCTGCCAATCTGACGGTTATTAACAAACAACGCGGCCACAAGCCCCGACTGCACCGAGATCCTGGGTACTTCTCATGTGCCGCATCCCAACAGGAAGTACTTAATAAGAATAATAATATCCCGAAAGGCCAACCTACGGCAGTGCAATTAAAAAGCTTTTCTGTCTCACTTTGAGGGGGGAAAAAAAAATGAGGGGGAAATTAAAATCAGACAGGAAATTCCACTAGAACAAGCTGGCTTATGTCCTAATAACACAGGGCTGTGCCAACTCCTCCAGAAAGCAGAGGAGGGGAAAGAAAAAAAAAAAAAAAGAAAAAGAAAAAAGAAAAAAGCAGCCCTCTAGACTGACTCGGATCTGAAGCTACATTGTGGTGCGGCCGCGGCTGCAATTCTAAAGGGAGAAAGGCAGCAGCAGCAGCGAATAAAAGGCAGTTTGCTTTGCTAGCAAGTCGCAGTTTTATAATGTAACTCTTGTATTACAGCGCGGCCAACGCCGCTTTGTCGAGAAAACACGCGGCCCGGGAAGCTCGGAGGGCCAGATGGATCCTGGGGCTTGTTCTCCCAACAGCTGCCACGGCAGAATGGAAGGAAGAACAAAACCTGTCCCGAGCAGCTCGGAAGGCACCCCGGGGCGCGAGGGGCGGGCGGGCGGAGGGGCAGAGCAGCTGGTGGCTCGCTTGTGCCTGCCTGGACGGGGGCTGCGTGCGCTCCCGGCAGCGGCTGCGGGAGAAGAATCGGGATCTCAAGAGCATCTCTGCAAACATATGGGTCCCTCAAGAAAGATACGCTTACAGAAGGAAGCGTGCCTGTGAGTTTAGGGGAGAAGTTTTCTCCACACGTTGTTATTATCCTGCCTGCTCGGAAGCCAGTAGCATCCGAATGCAGTAAGCGCCCGCACCTCCAGCTGATGCAGCAATTTCCAGAAATAAAAAAATAAAAAAATGGGCTGAGGGGATTTGCCATTGCGTGCTCTGTGCTCTGGGACTAGGCCAATGAACGGCGAACTCTTTCAGCAGCATCTTCCCCCGTGCATTTCATGTTAAGGCTCATTTCACAGTGGGAGCCGCATCCCTTAGAGTGGTTTATGAGTACAGCCGTGCTGCTCCGCACAGCTCCGCTGCTCCGCACAGCTCCGCTGCTGCTGCGGCTTGCGTCTGAGCAAACCTCTTCTCGGCTCTCAAAAGTACAACAGCTTCTGATCACTGGTAATATAAAAGGCTAAGCTGTAATTTGCTATTAGGTGGAGGCACTGTGGAGAAGGCATTAACTGGCCTTTGTAACCAGGAGGCAGCAGGAGCCCCAGAGGACACCGATGCCCTCGGCTGCATCCGACACGACCAAGCCCAGGATCTCTGCAGGGCGAGATGCGGAGGGATGGGGCCCAGCAGCCTCGGGCTGTTGGCAGCCACCCTGCCTGAGAACCAGGGGGCAAAAGTGGTCAATGAGAAAGGAGGGAGAGCGCAGCGCTCTCTGCACGACGCTTCTCCTCCGACAGTGGGTCTAGCGGAGCCCTGACCGTGCGCCTTCCAGTCATGCAAATAAAAGCTTATTCATGAGCATCATCCCAAGCTGCATCCCTCGGAGCGGGACTACCGATGGGGATGTCTTTTAGCATCCAAATGGAGCCTGCCTCACGCCCCCAGCCACGCGTTCACACCCTTCCCCGGAGGTGGCACGGGCGCTCACACAATCACACGCCCAGCCAGCTCAGGGAGTTCATCCAGTTGAAAACTAATCACCTGAAATTTTATTGCACGGGTTTTTGGCTGGATCTACTCCCTGAACCAGTTTACCAGGAGACGGCTGGTACGAGAACGAGCGAAGAAGGTGCCCAGGCTGCGGTCCAGCCACCACTTCCAGCCCCAGCTGCCGCTGAGAGCAGCTGTTTTGACCTCCCTCGGCCACTCGTCCCCACTTCAAGGCACCCTGTCACAGGGCCAGGCTGGTTCTGCGTGGCCGCATGGCCGACTGGGCCCCACTAACCCAGCACATCCCCTCCTGAAGTCAGCTGGGTGAGCTTCACGTCTGGCCCCAAGGTGCCTGTCCTGGGGACACAGCTGCCTCCAGCGCTGGCCAGACTGTGCTTATGAGAAGATGGGCTGAAACTAAACCACCGAGTCACAGCGTGGCTGAGGTAGGAAGGGACCTCTGGAGGCCACCCCCTGCTCCAGCAGGGCCACCCCATGCAGGGGGCCCAGCGCCACATCCAGGCGCCTTCTGGAGATCTCCAAGGAGGAGACTCCACCACCTCTCTGGGCAGCCTGTGCCAGTGCTCCGCCACCCGCACAGCACAGAAGTGCTGCCCGGTGGTCAGATGGAGCCTCCTGCACGCCAGTTTGTACCCACTGCCAGTTTGTGCACATCATACATCGCCCCATATCCATCGGGACGGATGGATTCGTCCAGGTGCGACAACGCACCGGGAGCTGTTGGCACAAGGAGCCGGCACAACTTGCAGGAGCTGGAAAGCAGCCTTAGAGAAGAAAAACTCCCAAGCACATGCTTAAAAGCCGTGCAAGCGCAGGTGCCGGTGCCAGCAAGAGCGGGCACGCCAGCCCGCCCCGAGCACAGACCTACCTGAGCGGCCCCTGCCACCGCGGGGCTGCCTGCTGCCATCGCGGGGACACCCGTCCCTGTCGCGCCACAAAGCCTGTCTCGATCTTTCGGGAGAAGGCTGTGTGCTTCAAACGCAGCGCTGGCATTTCTAGCCTCTCCAATCCAAACCACAGAAGCAAGTTTGCTTTCTTTATGCATATGCTCCTCCAGGCACTAAAACAAACTGAAATCAAACTGCTCCTATAGGCAATGGCTTGAAAAATTTCCCCTCCGTATGAAAGGTCTGTTTATATCGTTTGTAAAATCGAACACATCAGGCCTGGAAAAACCCCATATGGAGTCTGCTGCGTGTTTTGACCGAAGTTCTTTCTGGAAATGGAAGCAAAGAAGCCTGCTTTCTGCTAGAGTCATGACAAAACCGCAGGGCTGGGTATTTTGCTTGCACTTACAGCCAGGTGATAAGCATCTCGGTGGCCTTCAGAGGAGAATTTTGGGAGGTTTCGCGCTCCCCGACATCAGTCCCCAAAGCACTCCTAGTCCATAAAGACGGGGCGGATAGCGCATGAGCTGGCTTTTAACCACGCGCCCGGCAGCCTGCTGCTCTCAGCCAGGCGCGAGGGCTGAGGAGCAGGGGGGTGAGGAAGTTATCTGTTTTACCCAGCTGTGCTTTTGGTGCAGGCTAATAACGGCCATGTATCATCCTGCCTCCGTCTGCAAATTTTCCGACTGGTGTTAAAAATGGTCCCGGTGCAGTGTGCAGTGGATTCTCTGGGCAGCTCATGCAAAGTGCGGGTTGTTAGCATGCTGCTTGTGTAATGAGGGTGCTTAAGACGGGAAGGGGTCTCTGGAAGGTCCTGAAGAGTGATTGCAGTTCAGGAGACTCACCCACCTGGCAACACGCTGATTTATGGCCTGCTCAGTTAATAGCCCTGCTTAACACAGGAGTTTGTCGAGATTAAGTAATTGCCTGAAACAAAAAGTTTATTATCTTTAAGTCTCTGCTGATGAATGACTGGGTGTTGGAAGAATCATGTGAAAGATCATCTGTGATTCCCTCCCACTTTGGGGGGGGAGGAGAAAAAGAGTAAGATTTTTGAAAACCGGATTTTCCAAATGAGTTTGGAAGTTTGCAATTTACACCGAAACGTGATCAGAGACATTTACAAGCAGAAGGGTTCACATATCAGCTGCCATCTAATAAATAGCTCAAGTAATAACATAGCTCTGTGATGCATTTTTCCCAAGAATTGCAAAATATTTTGTAAACCTTAATTAATACCACCCCTTGTGAGATAACTGATCCTGTCACACAGTAATAAGGTTAGGAATGAATCAAGATGCAAAGCCTGTTTCATTTATATATATAACATAGTGGCCTTTCCCATCCTAGAAAAGTCTGGAAATTTTCCAGTCTAGAAAGCACCGCAAATAAGCGTGAAGTTAAAAGACGCCGCACTCTAAATTCTGCTGCAATTACTACTCCTCTGTTTCCAGATGCTCAGCGAGGTTAACCAGCTTGACGACAGTCACACACGTATGCTGCCCCATGAAGCTGAGCCCCACAGCGCACCTTGGCTCCCCGTTGCCTTTGCACTCCCAGATTTGCACAGGGTTGGCCCGTGAGCAATGGCGCGTGGCTGCAGGGTTGGGCCAGGAGGGGAGCAGGACTGGCAGAAGTCCTCATCCCGAGAGCAGCCCCTCGTGGTGTTCCCACAGCCCCTGGTGCCAGCCCCGCTGTCCCTCCTCGCATCACTTCGAGGCAATAAAAACGGAACTTGGCTGCAGCTTTCCCCAGCTCTTCTCATATTACCTTTTAATCCAAATACATATGGTTCAGGGAGCACTGAGAGGCTTGCATGAAAGGATGCACACTGAGAGAATGCAAACCCCACAGAAAAAGAGGACGAGCTCTGCAAGGCTCCCTTGGCCCCAACATGCGCACCCCTGCTCCCCAGCATATTAATCAAGAGCCTGACGAGATTCCTTTTGAAATCCCCCAAAAGATTTCCGCAGACTTCGGTGGCGTTTGGATCAGGCTACAAATTCAGAATAAATCATAAACTGGCTACATCTGCCAAGTTTATTTCTTTCTTTTCCAGGTTTCAGAACAAATCCATTTTACTGCTGGGAAAAAGCAGAATGAAATAACTGACGAGTTCAAATATCCTGTATCATTCCCCATATTAATTCAGTCAGTCAATCTGTCCCATAACTTTGGGAAGCGAAGCAGATTACTTTGGCCAGATCAAAACACAAAAACCGGACTGTTTCATTTATGTGCATTTCGTTATTTAATACAGCCTGCGCAAACCTCCTTCTCTCAGGCTAAAAGTGACGCTTTTGGGAACTAAAGTTAACCACAGACCTAAACTAAGCTAGAAGAAACCAAATGACATCTGCACTGAGACAGCCTAATGATTACCACAGCCCCCCTCAAATCAAACAGTGAATTATTGCCATTTTCCTGGGTAGACAGGGAGCAATTTTGAAGAGGCGCTCTTATTCAAACCCTTCTAATCTTAAAGGATGCACAAAAACAAATTACTTCAAAACGTGGCCCCAATCAAAAGACTTTTGCAACAGCAGGATTATTTTTAATGACACAAGGGATTCTGAAACAGGTCCCTGCAACCTCATTTTTGCATAAATTGGGATGGTTTTATTAATTTGTGGCTAATACATTTTTTAAGCTATCTAGCACTGACAGCAAATTCCCCACTTGTGAAAGACCGTGTTTAACTCCCAAGTTTGCAGATTCGGCAGCACTTGCCTTTTTTTTAATGTTTGTCCTCAGTGAGCAGAAAAAGGAGCAGCTTCCCCACCTCTGATCAGAGCCTGACTGACGTACGCTGATGGCTTCATGTTAGCTTGGGAGATCTGCAAGATGGGAAGCCTCCTCTGGCAAACAGCTGCAGATGTCTTTTCAGGTTTTCCTTAGTTCGTTCACTGTCACTGTCTGCAAAAAGCACTGTTAGCACTGGTTTGGAGTTGGAAAGTCACTGCACAACGAATATAGCACCATGTTGGACTTTTCTCTCATTTTCAGTCTTGTTCTGGCACAAAAATCACCATAAAATCATGCAATGTAGCAATACCTGCAGAGGACCAGCAAAACAGCCAGCCAGCCTGGCAGGAGAGGCTTGAGGAAGACCCTTTGGGTTTGCCTTCACCTGCTCCTTTGGGGCTCATTGCACCATTTCAGGATGAGAACTGCACAACCGCTTGTGTAGCCTTCTTGTTGGAAGAATCCGGTGCTGGGGTGGGTGGAGAGGCACCTCCACTTTGTTGGGCCCCTGAACTAGGACAACGGCACAAGTGGGCATATCGAGTTCCTCAGAAATGCAGCACTGGCAGATCAAAACACCTGCGAGCACAGTTACACTGACAGCGCACTTCTAACGTTGAAACAGGGACTGCTATCAGGCTGTTAGCACAAGCACTTTACTTTGAAGTATCTACTGTAATTCTTGCATTTTCCCTCCTGACTCTGGTACTTGTTTGTGTCCAGTTATTTCTGTAATTTTCCTTCCCCCACGTCCCAGGGCAAAACTCAGACTGTAATACACCCTTGCAGAGTGCTGCGGGTACGTGCACCCTCTCTGTGTGCCCTGCTTTTATCAGGCATGGTATTTTCAAAAAGGAATGCAGGTTTTCAACCCTGGTGATGTCAGATCTCGGATTTTCCCATGAGAAAATCCCTTACAGGTCCTCTGCCTTCAAGTGAGTCATTGCTGCTGCCCTGCTGAGGTTCCCGCACTCCCCTCTCCTGTGCAACCCGCCCGGTGCGGCAGGCGTGTTGGCATCTGCTAACAGGCTTCCCGGGCCGTCACCTGGATGTGATCGGGGAGACAAAAGATTAGCTGATGAATCCTGTTTACGGAGCAGTTGTGATCGATTTGCGTTTGCCTCCAGCTGTTGGGTTTGATGGCTCAAATACACCCTATGTGAGCGCTCATCCTCTGAGCCCGCAGTATTCCCGTTTGAAGCCATTTTATAGGACGTAAAACATATCCTCCTGAAAATTAGAGGTGATATTTTACTGCTTGTGAGCGGGGCTGCATTGGCAGATGAGGAAGCAGCAGTCCTTAATCTCTGCATTCACATCACCACTTGTCACAGCACCTGCAGCATCGTGCCGGGAGCAACCTTCAGGCTGCTTTGCCCATCCCGACAGGGACAGGGTTTGGGACAGACCAGCTGTGTCCCTGGGACACGGGCACACGCTGCTGGGGAGCATCCACCAGTGTGCTCAGGTGAGCAGTGGAGCTGCAGTGGTGCATGCCTCTGAACATGTGAGCGAGCCAGAGTCTGGCTCCCACTGCAGACTGCAGACCCCACTGCAGGTCCCGCTGCAGACCCCTATTTCACAGCTCTTCATCTACAGGCAAGTACACCCGCGTGTGCTTAAAAGGAGACGGGATCCGCATCATGGATGAGGAAGACAAAGAAACCCCATTTCGTGAAGAGCGACTTTGTTCCTCAGGGGCCGAGTGCACCAGGTACACACCAACATGAAACCTCATCGGGGCTTTTGAGGAAGAGGAAGGGAAGAGAAGGCCTGGACAAACTCACGCCACCATCGTGCTGGTTGTCCAAGCCACAGCTGATGAACATTGCACATCCAACCACGCTGGTGGATTCCCAGCACCCTGTCACGTTTCTCCAGAAATCAGCCAGCAGCACACATCCTGCTGTATTCACTTTGAAAAAGATGGAGGAGAAGAAGAAGAGGAAGAAATTGAGCTGGGGAAGCCAAGATGTGAAGGAAGGGGAAACAAGCTGTTACGGAGACCCTTCTAAATTATTCACTGAACTACAATGACTGCAAATGGTTATTGCTATGTTGCACACTTTCCTGTGAGATTTTCAGTTGGCCAGCAAGCAAATTTGCAGGCACAATTTTCTGGATTACTGGGTTTTCTCCGTTTCTCAGGGTGCATTCTTGTCTTATCTTCTTTTGACTTTCTCTCATCTATGATCAACACAAGCCACATCCATAGCCAAAAAGAGTTGCCAAACATAGCTTTGCCAGTACATGTAAGTGCTAATTATCATCATTACTAATCTGTTGGGACCACAGCTTCCAGCTGCCGTGTGCCGAGGAGGGACCTCTGCAGCATAACCCAATTCACGGGCACCCTGAACAGGCTCTCTGCCACCACCTCTCCTGGCAGGCGCCGCGGGGTTGACATACGGCTGGGAAATACAGGCAGATTGGTCAACACAGTTCCCTCTGACTCAAATGGCTATGTGCTCATATAAAAGAAATCTGTTAATACTTGTGCAAATAAGGGACACTAACTGCTCCATTGCCAAATCTTGTTTTGTCGTCAAATCAGCATTCACCCTGAACTACATGAAATTTCTTTTTCTAATCAGTGTCTGGTCTCAGGAAACCCTGAATTTATTAGCTGCAAGCCCACTTTTGCTACACTTACTTATGCCCGGTAATACTGTACTTTGCAAACAGTTCCACCAGATTAATGGAGCTCCAGATGGGGCTTGACGGCAGATTTAGGCTTTTAAACAACAGCTTTCAGTTCAGGAAAGCAACGCTGTACACCCTCGCCTACACCCCACGCAGTTACCCCTCTCCTTTCGCAGCCTGAACTTCTCAGCGACGTGATGCACGTGTCCCAGCCCTGTTCTGCAGGGCCAGGTCTCCATTCATCGCACCAGGCGTCCAGCCCTGCTCCAGCCCCGGTCAGAAATAAGGGGATGCTCTGCTGCCCGCAGCGAGACACGCTGGGAGCATCCCTGGGCTGCCGGGCGGGGAGAGGAGCACAGGGCAATCTGCCTTGGGAAAGGTCAGGACGGCTCCCCTGGCATCCTAAGTAAAGTCCTGTGACTTCAGCTCCCAGCGGAGACAAAACGCCCGTTTTTATCACCTCACCTCATGCTGGGTCTACAGGGAAGTGAAAGGCGAGCACAGCGCCTGCTAATATCTTTAACCGCATTTACTGAAACCTTTTGACACCAAGGCTATTTTTATTAGCTAAGTGCACTGCGCCAGTATCAGAATGCAAGTTTTACTGCTTACAGCTCAGCCTTGCAAAAAGCCTTTTCCAGTCGCTGTCTGTGGCAATGATAAGCCGTAACGAGGCCCTGGTACCTCCTAGCACAGCCTGGCACTTGGAGCAGCTGCAGGCATCCCCCCCATCGCTCCCCTCCCCTGCAGAGCCGCCCGCGCTACACCTCAGGTCCGGAGCCAGAGACGTGCCTTTCTGTTTAATAAACTTGGACACATTTCCTTTCCAAGCCGTGCCTCAGTTTCTCCGGCAGCAAAACAGAGAAAAAAAAGTTGCCCTTAGTTTTACAAAAATCATTCAGCAACTGTAAAGTGTTCAAATTCAGCCTGCAAAGTGCTCAAAACAAAGCTTTGACAGAAATGCAGGCACGCATACGTAAAACTCTTAATTTTTAATTTTTGTTTCGTAATTACATGGGATTCCCTACTTGCCTATTCTTCTTGCCTGGAACTGCTGGCTCTTACAACCCAGTAAACTGCATCCCACGTGAGTAACAGTAGCTGACAGCGATACAATCTTAGAGCCTAACACCCTCGGAGCATCGCATGCAACACCAATATTGAGAAACCGGGAACCCGAACAGATGCAGTCAGACCGCTCGTGGTGGGAGTTCGGAGACAAATAATTCAACCTTTCATCACTCTCTAATCCCAGGAAAGATATCGAGGTTAAACTACTAAGAAAAACACAGGGAGCGTTAAGCAACTTGGAATTCACTTTGGAAAGGCGTAATTAGCCTGCTAGCGCTGGTCACCCATTTGAAGAACTTGAACCCACAGCAATTTCTCCCTTCCCAAGAGGCACGGTCCGCATAGACGCGCTCGCCGCCTGCGGCCGCGGCATGAGCTCCCTCGCTCTGTAATTGCTCCTTTATTGTGAGCTACCACGAAAGGCTCCAGGCGTTCCCCACGGACCTTGCCCTTGATCTGGGTTAAGATACTTTGACCTGTGATCCTTTATAATAAATGATATCCCTCAGTTAAAGAATGCTCCCTTCAACAATATGGGCCTGCCCTCAGGAAGTGGGAAAGGAATTTTCCTGTAAAGGCAGATTAAGGAAATTCCACGCAAATTTCATGCATTTTGAATAATCTTCTGAACCGTGACGAACCAGCTTCCCCTTGCAGGGATCCTGCTCCAAATTGCTGCGGGAGACAAATCTCACTGTTGCTTCCTTGGTGGCAAAGCACGCTGCTTTTCTCGGACTCAGCATGCTGTGCTGAGCACAGTGCTCGCTGCCGCTCATCCCTCCAGCAGGCAGAAAGCACTGCCTGCCCTGCCTGTCCTCGTACACTCTTGTGCATCCCCTTCATCACAAGGACGGTGGGTGGCCTCCTTTTTCACCTCCAGGTCCCTCCCCAGCTCCTTCCTTAGGGGATTCCCAGCTTGGAGGGTGCCAGCACTCACCAGTGCCCCCATCAAGCCCCTTCTCCACCTCTCAGACATCACCACTGCTCTTGCGCACATCCCCACCACCCTTGGGCACCTCAAGGCGTCCTCCCCCTGCCCATAAACCATCCCTCACAGCACCCTGCCCTGCATGTTCAGGCTGCGCCTCCCCAGCACATCTGGGGCTCAGTCCTTGGGTTTTGGACCTTCAGCCAACATCCTTGCCAAGGTAAGGTCATCTCATGTCCTCCTTAGCAGGGCCCAAATGAGAAGCAGCACAGGAACATCATCAACTTTTAAAGTTTTTGTTTTCTAAAGAAAATGATACATTTAAAGGGACGTGGTTGTGTTGGCTGAATAAAAGCATTTTGTCCCAGAGTAGTTTGAAGTGACAGGGAATCCTGTGAGACCATAAAAGTTTTAAAACATTACTTTTTTCTTTTTTTTTTTTAAATGTTATGTATGTAATACAAATTCTGAAACTTTTCACGGATCCTCCAGTTTATATCAAAATGCCTCCCTGAGCCTCATGCAAATATCAGATGAGAAAACTTAAAGATTCAAAAAAAAAAAAAAAAGAAGACTTAGGAGTCTTTTACATGCAGCAATGCTAATGAGACTGTAGCCACAAGGAGTGGAGGCAGAGGAGAACAGTGTTTTAGTGTATATGTCAGCCCTGGTGTGTGCTTTCAACAGAGGAAGCAAATAAAATATTTTGCCAGGCTGCTGAAATGGTATGATGGTAGGACAAACCCCTGCACAGCTTTACATACTGGAAAATAAAAAAATATAAGCAATTCCCAATTGTCATTATTAAAGCTAAACTAGGCAAAATTCAATGATGATGTTATTTTCCTAGCAATCTACTTGACAATAAATGATACAGGAAGGGGTATTTTGAAAAGGATGCCACTTCCTTGTTCCGAGTAAGTCATGTATGATTTTGAGATCTTATTTCAATGGAAAAGTTTTGAAAAAGCATATTGCGGTTAAAGGCAAAGCCACCAACAGCACACTAGCAGCCTGACGTAAAGTCTATTGAAATCAATGGGAGTCTTTCCACCAACTTCATTGGGTTTGGGATCAAATCCTTGAGTAGAATAAGCTATTCTGCAATATCCATTATTACAGAAGGCTTTGTCCTGGTAATTAGATGCTGGGCGATTGTCGGGCGCGCTGATCACTCACCCATGGAGACCCGCGCTCAGCGCCTGCTTGGGTCCTGCTCAAAGAGGGGCTGCTGATTCCCACCGGCGCCCGCCCGCGCTCCCAGCCCCGCCGCCGCCAGGTAGACGGGAAGGAGAGGCCAGAGGTGGGGGCCGAGGCAGTAGAAATGTGCTGAGTGCCTGCCCAAATTTCCCTGGCCCCTGCCCTCCCTCCAGGCCCTCCATCTTCCCAAGAGCCATCACACACGCAAGGCATTTTCAGGGGAAACATGGGTAGCCAGCGGGGCGTGGGGCCACACAAAGCCCCTCTGTACGGCCCGAGGCATTCTGCACGGCCCGGGGCAGCGCGCCGAGCGTCATCGGGGCTGCTGACTACCCAGGGAGCACGCCTCCGTGTTTACATCTCATTTCTAAGGTTAAAACATACTGCTCCTTGGGGGATACGGCCGGGGGAGGGACTGCGAGTCCCCTGCAAGCAAAACACAAACAGAAAGGGCAAGCGATGCAAAAAGGACGCCCACCAAGAAGTGATATCTTTGGCTCGCTGTGAATATGGGACTCCACACCATTTGCAGCTGATAGAAAAGACAGCGTAGCTTAAACTCTCAGGGCCAACAGCAAACGGCGGTACAGAACCCGAGGGGTCCGGTTTCTATGATGTGCCCTGCACCCATTCTTTGGGGAAAAACACTGAAGCAAACACCAAAAGAAACCCCAACAAACCAACCCCTCCAAAAACCAGCAACACCCTATCCTAGGTGGTAGGAACTCACCAGAAACCAAGCAACCCCCAGTCACTGAGCCCTTTTGAAAGCCACAAAGAGAAGCCATTTATCTCACAGGAGCAGATCACACCTCCTCCACCTTGCAGGTCTCTGCACAGTCTCTCTCCCCCCATTACGACGATGCAGGGGAACAAGGGAAGGGGAGGAGATCAGAATGGGTGGCCTGGCTCGCCTGCCGCAGAGAGGCCATTTCTCTCCTCAACTATTGAGGAGGCCTGGAGAGAGCCATTTCCTAGTTCAGGCACTTAAAAGCGAGGAGCCTCGTGTCCCGCAGACAGAGCTCAGCTCCGGTGATTAGGCTCAGTGCAGAGTGAGCAGACCTGAGCTCATCAGCTTGCAAAAAAACAACCGAAGGAGATTCACCCGTTGTGTCTGGGATGAAGACAATACAGGTTGATAGCTCAGTCTCCTCCCATAAAAGACCTGCAAGCCACCAAATAACTCTGACGGGTCTCAGGTTAAGGCAATCAAAGATGTTCCTTGGGCAGTGAAAGCTAAGTTGTGGTACTCCTCGCTGCGGGATGGGGCTCGCACTGAAACGACGTGCAGGTGAAGCAGCAAGAGGCTCCGCTTCATTCCCAGGTACCTGGGCAAAGCCGACGGCCTTAGAAGCACCCCTCACCCCGACTGAAAGCCACTACTGCGCACTGTACGCCAACTCTGCACCCGTTCATCTCTGCCTTTGCCTGGCTTCCAATGCCCAAGATATGAGGTCTTGCCTCCACTGCTCCCCATCTTGGGTGTCACAGGATTTACAAAGAGAGGCTGGAAGCAGCCTACAAGACAGAATAATTAAATCAGCGGAGCTGGCTGTGTCTGGATGAGCCTCGGCCATGCGGGTGCAGCCCCCGCCTCAGGCCTGGCGGGGAAGCGGAGGCCGGTGTCGAAGTGGGAGCGAACCCGCGCAGCCAAAATCGCGGCCTCCCTCCCTTCCTGCGCCGCTCCGACATTTTAGAGCTCTGCAAAAGCTATTTGCAGCGAGAGGCTTTCCTGTAAAACGTAAATGAGTACCAGCTGCCCGGACACACTACTAGCACAGCCTCCCCTCCTCGGACGGGCTGTGATCTCCTGACAGGCCGCCTGCCTGGCGGGCCGCGAGTGTCTGTCTGTCTGTCTGTCTGTCTGGTAGAGACGCTCAGGAGCTGCCCCATGAAAAGGCAGCAGTGTTTTCCCGTTGAGGTGTCAGCTTGTAAGCAAACTAAGCGCTTTTCGCCCTCGGAGGAAAAAAAAAGTAGCTTTTTATCATCGCTGATATTTATTTAAACAAGCCTCTGTCTACCAGGCCGCTGTGTGTGACCCAGGAAGGACGGCTGGCTCTGCGCGACCGTCGCTGGCCCCGGGATGTGCCCACCCGTGGCTGTGGCTCAAACAGAGCGCTCCTGCTCCTGCCCCAATGCCACGCTCAGCCCCTGCCGGCTGAATTTTTTTTTTTTTCCAATTTACCTTGGAAATAATATTTCCTGGCAGCATATTAATGCCCTTTTCAATGCTGAAAAGAAAATCCAAACAGCAGCACGCAAGCAGCAGCCAACTGCCTTAGCAATGAGAGCGGTACCTGCTTTGTACCTAAATATTCGTAACTTGCTAATACTGACGTTAATACTCGCTTTTACTTCACCTTCGTGTTTTATCTGTTTAAATATTTACCAGGCCTTCATCACTAGAACATTGAGCCAGTGTCTTACTCTTCTTGCACCGACACAGCAGAGCAGATTTGTTTCTCTCACCGCACATGGACAAACGCAAACACCAGACAGCATTGCTGGCTCCTGCTGTTCCCCAGACTCCAGTAACCACAGCACGGAGGGACACTGGGCTTTCACGCCTCTCCATAGGGGCCGAGTAAGCGTGAGCTGTGCCACAGGACAGCACCCCAGATAACAACAGCTCTGGCACAGTTGTGCAAAAGACCATGCAAGGGCGATGCTGACATGCCGGCTTCACAGCTGGCAGAATTTGCCTGTGGAGAGTTTTAACGCACGAAATTATCTGCAGGTGCCCCGTGGTGTCCCATCCGCTGCCCGACTGGCTGCCAGCCCCGTGGGGCTGCTGCCGTCCCGGGGGGCAGAGACCTCTGCGCCCGTCCCATTCCTGCCCTCCAACCACCGTGAACTTGAGGCATCAGGAATGCTAATCGCTGCTCGGCTGAACATTTCCCCGTAATAACCTTTAATGACTCTGTAATTACTCTTTAAACCATTGACTTTGCAATCATTTTTTAATTCCCCTTTGCCACATCGCTCCCTGTGCTACCAAGCTGGAAGCTGAACTGTAAGTGAATATTAGCCCGCGAAGGCGAGGGTTGCACCGCTAATGCAGGCGCTTTGAAAGAGTTGGGAGGGCGGGGGGGAGGGGAGGGCGGAAACAAAAAGCACAGCAAGATTTTCCCCAAATTGGTTTCCCTCAAAACAAAGCCCTACCACTCTGCTAAGCCGCTTTAGGGAGCATTTGGAAGAAGCTGGGCTCCCTCGGCGACTTGCTCCGCTCACTCTGCAAATAGAGTTCTGCGCTGCAAGCGCCGACTTCCAGTTGAAACAAATATTAGAAGCTACGCGGTGATAATTCAGGGCGAAGGCAAGCCCCTCGATGAATGAACCCAGCCGAATGCGCCCCATTGGAAAGCCGTATTTCATCGGGGGGATACAGAAGCAGTAAAAGAAACTTGAGTGTCCAGGACTCAGCGTGAAGCCAGCACAAAGCAGGCAGGGACGGCCAGTTTCTTTTCAAGCCTTCGCCCCCAGGAACAATGGCCCTATTGCAGCCACCCTTTGCTTTTCTTCCCGCGATTAACATGCAGCCCATGCTGGAAGAATGGGAATTTATTCTGCAGTTAAGATTCCAGAGGTGCTATCGGGTCAGGTGGCTAATCGTTAAATCAAACTGCTGTCATCTTCATTCAGGGCCCGTCACCCGGGGCCGCGTTATTACTCGGGTTTATGCAAAATAAACAGTTTTGCTAAACATTCCTCTAAAAGGGGGGTCAAATAAAGAAGGGAAGGAGGAGATAGAACATCAGCACCAAGCAGATCCCGCATCCCCGCCACCCCCTGCTCTGTCCTGGGCTGATTAGATGGGGATGGGGGGAAGGAAGGGTTTCATCGAGTTTTTACGCCTTTGTTTTTATCAGCAGGCTGTTTTTTTTCTTTTATAATTCCACTCAAGGCTCCTTAGTGAGTACTGTTAACTTATTCTTGTCTGGGTCTGGCTAATTCAGTTTCTTTCTTGAACTACATAGACTTACAATTCTGTATTTTCTATAGGTGAACTCAGCCATAAGAAATCTCTTATAACTCCTCCATAAAAGACAATCTCTCAGAGGCTTCCTTCAAGACACATATAGAGATGCTTAACACAAGGCGCTCAGAAGGAATGTTAATTGTGGTGTGGCACACACGCATTTTTGGATCAGCGGGTTAGGAAAGCCTGGGCTTGCTGCTCTGACAGGTAACGGAGGAGAGAAGGGCTGCTGAAGTGTTCCCGACTGCGAGCGGGCCGGGGTCCTTGCGAGGGATCGGATGTGCTGACGGGTGCGTGGGGTCAGAGGGGAAACTGGGATTTTGCAACAAGAACAGAAACGGCATCCCCCATCTCCCTTGCATCATTTTCTTTCCAGTCTGGTCTCAAAAAGGCCATTTTCAAGGATATTCAATGCATGGATCCAAACAGTGGCTGGCTCACCCCAGTCCCTCCTGACATGAGCAGCACATCGAGGACCCTTCACAGAGCATCCCAGCACCACGCTCCTGTGGCGCACAGGACAGGCTAGTGTACCCAGCAGCCCAGCTTCCCTAAAACACCAGGCACGATGTACAACGGGGGCTGGTAAGAGCAGAAATACTGTCCTCTTTATCGGGCCAACTGCGCAGAATGAAGCCCATTTTAAAGCGGAATGGTACCCATGGAAAGTGAAGCTGTGTGCTGCTCCAGTTCCTCCAGACCAGCAGCAGTCAGAAAAAAAAAAAAAAGGAAAAAAAAAAAACAACACACCAACCAACCACGAACAAAAAAACCCACCCTCATGATTAACATTCATCTGCTTTGAAAGAAACTTTTAAAAATGTGTTTTTGTTCTCTGCGGCTTGTCGATCCCAGGCAAAAAGTCAAAACTGGGATTAAAACCAAGCGGCTGTAGCCAGGAGACTGTCACTTCTGGTTTCTCTTCCCTCAAGGATTAAAAAGTTACTTTTAATTAATGTTGTTTCAAGATGTCAAGCCGGGTGCTGCTGCCCCCAGCGCTGTCTCTGAAGGCGGGCAAGCAGAGCCAGCTCACTCCAGCCCTCCGTGCTGCCGTAAGGGGCTGTCCCTGGGGCCGGGCATCGCTGCCCACACGCACCCGTGGGTCTGCCTAGGGTGAGGAAAACCCCAGCTTGGAAATGTACTCACTCAGCCCCAGACACCCGTGCACAGGTTGAGCATCCACTGCAAAAATATTTTCATTGCCTCAGCTCCCCGGAGAGATGCATTGATCCTTGCCGAGCGCTGAAAGCCTGTTTCATGTATGAAGAAATCCCCTCCTAGCCCAAACATCAAAACATCTGAGTGTGAGTCCAGCTTTGCAGAATTATGCCGGGTTATTCCTGGACTATACACAAACTGGATGCTAAACACACACCGGGGCGTATGACTAACACATGTCGCTTCCTTCCTGCATGCTCTGGCAGCAAGTTCAATTGAAACAGGACTGTCTGAAAAATCCTGCCCCGAAAGGTCAGACACAGAGAGTGTCTCGGCCCTTCTGGAGTTTCACAGGGAATCTGGTATGAGGGAAAATTACGGCGAGCAAAAAGTGAAGCAGAAATGTGACCACAGCCCTGACCTCTGATTGAAAATGCCTCATTGCTAGCTCAACCACAGGCAGACAGACATGATTTAATCCAACTTTTTTACTCCTCTCGCTGCACAGAACTCGCTAGCTCTTTTGCTCCTCCTCGGGGGTATGAAACATTTTTTATCCACCCACGGTAGCCAAGGTACATACGCCACAACCACCAACTATGAATTTATTCAAGGTGTGCTTAGAACTTGGCCAATAAAACGCAAAGCGGTTTAAGGTGCCCTGGAACATTTTTACATCGCATGTCCGAGGAGTCGTACCTTTGCAGGCATTTGGAGAAGGGTACAAAGCCACACGTGCTGAGGAGCTCCCTAAACAAAGGCTCAGGAGAATTGGGAAGACCTGGACAGAGCTTCCCAGCCCCCCAGTAACTGGTGAGACCCAGCACAAAGCTACCCCCAGTCTTCCCACAAGTGACACGCTCGTGCTTAAGAGCAACAAACGTGAATAAGCAGGTCACCTCTCACCTTAGAGCAGCCTCCCCAGCTGATGGAGAGGCAGCAAGAGCAGTGAGAGCAGCCAATTTCCCATCCTTCGCCAGCGGGAGAGAAAGGGCTGAATCTCCCGAGTGCTCGGGAGAGGCGGCAGTGCAAGCAGCAGGCGGGCAGCACAGCTGAGAGGCACCAGCCTGAGCCTGGCAGCCTGGGATCAGAGGAGATTTGAGTGCTCTGTGAGCAAAAGCCAGCGTAAAGTTTTTGCCATTAACAACTTTCCTAGTATTGAGGTTTTTTGCTCTATTTTGCAGGACTTGTTGCTTTTGAGAAATGTACTGTATAGATTATCTCCCATATAAGCCCATCCATTTGCAAGCAACTGACAGCATCCAGGAAGCAAATGATTACAATTAAAGCAATCAAGCAAGCAAGCCCCTTCATCGCGCTGAGACAAGTGGCACGAGAGAACTTACCTCTGTGTATGATATGGAAAGAACTGTTCGTCAGCTTGGGATCATCTCACTCCACCGAACAGGAGGACTGGAGCCATGTGACCACATTAAAAAAAAGGGGGGATAGAGAGGGAGGGAAAAAAAAGCGAGAGCGAGCGATCCCATTCATCTATAGATTG
Organism: Anser cygnoides; assembly: GCF_040182565.1. Lineage (NCBI taxonomy): Eukaryota > Metazoa > Chordata > Aves > Anseriformes > Anatidae > Anser > Anser cygnoides. Next base: position 28,167,628 of record NC_089878.1, read on the forward strand.
TTGAGGGTCGACATAATGAGTTCTGCAAACTGGACCAAGCAGCTCTGCAAGGCATTATTGCTAGTAAATAAATCACTTAGCAGGAGAAGAAAATGCATGTATAAATCTTCTGTCCTGGTAGAAGACATGTTTCACTAGCAACTACCTCCTGAATAACATGCCAAGAAAGCCAATAGAGAGAGTTTGTGAATGCATGTCCAAAGCTTCTTAGCAAACTGTCATATTGATCTAGCACAGCCTAAGGAAGCCTAAGAAGACTCAAGGAGTTTGGGCAAATGCTTGTATTAGTGTTCCCCTCCTCTTAAGAGTTTGCTGAGACGGCACTTCAGTGTTTCCCAAGTAGTGCACCTCCGACCCTGGCAATCCATCAAGTGAATGCAAATTGCGGACCAGACAAAACCAGGCAAACAGCAATGCTGCTTAATAATAATGTACTCCCAAAGAGAAGGACTTCCTCTACAATGATTGCTGTGTACACATTTAAACTAAACACCCAAACTTCTTATTAGCCTCATCATGATTTGTGTTTTTGTTCCCTTTGAAATGCTCCAAAGTAAATGGTACAAGTTTACTCAAGGCTAACCTCAAACAGTAGGCTTTCTGAACTGTGCAAACGAACAAAAGTTGGGCTATATATAGATGGCCCACGTTTATTATAAGTCCCTTTTGAAAACCAACACCCAGCAAAGTAGAGCTAAGGAGCATGTTTGAAAAGAAAATAATCTCGGTAATCACCACTCTCTCCACATTCGGCCTGACCAGGCCTAATTTGGTGGGGATTGTCCAGGACAAAGCCATGGGGCAGATTCCTTAAAGGTCCATCTCCAGCCATATAATTAGTGGGAGTCAGCTCGAGTCAGAGGAGAAGTTTTTCTTCTCATCTACACAAGGTGTTCCTGCTGCCCTAACTGTTGGTCTCTCAAAGCCTTTTACGTGTGGGGAAAGAAAAAAAAAAAAAAAAAAAGAAGGAAAGAAAGAAAAAGGGCTCTGCAGTGCTTATTTATACATTGCATGTTAAACACTGAAAGTGGTCCCAAGAGCATGGGGTAGCCCAAAATATCTCAAAGCCAGGACTGACCTTCTGCGAAAGCACTTTTGATGTAGCTCTTAAGAAATGTGGTTATTACAGAGAGTTTGTTTTAAACTCCTTTTAATGGATCAACCAGACCTACATTGAGAAACTTACTAGATTATATTTAACCTTGTTAATTTAACTCAAGAATTAATGACTATATTCTAATGAGCTTTCCATGCATGGCTTTTCGCTTGGATTTGCAAAATCTCTTCTGTACAATGGAAGTTTTCCTACCTGCTATAATGGGAACATTACCAAAGTATCTAAGTGCTTAGGTTTGGCTCAATTTGGACTGTTGCTACTGGATTTTTTAGCTTAGAAAGGAAAAACACTGCCACACACATGCTGAGATTTGTATGGGCTCACAAGAAATCCGAATACATGAAGGAGAACAGAGCAAGTGCTGGCCTATATGCACTGGCAGTAGTGCTTCTCATCCAAGGGCATCAAAATCACTTTTCCATGGAGGTGGGCCAAACCCATGTTTGAATCATTGCCCTCAAAGACCCATTCCAAAACATGTGTAGAAGTCCTCTAAGGCTACCAAGGTGGAGCTGCAATAGCAAGCTGCTCCTTGTTAAAAAAAAAAAAAAAAAAAAAAAAAAAAAAAAGAGGCAAAACCACCCAAGTGCATTAAAAATCTATCAGTAGAAAAATGAATAAGCAAACCAGCAGGTACATCAGAATCCGGTTTCATTCCCCACATTCTCAGCCATTTTGTGCTTATTCTTGAGCACTATGGAAATCTTCAGTGATGAGCACTAATACTACAGTATGTCCAGTTGCCTGTGAAATGGTGCCCACTGGCACTTGCTGACATGATGGTATAAAAATACTCCGATACAGATCGAGACTGACACAGTGCATCCACAGAGCCATCACCCTGTGTTGCCAGACAAAAACACAGTGAGGTATCCACCAAAGCCTAGGTTTAAAGATAGTTTGTGATCGCTCCTTCCTGACCACTCGGTCCTACAAACTCACTGTAAGGATTGCTGGAGCCAGACATCGTAATGTTGCTGCAGAAGCACTGCCTGAGCCAAGAAAAAAAAAAAAAAAAAAAAAAAAAAAAAACAACAGCAACAAAAACCCAGAAAGAAATTTGGCATCCTAGGATGATTCGAGCTGATTCCTAAGCAGTTGGGCCAAAAGCATCAGAGCTAATTACGAAATAGCAGGGCTTTGCCAATGCAGATCCTGAGGGTGGGTTTCAACATCATTTCTGTTCCTCTTTACATCATGAACAGCAAAACTGGCAACCTGTTGGTGACTTTGGGAAACACTACGCCAGGAATAAAATATGACCCAAATGACCATCATCCCTCAAACACACGACAGAGCAGAAGCAAGAAGAGGGCAGCCACAGCCTTGCTGTTGGCCCAAACTTCAGTCAACCCAAACATCACCCAGCTTCCTTGGGATGTGGCCGACAGTTTGGGCTGCTCCAGAAACCAGCCCAGCACGAGCTGGACCTGTGCTAGTGAGCAAGTTATTATATTCCTAGTGGGAACGTGCCAACATTTTCCTGGCCTTGACTTAATGGGTGTAAATGTGTTTACATGTCTTTGCTGCCACTAATCTGTCTGAATACCACAGTTCCCAAGCAGGAAGCCATTGATGACTGGGTGTGAGCAAAATATAAAATAGCTTGTTCACACCATTCACTAGTACGAGGAGCACAGCAACCAAACTGTCTCGGAGAGCGCCTTAGAGGGAAGCCACACTCCAAATCTGTACCTTCTGTAGATCAGGTTGAAGAGGGTGTAATGGCCTCACCACACCCAGGGAAACATATCAAGAACATTAAAGATATTCTGAAGGTCCAATTTGAGACTCTTCTGTTTTCAGACTGCTTGTACGAAGTCCTCATGCTAGTGTAATGTTCAGCATACCTGCTTCAAGCCAGACAACCTTCAATAATATGAATGCATTAAAATAGCAGATTTTCTGTTTAGTTCTGTTCATTTTGTTGATGTCCCTGACTTAAAAACCTCTATTGCTGAGCTGCTACCAGTGTCCTCATTCTGGCACAGCCATTTCAGACTGGGAGGTATCCAACAAACCAGTGCTTCATTTTCATTTCACTTTTTGACCAAAGTAGCCACAGAACCAGATCCACAGAATTATGGGATCACAAAATATCCTGAGTTGGAAGGGACCCACAAGAATCATTAAGTCCAGCTCCTGGCTCCACACAGGATTACCCAAAAAACAAATATATCTGAAAGCATTGTCCAAAGGCTTCTTGAACTCTGGCAGGCTGGGTGCTGTGACCCCTTCCTTGGGGGGTCCGTCCCAGTGCCCGACCACCCTCTGGGTGCAGAACCTTTCCCTAACACCCAGCCTGACCATCCCCTGTCCCAGCTCCATGCCGTGCCCTCGGGTCCTGTCGCTGTCCCCAGAGAGCAGAGCTCAGCACCTGCCCCTCCGCTCCCCTCGTGAGGGAGCTGCAGGCCGCCATGAGGCCTCCCCTCGGCCTGCTCTGCTCTGGGCTGAACAAACTGAGGGACCTCAGCTGTTCCTCATACATCGTCCCTCTAGACCCTTCACCATCTTTTTAGCCCTCTTTTGGACTATCTCTAATAGTTTAATGTCCTGATATTGTGGCACACAAAACTGCACACAGTACTCAAAGTGAGGCCACAGGGCCCACCACAACACATTTCTTTGGTAGCTCTTGTGGCGGAGGTAGAAAGCACACGTTTGATCAAAACAGAGACGGAGGCCACAGACGTGATTTGCATTTGAGAGTTTGTCCTTGCTTACCTTGGACTCCCAGGAAAGGCTCAGTCTGAACTATTAAACATTCTGGGCTTGAAGAGACTTCACAAGCCTTCTGTGAGGGAGATTAAAATGTTTGCACAAATTACAAGTTAAACTCAATCTCTTCCCACATCTCGAAGTTTTAATTTTTTGCAAACACCCTAACGCATGGCTGCACTTAAGACTCTTGCAAATTAGATCTATGATACAAATTACAGTGCATTCTTTTAGAGTTAGTCTCTTTTTCAATACAAACAAACTAGCTGCTCTGTAACTAAGAAACCATCTCCTCCTTTCTCTCTCTCCCCCTCATTTTGTTGTAAGTTGCTGCCTAGAACTAATATCTGTGCAGAACTACCACAAAATTCTCCTATACATCAGAGAAATCAAAGTCATAAACTGAATTCAAAACAAGGACATAAACAAATAGAAAAGAACCACTGAAGGGGAATGAAACAACATTACTATTATTACTTCTAATTTGTGTTTCAGAAGCACTGAACAGGGGAAGGAAGGATGCCACCACAGTGTGTCATACTGAGCTTAGTAACAGAAGCTGTGGCATGAGAACCAAGAGAGTTCAACCTGTCCGTAACAACCCAGGGAAGAGCGCACAGTCCTTCTGCTGAGGATTCACCTCTCCACATGGACACCTCCATACCAGCACCAACCCAGAGCACCCTCCAGGTGCTACCAACAAACACCAACCTTCAGAGCCACCAACTGACCCCCAGTTGGATGCATGCAGACATGACCAAAACCATAGCCAAATTAATATCCTTGCTGCTGTTAATTATGATCAACATTTACTAAGATAGTCTGGCAGTCAACCAGAATGGACCCACCGTTGCACTAGATGCTTTGCCGTTTCTGCAGTGGGTCCCACTGAACAGAGCCTAGGCAGCCCCTTCCCCACATGCTTTGCTGGGGCTTTGGGGGCTGAAGGCACCCTGCAACTGACAGGAACTTTGCTGTGAGCTGCAGAAGCCCTCTGGCATCCTGGGCTCCCCCCAGAATGTGTAAGAGTGTGAGCAATGGCACAACAACTTAGCAAGCAAAGAGACAGAGGCAGTCGTTCCAAGGCAAAGCTCTCCCAAAACTCTGTGCTAGAGATTTGACCCAGAATCTACTGAAACCCAGAGCGGTGCAAGAAATGGGATGGTCTTTGCAAACTCAACTGATACAAACCATTGTCACATAAAGTCCCATTCATATTATGAATATATGAACAATGACTGAGCATCAGGAGTTATAGCTGAGTAAGGATTTCTGGGCTTGTCCAAGAACCGCTAATCACTACAGAAAAAAATCCCACCTCACTTCACGTATGCAAATTGTAGCTTACAAGAGCATATAATTCCCATTATACCATTCAACACACATGCTGTGTATTTCTGCCAGCACCTGATGCTATGTTAAAACGCATTCAGTTGCAAACTATCACTCTCTGGACCCCTACTACATGAAATGAATAGACAAAGCCTATAATTAGGGTCAAATTTCTATCTGATGGCCACTGAAAATATTTTGTTTGTTTTGGAAGGTTGCTGGGAGAGGGGCTGGGGCAGGGGGAGGGGGCTTTGGTTCAAAAACAATGTTTATTTTGAGCAGCCTGGGCGGAACTGCAAAGCATTTCAAGAGCAAAGAATATTTTCTTTGTTGAAATCTTTGAGCGAGCCTCATAGCATTGAACTGATGATAGGGTAACATTCCTCACTGCTAATTATAAGCAATGTATTAAATTTCATTCAATAGTAAAGTAGCGTAGAAACACAATGAAAAAACTACCGCACAGCTAAAATACCCCAAGTTGTTAATGAAAAGTAGCTGAAATAACATACTGGTTTGGCCAAATCTGCGAACATAAAAGATGCATTTGTATCAGAGAGGCGCATGGAAAAAAAAGATGACGACAATACTATTTCTGTGGAATACTAAACGATTAAAGGCAATAAAGATTTCAGTACAGCTGGGAGAACTTCTTATGGTCTCAGCTTTTACAAAGCATATCACATGAGCTCTGATAAAGAGTGTCTATATGAAAGGAAAAGCATCCCTGACAGCAAAGATTCTCCTAGGAACATATACACACAGAATCCTGTGAAGCAGAACCCCCCCCTTAATATATACCACCAGTTCAGTTAAACAAAACAACTGGCTCAGTCTTTGGGCTAGAGGATACCTTTATGGTCATTAAAAAGAACAGCAATTTATGAGGAGAAAATTCTGATCTTGGAGAGGTGAATACAAACAAAGATTATGAGGCAGCTCTGGCCCCTGGAAACCCAGCAGCTCAGAGGGATGTTGAGGGATAAGTATTTCAGAGCAAAGTACAAAGACACCACTGCTCATCTCACCCACGAATCGGTCTCTGAATAAATGTTGCTGGGTTGTCTCAGAGGCATGCTGATTTCTAGCTGCTGTTTAATGGGACTACTTGTTACTACTCAACAGGAATACTTATAACACAGTTTTGCCCCTTGAGACTTGAACTATTCAAGTTTAGATAGATTTCAAGATGTAGTTTTTCATGTTCTTTGTCCTTAGTATGCCACTCCAGATTGGTACCCGTAATCCATTGATACAGAACGTGCTAACACGCAAATAAAATTATTTCTGCCAAACTAAGACAGTTTTGTAGGTGATTGTATATTAATAGTAAAAAGTTGCATTCCTATGCAGCAATATGACTGTACTCCACAATTGCTTAAGCCTCACAAATTCTTAGTAAGAGAATGCGTTTTCCTCTCTTTGTCTGATGGAGAAATAGAAATGCTTTTTCCTCTCTAAATTTGTCCAAAAGGTTTTTCCAGCTTGCCTTGGTAATTGGGAACACAATCCAAATTGTTCCCAATGCTCCTCTAGATCTAATATCGTGTTGCAAATAGGTCCTAGTCCAATGCTTATTGAAGCAGCTGTAAGTCCGCAGCTATAACCTTATGCTCTAAGAGCTTTCCAGGGCACTCCTAAAGCATGCAAGCACAAAGCCGTAACCTGTGGTAAAACGAGGAGCTGAACTTAGGACCCCTGGCACTTGTCAGTCATGCTGTTCTTCTAACCACCAGGCAACTCCAGAACTAATATAGGGAAATAGTTGTAAATGACCCTTTTTTTTTTTGTGGTAAGATAGCACTGCAGCAGATCAGGAATATCAGGACCAGTGACCAGTACCTGGGGACCCGCTGCAGCAAAGCACCCATCTGGGCACTCATGCTCAACAGGAAAGTACAGGTGAAATAAGGAGGGCTTTCAGAAAGTGAGTGAAGCACACCATTTACACAGGTCATCCCACGCCTCCTGGGTGAAGGCCAGCATGGATCCTCACTGGATCAGTGGATCATGGATCCTCATGGAAATCAGTGAGTTGGTTACAACCTGGTCCAGCTGCAGCAGCACGCCAGGCACCAGCTGCCTAGGCTGTCCCCCTGCACCTTCAGCATCCCCAGGTCGTCTCATCGAACACAATCACACCCATCCCGACTCTCCAATGTCAACCCCTTCAGCAGGTGACACTGTGAGTGTGTGGCCCGGGTGCTACACCACACCACTGCTGTACCTTGTCAGGCTGCCAGCCAGAACAGCTCCAGCCCACTCCCAGCAAACAGCGAAGAGAAACATCGACGTAGCTCCATCAGAAGTGGATGTGTATTAATTGTGATGTGATAGCTGTTTCACTCGAGTTTGGATTAGGGAGATTACAACGCGTCTAATTACACAGTGAGCTCCAGAGTATGTAAACACAGCTCCCAAAAGTTTCTTGTATGGACTTGGGATGTTTTTTTCTCTGCATCTGCCAAAATGCTAGCTGTTGACAAACTAGTCAAAGTGCTACCAAAGCATCTTTCATGAGCTGACTGCATGCATCTGAACAGATACATACCTCATTAATGTGCTATATTTCAAGCTACAGAGAACAATGTACGTCGAGAGACTATAAACCACAAGTACAAATGATCCAGGTCACCTATGATGAATATAACCAGCATTACATGAAACATGACACATGGGCTCTCTCTTCTTGGGGAAAAAAAAAAAAAGGTACAAGAACAGAGACACAGGAGGGCTCTACCTTCTTATCTATTCTCTTCTAAAAGCTGACATAGCCAGGGAGACTTTTCAGAATTTTTTTTCCTTACAGTTTTGTACACAGGATGCTTTCTCCTCCCACCAGACACCACCTGTCCTGCAGGAACATCAAAAGAAACAGCGCTTTAATCCAGATCAGTCTCTAAATCCAGGATTAGGCCAATGGCTAAACTAGAGAAAAGGGCTCAATTTGGGAAGCAGAGGACCTGAGCAAGGAACTCTTGCCCAGCTGTCCATTTCTGCATCCTTGTGAGATGAAATTACATGATAAGAGCTTTTTCTGGCAAGAGCCTGGTTTGATCAGAACCAGAAACTCAGAAGATTGACCTAGGGCAGAAACCCCCGCTCTCTCTTGCAGGTATTGAGAGACTCTGGCTCTGATGAACTGCTTAAGCACTCCCTTAAACCAAAACATTTGACTAATTCTGCTGACTTAAATTTCAGCAGTTAATTTAAGTCCCTTGTTGAAGTGGAGGTCGAGTAGGTTTCAGTTCTGTGTGCTTTGCTTCATTCTGCACACTTTTCTGAATAAAGGAGCAATTTATAATTTTGATAAGTTTTCAGCTTGCAAGTACATCCAGAAAGGTGCAAGTGAAAAAAACACACAACAGTTCATAAATTACTATTATAGAAGGAATATACGACAAGCAATGCTCTCTGTATATTCATTAGCCCATGCCTACTTTGGAAACTAAATCTTGAGAGATTTTATAATTCATGCCTTCATGCTCATCAAAACCTTTTTTATAGCAATCACTTTTCTGACAGATTCCCCCCTCCCTTCATTTGAAGTAAGCAGAGTTATGGAACAGTCACACTACAAAAATACCTGCAAAGTAGCAGCTGCCCAGGAAAAGGCCTAGATATAATATGACTGCTGATTTTTGAACTGCTATGCATGCTGTGTATGCCTGGAAACATAACAAATGTGCACGGCTTGGCTTGTAGCACCTAATTTGCAATAATATTGAAGTCCCCCACAATAACTCATTTACTCTTATAATAAATATATAAAAAAAGACAAATTGCTACATTGAACATGCATTTTCTTCACTGCAAGTAGCTGCTACCCCAGGGAGAAAGCCCTGTGCTGCTAACTAATAGTAAATCCTTTCGAAAATCATGTGTCATAATGATGGACAACCAGGGAAAGGGTATTAAATAGATTTAGAGGTTAGATACTCTAACAAGAACAAAAGAGGCCTTTTGCAAGCTAGTACCAATCAGAGCTGGCTCATTGGTATGATTAGCACCAAGTCCAAAGAAAGTTTCCATTATGAGACAAGACAAGAGAGAGAATTTAACCAAAAAACTTTCTAGGAAGATCAGTTTGGGATAGGTCAAATCCCCCAAAAGATCAGATAACTTTTTGGTTTTCAGGAGACTTTAGGAGACATCATGGTCTCTTCAAACTACTTTTAGGTTGGGGTGCTTCTTGCTCCATCTTTTTTCTTTTATCTATTGGCATCTCGCAATCCAAAGCATATCTGAGCCAGAATGCATTATGATTATATGACCACAACAAAAAATACAGATGGTCTGAAAACACATCCAATGGACAGAAAAGAGAAGAGAAAAAGTGCATTACCTAGAAGCTGAAGCAACACAAGATAACAACATGACTTTGCTTCACCTTTAGAAAACTGCTCGTATGCATAAATTTATCCACAAGGGTGATTTTTTTGGCAGGAGTGAGATCTAAATACCAGTCTTCTGCAGAACTGTACAGAAAGAAATGATCACATCCAGATCTGAACTTCAGATCCAGCCAGAATTTTGGCCTGAACGGATTTCCACCAGCACTTTCTAATTAGATTTGATACACTGGGGGTGTGGGAGCTTTAATTCATCATAAATGTCTCAAGTTTATTTCATTCAGAAGCAAGGAACAACCCAATCTTGACAGAAACAAAGGGAGAGGGTCTTTTAATTTGTATTTTTGTGGACTCCCTGGTATCTTTCATATCTGCAGAACACCCAGCTGTTCGCTGACTGGCTCCAAGTTTCTTCCTGCAGAACATTTTCTATTGTTTCAGATACATCACCCCTTAGTGATTTATCGCTATTTTGCGATCATTATCAGTTTACTATTTTAACCAATACACCATAAATCAAGAAGAAGAATGTTAGGTGGGACTTCGTAGTGTAGCTTTCATTCATTACCTGCAAAGATTATAGCCATTTCATAAAAACCAATATCAGAGAAAGAAGCTTATTGGCAAGGACCACTGAAATTCATTTCATGCTTCAAAAGTTTGTGATTGGTCTGGTAAGAAAAAAGCCTCAATTGTTGGAAATCATTTTTTCTTTTAAACCAGCAAACACCCAAGACTGAGCTATGTCAATTGTATGCTGCACTTTCTACTCAAATACAATGGAGACTATTCCATACCTGTCCTTGTAAAACCCACTGTGCTTACTATTCATGAACTGCTGGAAGAGAGATACATAAAAGGCAGGTCACCAATACATTACACTTACTGCTCTGCAGAGTGGTGGCACTCTGAAACCAGACTTTGGGAAAGTCAGCTGCACACTTGGCATAAGGGACTGAAGCATCTGTCATACGAGGAAAGACTGAGAGAGCCGGAACTGTTCAGCCTGAAGACGAGAAGGCTCATGGGGATTTGATCAATGTCTACAAGTTTCTGAAGAGAGGGTGTCAAGAGGACGGGGCCAGACTCTTCTCAGTGGTACCCAGCAATAGGATGAGAGGCAACACACACAACTGAAGCACAGAAAGCTGCGTCTGAAGATGAGGAAAAAATTCTTTACTAGGAGTGTGACTGAGCACTGGAACAGGTTGCCCGGAAAGGTTGTGGAGTCTCCTTTTCTGGAGATTCTCAAAAGCTGTCTGAACATAATCCTGGGTAATGTGCTCTATGGGACCCTGCCTGAGTAGGGAGGTTGAACTAGATGATCTTCAGATGTCTGTTCCAACCTCAACCATTCTGTAATTCTGTGATGATGTTTCACACTCATATGGGGGATATTCATAAAGGGAACGATATGGGATCTATTTTCTATTTGTAAGTTGATTCAGGACCAAAACTAAAACCCTCCCCTGCATGAAAACTGAATGAATTTGGCCAAATTCACTTCATTAATGTTTGTCATACCTGGATGTCTGATGTCCTGCTTAGTTGTTGGTTCTTCTCCAGACTGCTGAGAAACATCTTGGGCTCATCCAAGCCTCTTCTTTCCATTCACTTCTCACAGGATCTCAAAATACACTGAGGACTATAAATCACCATCTATTGTCCTGGCCTAATAACCTGCTAACAATGCCCATTCTGTAATCGAGTCAGACCTTGTATCTACCTTGGTTGTCCCAGTCTGAAGACTTTTCTCTAGATTTTTTTAATCTTCCACGAGTTTGAGTGCTTGGACAAATCTATTGCAGTAATCACAGGGTCTCGATTAGCAGTTATCCACTCAGCCATCTCCAGTGTACAAGCACCAGCAGGGCCACGAGTCCCACCAGGGAGCTCATCAGGACAGGCAGTAGAGGAGGCTGGGACTGAGCCTTAGCCTTCCAAAACCTGGAGCTGAGCTCCCAACTGGGCCAGCCACCTTTTGCCAGAAGAAGGAGCCTGGGTCCACAGTCGTGTTTGGGTGGGGAAGGGTCTGGGCAGATCTCAGTCCCTGGGTGGGCATTGAGCAGCATCAGCAGAAGGCCGGGGAGGGTGAGACCTGCTCTCCAGCCCAACCTTGAATGCCATCTGACTCGGAGACCCTCTGTGAGAGGGTCTCTCTCACCTCCTCTCAGTGTACATCTATTGGGAGGTCTCATTAGTTGCATGTTGGGGAAGCACTTGGAGGGCTGACACACACAACTTTTAAACTTCTCTTCCTACTTTCTTCTTTTCCGAAGAGAATACTCTGAGCCATCTCTTCCTTAGACTCCTCTCCATATCCAGACTCTCAGGAGCGTGCATCAAACTTGGGTTGCACAGAAAGCACAAACACACACTGCTAATTTACACTTTAAGAGGCAGAAGAGAAACCTTTCTCTTCGACTTACCATTTGTTACTCAAATGCCTTTCACCCTGTCACAGTTACTGGGGGAAAGCTGCTGAACTGGAGCCGTAGAGCTCCTGCACAAGGCTTCTTGATGTAGCGTATGGACTGAACATCAAGTGGACGGCTGTGCACAAAGGTGTGGTTACCATGAATCATTTATTACCCCAGCTAAAGCTTTAGGAACAACATTCACTAATGTAAAAGATAACTTGACTCTGGGAATACTGCTGTCACGCTGGCTGCATATTTTACAAGGGGAAAAGATTCCTTTAGGTCTGTTTGTTGCATTAACCCTTTCAAGCCTGCAGTTTTACTGCAAGGGCAGTTTGATCTTTTATTTTCCTTGCAAGCAGAGAATACCAAACAGCACCCTGAGTTTTTATTTAAGTTTCTGTACAGTACACCCAACCATTTGAAAAGACTTGGGGGCCTGGAAAATGTTGGAAAAGAAAGCTCTCAGTGGAGGCAGGAGCAGCATATCTTTATTTCTGTCTGTATCCAATTGTGCAGCTACCTTGAAAACATTTGAGCCACGCTGCAAGATTATAAATAACAATAGTGGAAAACAGCACGTCCTGTCCTCTGTGCATCACCAGAACATAACCTGAGCCAGAATTTATCTAAGGGCAAGTATAAATGCAAAGCAGGAAAAATTTCCCTTATTCAACAAGAGATATTAAATTAATGATTCTCTAAGATGCTCCAGAATACTTCCTTAATCACTCCCAGTCGGTGGTTTGATGTCAAGAAGAACCTTGTGCACCGGTCAGTGCACCAGCATGGCACAGCGGTACATACCACGCATTCCCGGTGGGAGACCACTGCCAAACACACAGAATTTGCGCTTTTCTGTACATAAAGAGCAGCCAGATAACTTCAATCTGAATGACCTTACCTTGAGATTGAGAAGAACATGAGGGACTACTCCAACTCCATGTCTCTTTCTGACAGTCTGCACTGAGAGTAATGCTAAACGGTTACCTATCTCTGTGAGGAGCAAAGAGCTTACAAATTTAAACACATAATATATACAATGCAACAGCCCAGCTAAAAGATGCCTGTTCTGCCTCTAGCTTCAATTTGGTGACCTTCCAAAATGCTAGATTGTTGTCACTGACCCCTCCAAAAGCTTGGATACTTACTTGCACTTCTTTGGCCCACAGAGTCTAAAGAAGTGAGAGAAGGGCCTCTCTTGCAGATTTTCAAGGCTTCTTCTAGCAAAAAGCAGAAATGCGGAAGCACCACAAATAGAATTAATTAAGTTTACTCAAGAAGAAGAACCTGGGCCAGGATTTTTCCTCTAAGTATTTCATCCTGCTTTCTAACACTGCATAGCTCTTGTTATCCACATTCCTCCTCCTCCCCTGAGGAAGGATCTTGCAGGAAGGACTTGAGGGAGAGGCAGCAGTGGGCACGGCGTGATGGCCGAGCCCCAGGGCCAGGAGCTGCTTGCCGAGGGCAGTGGATGCCGCAGACAGCTCTGCCTGCCTTACCTCAGCGGGCTCCTCAGCCAAGGGCTCCACCAAGCATCAGTGTCTGCCTTCTGCTCCAGCAAGCTTGGGTTCCCCCAGGCCACCTGCCCTCAGCCATCCCCAGGCCCTGCACGCCTCCCTCTGAACACGAATGGGCTTTTCTGACCACACGACTTACGTATATTCCGTTTTACATATATACCTCAGTGTGTCAGGAAGGGCTGAAAGACAAGCAGCTCTTCGCTGCCTTTGGTGAGAACATGATTTTGTCTCCACCACGCCAATCTACCCCCTCAAACGCTTTGGAAACTTTTCTCTCAGCCAGCCAGGCCCTGGGGGACGGTCCCTCAGAAACCTCCTCACAAGGGCTAAATGCTGAGCACCGCTGAATACTCACTTCTCCTTTGGGGCTACTCGACATACTCTGAGACACAGGGGCTTGGGCAGCGGGACACCGGAGCCAGGCACTGCCTCCTTGCCCCGTGGCACGCTGGCAAGCAGCGCTGCTCAGCCAGGCCACGTACGGCCAAGCAGAAGAAAAGCCACGGTGGGAAGGTGCAGATCCTTCACCGGAACATCCCTCCCCTCCCCCTGCAGCCACCCTGAGCTCATTCCACACATCTATAATGAATCAGGCTCTAACTCATTAATAAAAAATGACAAGCCATCGTCTCATCGAATCCTCCACGCTGGAACGGCATGCAGATAAAACCCCCAGCTCTCTCTCCTCAATTCCTCTGTGGCCCGGCAGCTAATGAGACTATGAGATGGACAGGACAAAGTGAGCTGCAACTGCACAGAACGCAACTCGCGAGAGAAGGGGAAATAACCTTTTCATTACAGTCATATGACTTTAATTTTAATGCCTTTTTTTTTTTTTTTTAATCTATACTAACAAAATGGCAGGATCAGAGGCCTTGGTAGAGCCGCCACCCAGGTCACTGAGTTCTAGGAGCGTCACGAGACAAAGGAGTCGAGCTCTGCCATAGCAATGAGCTGCTCCCTGCTTCAGATCCCAAGATGTCCTGCGAGTCAACGTGATTCAGAAGTGCAAGATTTCTAAGCATTAACAAAAATCGAGTATTAGGAAAGTAAGGTAAAATAAGCAACCTAATGAGATTTGCAGACACCGACTCTCTCCAGGGAGTTTGCTGGGCACTTTGAGTCACAGACACTTTAATCATTGCTCCTAAACTCCTCTTCATCTACTACATCTCTGATCCACTGTGACAACACTCACAAAGCCACAAATCTTATGTTCTGCATTTCCAAGTGAGATGAGGGATCAACAAAAGGAAATGGTAAAACAAATTGCATTGTCTACCCAAAATTCAGAACTGCATCCAGCAACATCCTTATTTAATAATCTTGGGTTAGACAGTGGAGGAAATACAAATTACAGATCACAATTTCATATATACAGCACAAACTTCATTCTGCCTAGCATCCTTCATGGGAACTACAGCCGAAAATATTTTATGCAATTAGAGGGATAAATAGCAGTAGAGAGGGAGAGAGGAGAAGAGAGCCAGCCCAACAGCATCAGGAAGGGAAAGTTTCCATCTGAGAGGTGGAAGGGGACAGGAGGTGGACGGGAAAGGTCGGCAGTCAGCAATGAGGGGTGCAGGAGGCAACCCTCCCACAGAAACAGCATGGTCAGCTGGGGGTGCGACGTGTCCCTGTATCAGCCCCACTTCTAACTGCCGGCCCTGAGCTGCTGCCTTCCCCTTCTGCCTAACTTCGGTTTTAATCCCTTTAATTTGCACATGATGGAGATCTCTGTTACTGTGCTGTAGGTCTGTGGTTCAATCCCCACGGGTGGTAGCAAAGGAAACAGAAATATCATATTTGGGCATAGCGGAACTGGGGTTTTCAATTAGGAAAACAAAGAAATTTCACTTTGGCAAATCAGAAAAAAAAATGTTTTCTTGTACTAGACAAATGAGAAGATCAATTCAAGAGCTCCAAAGGAAATAAAAAAGTTTGGGCTGTCCAGGCTATCTTGCATATATTAATACAGGCTTTAATTACATAATGACACACCATTTTTGTCCCCAGAGCCTTTGCCTTAACCTCAAGGGAATCACTTTACTAGGGCAGATGCTCAAGGAGGTAAATAAGGGAAGACGGTCATTAGAGTGGTACAAGCAGGAGGTGCAGCACTGCTCCAGCCATCAGAAGTAATATATGGCTAAGGACTGGTGGGCGGCTGGGATTTTTAACTCTAGGGTGATATATAACATTAGCTCATAGTTATTTGTAATGCGATAGTGCTATCTAAAGCTCCAGTAAAAACCATCTCTGCCCCCACTGTTTGCGAGAAGACGACCCCGGTCCAAAGACTCTGTGGTCACAGCAGATGACAAAATATGACTGGGGGACGGGGTGGAGTAAAATCACGATAACACTGAGATAATGAGAACTGGCGCTAAAAAGCTATGGTTAACATGTGCCAGCTGCTCTGCCGTTCCCAAGAACCCGGATCTGAGCTTAGCGATGCTACTGCTAGTTTGGTCCAGGCCAAATATATGGATGATTCAACAGGAAGGCCAGGAACTGCCCCGTATCCCAAACATCTTCAGCCAGCCCACCCCTACAGCAGGAATAATGAAGTCAGTTTTGCAAACAAAAGTTGTGCATCTGCCAGTTGCGATTGCAGATTGCACATTCCTGCACCACGACCAGACAACGGGAAAAAAAGCAGCGCGTTGTCCCGGGGTCAAGTATTCCTTTCTCTCTCTCTCCCTTGTGTGCTGTACACAGAGGGAAATTATGTTTGCTTTCTGGAAAATATTTATTCATTTGAGGCAAAAAAAAAAAAAAAAAAAAGAGCAGCAGCCTAGACCCTTCACATTTAAATAAAAAAAGCTCTAAGAATTAAGATCATCTCTTTAGAGACATTTTTTTTTTTTTTTGGACTGTGAAGACTTATGCTTTTTGAGTGTGCAAAAATGCTGAATTGGCAGTGTGAACTGCCCACAAAACTCCCTACGGACCCCCTCCACACACACGATTTAAGGAGTATGAGCTTTCCCACAAAGCACAAGGATGTCTTCAAACTGGAGAAGTTAGGCACTTCAAATGCAGACCGAATAACAATTCTATTTTGATTTCACACACAGGTTCAGGTGTCCTTGCACATTTACAAACCAGTGTCTGTAGACCAGTGTACCAGAGAGCTGTGCCTGATGGTAGCCCCAGCCTGGCTTCTACCTAGCTTTACTTTTTTTTTTTTTTGTCTGCTGTTAGTATTTTCAGCCAAAAGTGATATGAACAAATAAACATCCCCTGAAACATGCAGCTCCAGGCGAGAGTCCAGCAGCAGCCCCTGCCTTGCACCAAACCAAGGGGACGAACCAAGGTTTAATGTCCAGAAATGGTATATGGGGATATTGGTGTCCAGGTCCTAAAACACAGGCTCTCTAGGCCACAAGCAACTCACATACACTTTTTCTATAAAAAAGTATATGGGATTTTTGCAGAAACAAGTTCTTCATGTCCATCATGTTGCAACAGCACTGCAGCTATAGGAGGTCTAAGATTGGGGTCTCTCTGCACCATGAGTAAACATCACTCCCATTGCACAAAGCAGCAAAGGAACACGAAGGGTGGATGTTTCTGAAGCACTCAGTGCTAATTCGACTTGCTTTTCACTTCTTTCCTTCTCTCCCCATGCTTTTATCTGGGACTTCTACTGTCATATTTTTTTTCAAACAGCAAGAGTTGAGCCGCTGCCACGTGCTTTAGAAAATACCAGCCATAATAACTCGCTCCAAACAACGTGATTAGTTTGTGACAGACCATAGCTCTCGAGTCCTGGCCCAGTGTTTCAAAACAAAACACAAACAAACAAACAAAAACAAATAATAATAATAAAAAAAAAACAACACATTTTTCCCTAAGCCCAAGCAGTTTGTGTGGTTCCCACAGGTGACCGGGGCAGTTTGAGCAGGGCTGCTCTACCACCATTGGACACAGTGGCCATCCCCAGGAGCCACCCCATACCCTGCCCATGGCAATGATGAGATGGGTGAGCTGCTGATACATGGGTGATACCAGGACTGATGGGGAAAGAACCATGCAAAAGCCAGGAGAGAAAGGGGAAACTGCTGCTCAGCTGGGGAGAACTTCCTTTGAGGTTGCTCATCTCCACCAAGCTCTGCCCCGTGGGGACAGGAGCGATGTCTGGGCACCACCAGGGCCACCACGTTGCTTGGCAGTGTCCAACGCCACCACTGAATACAGCCTCAAGGCTCCCGGGGGGCATCAAAATGGCCCTTGGCTTGCTGCCTGCCACATCGGGCTGGTGCTTAGGGAAGCCAGCAGAGCCAGCGAGAGGTTCAAACACTGTCCTGTCCAGCCGCGCCGGCTTTGGGACTTGCAGGTGTGCGTTACTTCTGCCACGACCATTATAAAGGACAGTCCTCACCAAAGGAGTGCCAGAAGTTGCATGAAGTTTGGAGAGGCACGGGAATAACCCCTCCTTGCGCAGGGCAGCAGCCCTGGAGTGTGGGAGGGATATGCAGAGGAAGAAGGAGAGAAACATGCTCCTGACCAACTTGTCTGTTTCAGGCAATTCACCCCCTCCTTCAAATCCCACACTTGTGGCACAAGGAGGCAAAAAACAAACAGTAGGAAAAAGAAAAAAAAAAAAAGAGCTGCATTTTGTATACAGAATTCCTAGGTTTCAGCTTCTCGGACTCACTTTTTTTTCTTCTACAAAATCAAGTATGTGAATCTTAATGTGTTGTACATAGGGAATTCAAAGCCCCTTCTTTACCCGCTAAACTTGATCTGAGGCTCCACTTGACAATGTTGATAAATACGTTGTGCTGCATTATTCATGCCCCTTCCCTTCCCGCTTCTGCCTGGGAAGCAGCAGCCGCTGCTGGTGCAAAGTTGCGAGCAGAGAGCCCTGCCCTGCACAAATACCTGCAGTAAATACAGGACAAACGACATGCGATGCACGGCGACATCTGCCGCCTCTCCTGCTCCCCGTGCTCGGCTCTCGGCACGGCAGCCGCTGGAGGGGGGTCTGGGGAGGGGGCTTGCAGGCTCTGCAGCTGGAAGCCACCATGCAGGGCTTGGGCTGCAGCTGCATCGAATAAACCGCTTGGATAAGGACAGAAAACACCCCAGCACTAAAAACATCTGAGAGCTGAAATTCTGCTGATGAGCGTCAGGAGATCAGCGGTTTACAATGTGAGCAACATTCCTTCAGCTACTCATCATCATCGTAATCATCATTATAAATCTTGGCAACCAGCAAAAAGCATCCATTGTTTCTATCCCTTATTTCTTTCCCCTCCAGATCTGCAGACTTAGTGACGAGGATATTTTGTTGTGGTTTAATCCTCAGTGGTTTATCCAGGCTACGTAGGGGACCACCTCCGATGAAGACACTTTGCTGCAGAAGTGCAGTACGAGCAGTCGTGCTTAGTGGCCAAATAGGGAGAAGCACAAACTTTGGTTTCTTCTCTTCCAAGGCCAGCGAAGGGGCTGATACTCAGAGTTTCCAGGTTCTTCCTCTGACGTCAAAGACCTTAACCTCTCTGAGCCTCAGTCTCCCTGTTTGTCCACCACCACCAGTGTGACCCAAACAGGCTTTATATGGTTTCAGTAAAGCTTTTGTGCCCAGCTGCATGGAAATACTATCTCATCTAAGGCCTTTCCACTACAGCATGCATCTTGCTCCAACAGGCAAAGCCATTAAGTCCCAAAGAAAATCAGAGTCAAGTCATGTGTACACTTCCCTTGCACTAGTCAGGGATCCACAAAGATTTCAGGCTACTTAAAGAGAATAAACCATGAAAATGCAGGTTTGCACA